>NC_092024.1:20699575-21299575 GCF_042242105.1 Pempheris klunzingeri | reverse complement strand
CCGACACTAAAAGCTCCCTGCTGTTTGATTGAATAAGTGAGTGGCAGCAATGATTTAATTGTTAAGACAGTTGTTCATTCAAACAAAAGCCAGAGAGACAGCAAACGTCTGCCAGATTTCAAGTCATCCAACAGACTCTAATCTCTGCTCCTCAAGAAAGTTAAACATTGTTCATATAACAATATACGACCAAAACTGTAATGATACAAAGCTGGTAGAAAATGAGTGAAATATCCCTTTAATTGAAATTATCTTTAGCTTCACGAGCTGCGTGGCTCACGTGACGGCAATGATGGTCTGTTGGTTGCTACACTTTAGTTCAGACTAAAATATGACAGTGATTATCGGATGGATTCTGCTGGAAACTGATCATCAGGACAAAATATTCTTCAGATCAAGACTTTGGTTTTGTCACTAAATAAACCTGCAACACAAAAAACCTGTCCCCTCAGCCTCAGCCTGTACTTCAGTGCTAATTAACATGCTAAACTGGAGCGTTCAGTGGAGCAGACAGAACAATATTGGCACCTTTATGTGTGATTTTATACAAAATGCTGTGAGCTTGAAAGAAGGTTTTGGTTATTTCTTCTGAACTGAGCACCAAAATCTGACCTATAACCTCAATGTTGTACGTCTTTGGTACCAAACGTTGGTGTAGCTGAGCTGGAAATAACTCACTATGTCCTTACATCTCCTACTTTTGGCCAGTTACTAACAAGAAAAAGTAAAATATCATAATTAATACAAAATGAGCCCAGAGCACTTGGCTACCAGCTGCTTTTCTTAGGCTGAGTTGTCTCTTTAAGTCACTGTACCGCTGCACTGTTTAATAAGTACAACTGTTTTCTTAATCAGTCATTCTGTGAGAGCAGCTTACTGCTTTTTTCCAAATGATGTCTGATGGAACAAAGCATCACTTGTGGTTGGTTCTCTGCGAGATGGGCGCAGCTACAGGATACAGACACTTGAAAGCAGGAGAGCATACACTGAGCTGACCTGCAGACATCGTCAGACCGGCTCACGTCCGGGTTTGAACCACACCCATCACTCACATGACACACACACACACACACACACACACAGATATATGTTTACAAATCATTCAAATCAAGACTGAGAAGCAGAAAAAAAATGTAGTGCTCAGAATACCGAGTGGATTACTGTTGCCACAGGGGACAACACATCCGCCGCCGGACTGCCAGAGGCGAGCCGACAAGGCCGACTGGGAGCCACCGAAGGCCGTGTTGTCACAAGGCACATGTGGGATTAGGAGGGAAGAAAAGAGGCAGCCGCAGTGTTTACACACACACACACACACACACACACACACACACACACACACACACACACACACACACACACACACACACACACACACACACACACACACACACACACACACACCTACTTAACACACATCTCTCACACAACAAAACACATGGAGGATAATCATATCTTGGTAAAATAAGATAAAAGCTGATGCTTGTGAAGGCACGTTTCATAAACTGATGACAAATAGAGAAATAAATTCCCTGTGAAATATTTTTCTATGTTCCAAAGCTCTTAATATCTATGAAATGGGTATTAATTTCCTTCTCCTAACTCTGCCGTGGTTTAGCAGGCAGCCAGCTGTCAGTGTCTGTGTCCTAGTGAGTCTGTGATTGTATAAGCCACAGTCAGCAAAGAATAACTTCAGCCAAAAAAAAAGCTTTGCTACAATCCTCAAATTCAGTGTTGAGGCTGCAGGAGTTTGGGATTCACAGAAAACAGAATAAACAATCAATCTACAGCCATGATAGCCGCTCTGTGAGGCACTGTGGGGGTTTAAAGGCAGGATCTGCAACTTATTCTAGAGCCACTTCTGGTTTTATTGGTTGAAATTCTCATAAAAGCCTGACAGCAATTAATAAATTTAATATTTTGACCCAAAAAAAGAATGAAATGTGGTGTTTGGCTGCCACAAACATCGTCATAAACACGTCCAGTCATTTCATCCATTGTAATGATGAGCTCTGTCTTTTCTTTTTTTCTCCATTAGTGTGTTTGGGGAGTGTAAAGGAGCTTTAAAATCATTCAGACATCTCCTACTAAACTTGCACCCACGGCTACAGTTTTCATCCCATAGACATAACACTGCCAGTGTAGCATTAAGGCTCATACTATCCCGGGTTTGTTTGTACCATTAGGTTACAGTTTACATCTAGTGCATGTAGGATTAAAGTAAAACAGTCGTTTAGTTCACTTATCCTTTATTAAGTTGCAGGTAAAATCTAGTCAAATTGTTTGTTCCTTTGTTCATACTTACCTTTTGTTTGTCCTGGCTCACCATGCAGGAGTAGTGTTTAGAGAGGAGGCCGGCCCAGCACTTCCCCAGTTTATGGTGTTGGTGATGTCAGAGTGACATCATTGGGTCGGACCAAGTGGAGGTTTTTTTTTTTCCTTTTGACAAATGTTTGTTGGTATTAAAATGCATAAATTGTTGTTTCCACTTGTTTAGCTTGTGGGAAATGGTTAAGAAATGTCTAGAGGTTTGTAGTTTGTGTGCTGTGAGTTTTATTTGCAGATTTGTTGCATTCAGGGTACAGACTGTGTCACCATGTTACCGAATGGTAGAGCTGAAGTGAGCCAAGGTGGGGATTGAATGCCCTATATAAGGAGGAGGTACTTGGATGCCTGGGAGAGGACAGATTGACAGAGACGTGAGGGCTGTGCTGCCACAGTATCATAGTTTTTTTTTTTGGTTAGCTACAGTTAAGTTTTGAAATTATGTTTCTTTGTAAATAATTTTTGTATTGTTTTTAAATGTAACTTCATGGAGCACTCAAGAAGTCTGCCTGCCTACCACCTTCCTTCCACCACCTTCTCTACAGATCCTTCAGCTGTCTCATGTTGTTTTGCCTCCGATCAAACACATCAACGTGGGACTTTTTAAACTGTGATATCTCAGTGATTTTGAACTCTATTCACACAAATCACAAGGAATCTGTTCAGACATACGACCCATGGTTTTTGAGCTTTCACGTCTTGTTCAGCAGGTTCTCTGTGTGTTAAGGACAGTCCTGCCCAGATACAGTTACACACAGCTGATGCTGATTGGCTGATCGGACGTCTGCCCTTTTTAAAAAATTTGCTTTTGGCGATCGCTGACTAAAGTCCCAGATCACAGGCTCGCTCCCATCAGTGGCGGTCAGTAAGGCTGATGCTGTGGAGGCAGTGAACTGTCCAATGCAGGATGTCTCTCTGCCTCTATGTGTCATGTGTAACGTTACTGTCGACTGCAGCCTGAAGCAGTGAGTTCACACTACAGGATTGTGGCGATCTTCACTTTTGAAAGATCACTGACAAAAGCCCCAGATCATGTAATACACACACACACACACTGAGTCCCAACATGCACCGCCGGACACTCTTTGGGTCATTTAGAAGGAAAATGCATTCGTTTTAGCATTCGAGTCTCTTCAAAAGTTGCTAGGTGCTTTTTAAAAAAAGAAATGCGAAGGTATTCATGGCTTTACTGTCGAGATGCTTCAGTCTGGACCAGAGTTATGAACTGACATTGATATCCACGGAGCCGAGGCGTTTCAGGGTCTTATAATCAGTCATCACGTCTTCATCATCATCATGATTGGCTCAGTATTTACACAAAGAAAGAAAAGAAAGAGCGAGGAGGTATTTTCTCCCTGCCAGCCTTGCAGAACATAAAGCCAGGTGGGCTGGGTTAAACTGGGCAAACTCCTTCTGGCCTCACTCTGGAACATCTTTTCCATTTGCACACTGGTGCACCACTCCAAGACATTACAGCATCCCAGTAAAACCACACACACTCATTCAAAAAAAAAAAAAAAAGAAAGAAAGAGAGCAACAATAATTTGGAGCATGATGAATAATTCAATGTTTCTCTGAGTCTCATGGATGCTGCTTTTTCAAAGTCACCGGGGACCTTCATGTACGATCATGTTGAAAGTCTCCATCTGCTCCAGTGAGGCGACTATCGGCCGAACATATTCTGCCGGTTCGGGTCGAGTTCTCAGGCTCGATCCTGTCTCCCTGCCCAGACGAGGCAGTCATCAGGATCCATCCGAGGCCCCGATGCAGAGAGCAGTTGGCAGACTTCACCGAAAGGGCGTGTGACTGAATGCGTTGCTGAGCAGTCGGGCTGTTGTGATTCTGTTACTCCAGCTGGCTCGGCTCAGTGTAGGAAGTCCATTAGCGGGACAAGTAACAGTGTGGGTATTCTCCGGTGCCTCAGCCCCGAGGATAATGGCCCTATCTGGGAAAAGACTTCCAGATGAGAGATGGGGATGCTGACCGTCCATGAATAGATAAGTGGAGTATAGCCACTCTTCCTCATGTATGGGAACACAAAGAGGAAATGCTTTAATCTAAAATGCCACAAATATTTATAGCAAAAAATACTGTTTACTATCTTTAATAAGCTCAAAATCCAGTCTGAATATACACACAGACTCTACTGATGACTATCAGGTGTATTTTGTTTCTGACAGTGTGAATAGTATTTTTAAACGAGCTCGTGTCTTTATGGAAGTCCATTAGTGCCACAACAGTAACACCAAAAATCTATGAAGTAGAAATAATAAAAATACAAACCAAATACAGATTATGCAATATATTTGACTCACCATGTCAAAACTATGAAATAAGAGGTAATAAATAAGATATGTGAAAATATATTATAAAAAATGTTTATTTGTAATTATTCATAACTTTTAACTGTAACTTTGACATTTTGAACATTCATAATTTTGCTCTTTGACTTTTGATTCTCATAATTTTGACTTTGCAGTTTTAACTTTATTTATTCACTTTTTTTTTGCTCCTGGCATTAAATGTTCTTCTGTACGTTGGAACAAATATCTTTTAGAAATATCTACATGTACATAGGAATCACATTTACATGAAGTAAATCCAAATGTAAGCAAAAATAAGATGCTAACACCCAGCAAACTGAAACAAACATGAGTGGAAATGCTTGTTTATTACTGATAAAAGACAGACAGACAGACAGATTGCCCCTCAGAGTCAAATAACTTTGTAATTAACACTCCCAGTCTTTATACATAGTGGTAGAAATGTAAAGCACTAAAAAAAAAAAACAGTCTTAGCAGAGAATGTGTGCAAACCGTTCAGAGCAGAAGAGGTGGAGTTTAAAGGAGCAGGAGATGCAGACAAAGCTACAACTTGTGGGAAAGTTAACTTAAAAAAAAGTAGCAGGAACTATTCAGACTAAGACTTAGTGGTTATAAAGACGAGTTTGACTTTGACTGTCCAGAGTGTCACTGAGCAACGACACCGCGGACAAACTCAGTAAAAAAAAAATAAACATACATTCACTGCTTGTGTTTCATTTCCAATAATGAGTCCTGCTTCTTGAATGAGCTCCCAGACGGACAGTGAACACACATATCATAACAATATTGCTATTAAAATGCATCAATCCTTCCACGTCAATCATTTTACTTCCAGTTCTGATCGCGCTGATGTGTGATTTGACAATAAACAACCAGGACAACCATCCAGTTTTAAAGTGCTGTACTTCTGTGATCTGTTTTGGAGCGACACTATGGACCTTTTGAAATAAAAATAACAATCTTCCAGCTGAATCCTGTTCAAATTGCATTTATAAGCGATAAAATGCACTCTCGCTCAAGTCAACACATTCAGGGGTTTTGCTGCTACAGCTTTTTTTGGTCTGGTACGACCAGTCGATTATGGTGGCTAGTGTTCTTTAATAATAGCAAACTTAATGACTCATCTCCATTTCTGCTACTGTAACGCTCATTGTCACCAGCAATTAATATTACATTTATTTTCCAGAAATGTTAAATAAAACAGCCATTCACAATTTCTCAGAGCCCGTGCAGTCTTCAATCTTCTTGCTTTATCGAATCAACAGTCCAAAACCCAAAGATGTTCAATTTACTGTCACATGACAAAGAAAAATCATCACATTTGAGAAGCTACAACCAGTGAATTTTAGCTTTATTAGCTTGAAAAGTGACTCAAATGATTAATTGATAATCAAAATAGCTGCAGATTCATTTTCTAATTGATTCATCGACTTGCCATTGCAGCTCTAAAACATCATTCAGCATCAACGGGGAAATTAACTTAAATTCTTTATGATTATTCTGTCATTTCTGCTCAAAAGTAACAAAGTCTCACTTTAAATTAAAGTTCTTCATAAACCTTTAATGTCTGGGAAACAAAAACAAAGCAAAAGAAGACAGATGAGAGCTTAAAAAAATGCACTGAAGTGAGAATGATGTCTGGTAACAATCATCCACAAACTGTAAAGACATTAAATGAGGAAAAGAATATAAAGATGAATAATATGAGTTGGAGAAGCTGCCTCAAATGTTTAAATAAAAACACAAAAACACCAAACGCACTGTAAGACGAATGCTGTTTTACTTAGTCAGTACCGGCACATGCTAACAAAAAGTCCTGACAGACATCTGACTTCACTGTAAGTACAATCTTTAGAGTCACAAAAGGCATTTAACTGTTCTCCTGCAGAGTGTATGTGGCAAATCAAGCAGCGTTTGAGGCCAACACAGTGTTAGAGGAGGGATGGGAGACAGTGAGAGGCAGGAAGAGAGAGGGGGGGGAAAAAAAGAAAAGAAAACTGACAACCAAGGCTTGTAATCATCTCCTGGTGAGAAGGAGCACTAACTTCTGTTGTTACAACTCTACAGCTCCGTACCTCTTCCTCTGGGCGTCTGTCAATAGCGCCCATTTTCTTCCGTGGCGGCGTGTAGGGCAGTGACTCCCTTCTAGCGTTACAGTGACACATGCTTTTCAAATGTCAGAGTCTACCTCCCTCTCTGTCTTTATTTCTCCCCTCCTGTCGAGCGACCCCGGACATTCCTCCTGTTACTTCATGCACACAGAGAAAGAAAGTCGCAGCCTTTGCTTTCAGAGGGAGGCCTTGTTCTGCTCAGCTGTTAGAGCATGACAACAACGGCGCCCGAGGTTAACTCAGGTTAAGAAATGTCTGCACTTCGTGGTTCTGCAACGTGCTTTGGATACAAGCATCCGATTCTGCAGCCTGGCAATTACCCCGAGCGTTTCCGACCTTCTGATGCATCTCTAGTTCAAAGACGTCCGAGCATTGAAGTCCGCAGAGAGGGAGGGGAGGGGGGTTGTTCATTAGTTAACAGTCGCTGTCAGGTGGAGCCGTTACTGCTCAGTGGGACACACGGTGCGGTCTTTGCAGCAGAAGTAATGCACCACCACGCCGTTGGGATACCTGGCAAATGCACTGAAAGGGAGAGATAAACAAAGTGTTTGTTTTACTGATGGCGGGATTATTACTGCACCACAGCTGGTAAACAGGTGTTTGATTTGAAAAAAAAGAGAGAAAAGAGTTATTGAAAATCTGGTAGTATTATCAAGTTAATTGATAATAACACTGCAACTGCAGAGACACAATAAATCTAATGAAAAGAGATAAAATGGACGATCCTGTTAGTTTATACTGACTGTGTCATAATACCCCAATTAAAAAAATTCAGTCCACTTTTTCACGATTTAAAGCAACATTATGCATTAAGAACTATTATTCTCTGCGGCTTGGCGTCTCTCTACTGTCGCAGTGACAACGTCTTGTTGTAAAAACAAATTGTGTCTCTTTTTCCTCCGTCAACGTCCTCTTCGGTCACTGTGATCTCCGTACTGAGAAGACCGAGTGTGATGGTGTGTGACGAAGTGTCGTAAAGCGTTATGCGTTTCTCCAAAGAGATCGTATTCACAGCAGCGTACAATCAACCTGATTTTCAAAGTAGCTAATTTAAGGTAAAATAGGAGCAAAATGTTGCTTTAAGATTCACAGGCTTATTTGTCATATACTTTGTCACATATAATATTATTAATTAGAATAAGAGTAAAAAGTTGGATGTGTAAAAAGGATGAGAGAAAAGATAGATAAGACAAAGATAAAATCTCAAAGATAAAACAAAATATGAATAAAACAAGAAAAACAACAAAAACAAATCCTACACAGAGTGTTACCTGTTTCCGATTTTCTTCTTGCAGACTCTGCAGGTCTTTTCCTCTGTGATGACACATTTAACCTGCTGGTGGAAGATGCGCTCCTCCTGCACCTGAAAACAGAAAACATGTCAGCTGAGCAGAGACAGACACAGTAAATCATCTGTGGCAGAGTTACCTGTGTGCTACATTACAAGGTAAAAAACCTTCATCTCTGACCCCAAAACCCTCAAACATTCAATAATGTATCATGGCAGACTGAGGACAAAATATCATGGAACAGACTCCAGCTTCACCTAAATTATTTCTGTGTGATCACTTTGTTTCTGATCACCTGCTGATCCAAAACTCTGTAAAGGCTTAGAGAGTCTGTAAAGGCTTAGAGATGATTACAGGACCAACAAAAGATGATGCCACACACACATTATGTTTATTCTTGGGACTTTCCTCCGATATTTACATTTTTCTTGTGAGATCCTGTATACTTTCACCTCTTCACGCCTCTGAAAGATCCAAAGTCATCCCAAAGAAAGTCATCCTAAAAATGTGTTGCTTTTAAAATACATTGTTAAGAAAGAAGCCGACATGCTCTGGGCAGACGGGACCAAAGTGACATTTGCAGCTACGTTCAGATGCTGTTGAATGTGCTGCAGCTGAGTAGCTCCTCAGCTCTCTGACATCAGCGGTGCACTTTTCTCAGGTGAATATTTGGTCGCTCGCTCAACAAGCTAAGGTGCAGAACAACATGTGTTCAAATGTGAGAGTCAGATTTTGATTGTTGTTGGCTCAGTGTGACCCGCCACTGACGTTAGTGCAAGTTACTCCTGAAACACGTACTAACTTACTACTGACAGGCTCTGATTTTTTGTTTTTTGTCTCAAAAGGAGAACAGAGGACGAGTGATTTACAGAACAGGTATGTACTGTGTGCTGTAGCAGACATAAAAGGGCAATTTAAGTTCACTTGGACTTTAATCAAATGGAACAATCTGACAAGGAAAAATCAATCATCAATTGAACATGCAGCCTGTGACCAGGGGCAGTAAACAGACACGGCCTTGTATTAAAAGGTCACAAGAGGCTGGTTAACTGCTTCACCCTCCTTCTGTTGATGAGTGTCTGAACTATTGTGTAAAGATTTAATGTGTGCAGGTAGAACCACCACTGTAAATCGTGTGACATTCAGCACATTTAACAAAACACAGTATGTACAAGACACATGTTCTAACTCTAAAGTCTAAATGTATCTACTTCAGCGACAGACACTTGAGGCTTGACACTTGACCAGGTTCTTCAACTTCTTCGCTAAAAGTTAATACCTGAAAAATTGTCTTTCAAGCTGAGGATTTTGGTTTAAGCTCCACATGCACTCATCTACCTCCTCGAAAATGAAGTGAACGCCTCTCAGATAAAGACAGGCTGACCCCTGCTCTCTATAGACATACTATTTCTCTGTGGGGATCAATACAGCACATTATCTTCCTAAGACAGATTACAGAGGCCCAGATTTCTTGTCAGGACGCAGTCTTTGACTTCACCCAACCATCAGTCATGTCAAAGTCCAAACAAATCAGATGTTACAACTGAAGTTTTGATCTAATTTACACGAGGGCCGAATGTGAACAAATTCTCCAGGACTCACCCGGAGGAACTCGGCCTGCAGCAGACTCTTCAGCACTTGGTTGCAGCGTTTCCTCTGCGCCTTCTCCTCCAGGACGCTCTCCAGGAAGACCCGGATCTCTCGGATCTGGGTGTTTGCCGGGAGCAGATTGATGGCCTGGATAAACAAAAAACATGGCTCGTTAAACAGTGCTGACCGAGCGGACGTTATCAGCTATTAGGAAACTATTTCATTAGGAGAGGGAACTTTGTTGACTGGACGGAGGAAACGTCTCTCTTCAGAAGCAAATTACACTTATTCTAAAAGTATGTTTATTTAATTAGCATCTTCTGTAGCAGCGGTAGTAATCTCATTGTTATGGTGAAGCAATTGCTGAACTGAATACAGAAACGGGGAACAGTGATTAAGACTTCTAACTGAGTCATTTCAACGTTCATTAGTAACAATATGAAATCAAATGACTCCCTCTAATTTGCTGTGGCTCACGTTAGACTGCTGTTACATGACATCCCCTACATTAGCATTAGCATCTTCTCTTACCTTTAGAAATCAAAATACCACGCCTGTTTGCTTCTGTGTTTTTCCTCACGGAGACTAATCGTCTTGTTGTACTCTTTTTTCAAGTCAACTTTATTGTCTGTTCCAGGTAAAAACAGAAATTTTCCTTTTGTCACGGCTATAAAAACAACTAAACCGACTAAATTAAATTTCTACAAAAGGCCTAATTACACTCAGACAGCTTGAGTGTTTTCTACAGCACAACGGCCGACAAGCAGAGCTGGGATACAATTCAGCTTAAATAACAACAACAACAATCAAATAAACATCTTATTAAGCTACTTGAAACACAAACTCTAGCAATATGCAGTTTGTGTAATAGACTGAATAGTATTCATTATGGTTAGATTTTTTTTGTAATACAACATGGCCCATCGGAGAGCTGGCCCACTTTGCAACCACCTGCAGGTATTTGTTCTCATTTTTGACACCACATCAATGTCTTTACCACACCGTAATAAAAAAAATCTGTTAGCCTTCAGTCAATTTTTGTGGCTGCAGCAACCGCGTTCGTTCATTATCCAGCTAATCTCAGCAGAGTCACCAATTAACCGAACCTGCCTGTCATCGGACTGTGGCAGGAGGCCAGAGTACCCACAGAGACTCCACACAGAAAGGCCCCAAACCAGCCGGCTGGCAGGTTCGAACACGGGATGGCATGTTGGTGTGAGGCTACAGTGCTAAGCACCAAACCACCGTGCTGCACAGGATGCAGGTTTGTCACTGGAAGGCTGCACGTTCGTCCATTTGAATGAAAATATGTCTTGAGCCTGAGCTTCGACATACCGGGAGGTCCCGTTTACACCTAACTACTTGTAAACTAACCCATGCTACTAAGTTTTGAAACAAGATTTATGCTAAAATGATCAGCTGACAGAAAATGAATCACTTTTTTGATAATCAATAGGTCATTTATAAAGCATACATGTGAGCATACGCTGATTTTTCCTGTTTATGTTTTAAACATTGGACTGTCAATCAATCAGACAAACCATCGGTATGAAGATGTGACCCTCGGCTCTATATAGACTAGGTGACACATTTCTTATTTGAAAGACTAACTGATACAGAAAATAATCTTACGTTGAAGCTCTAGATGACAAATTGTTCATAAAGAGCTGACAAAATTTGCCAAACAAAGATACAAAAAACAAAAAAAAACAGATTCTTGTTGGAAGTATTGCCTGAAGTTTTGTTCAGTCTCCTCTTGTCTGGTCGCCCTTATGCTCTCTTGGTGAGGAGGAGTCTGGGAGCGAGGCCATGGGAAATGAAAGCAGGATGCCATGAAAGTCAACGAGGGAGCGCAGGGAGGCAGAAGTGGCACAGAAAGACAAGACAGAGAGCTTCTGGCTGCAGCATCTAAAGCCCAACATTCATATAAACCTGCAGTGTTCCCCTTGAGAGACTCTTAATTTGACATGTCTGTGGCTCCACACGGATCAGCGGTGCCTTTCACACACTATCACATCCAACTTTAATTCACAGATAACAGCGCAGTCTGTTATGGAGCATTTTACAGGAGCAATATAACTCAGAAGAGATGAACTTGCGGGTTTTTGGTATTAAAATATTTACAGTGACATGGTGGAGGCGTTTCAAAGACTCTGCTTCTGTTCCTTTGTGATAAGATAAGGAAAAAAGAATTTACAATTTACTGAGTGGCTGTTTTCTCCTCAAAGCGAACTGTGTGGAAGGATTTTTTCCAGCTGGATTGTATAGAGACGCAGTGAACCAAATAGCTTTCTTCAAGAGATCCCCTTTTTGATAGACAGCAGCCAGTGGTTTGCAACATTAAGATCTGACATGCAAAATAGGTCATGAGCTGGTGTTGATCAGAACAGCGTTTATTCAATTAACTCTTTGCTATTTTGGTTCTGGGTTCAGGTAGACGAAATGGAGTAAATATATATGAATGGAACTTCATCAAAGATATTCACTTTGCAACGCAGATGCCTCTCGAAGGAGATCAGCACCCGGGTGGAAATCTTTTTTTGGCTCGTTGGATCTTTTCTATCACAAAGGCAGCAGCTTGATTACCCCCGACAGCGCAAACCCCTCTCATCTCCTTCTGAGAACAAACTAAACCAAATCTTCAAAACGAGTTGTGCCGAGTTCATCGCTGCTCTAATTTCACACCAAATGCCAAACGTCTAATTTTGCGCGAGTGCATGTCAATAAATATAGAGGAGACAGAATAACAGTTAATCGTGTTATTCAATTGCATTTGAATCCAGCCCAAACAAGCCAACTCCTATCAGCTTCACTTTCACTGCCACATTTTGGTGAATTAGCAATGATTACTAAATTTGTTTGATGGCAAAGAGCCAACTTATCACAGTAAAGGCCTGGGTTGAATTAGAAACTAATTCTTGCTCTCTGGTTTTATAAGTGGTTTAAAGTTGATGAGTAAAGTTGAATCAATGCATGTGTCAGAGGTCCTGACAGCTTAACACTGACATGGTCTTAATGCAGTAAACAAATGTTAGACTCCAAGGAGATAAAAATAAAATTATGTCAGTATAACTAGACTGTGGTTTGATGTTCAGCCACCCTGATGAGGAATGGAGAGCTGCTCGGTTGTTTATTTACCTTGGTGGTGTTGAGCTTGCTGTGGTGGAGCTCCAGGACATGCAGGGCCGCCTGGAGGTTGGCCTGAGGCTCCGATGGCTCCATCTTGATGGGCCCCAGGCAGTGGACATCAGGAGGTGACAGGTACATCCGCAGCAAAGACAGATAAACCTAAAGGGAAGACATACAACTGTTAATACTTAACTTAGTCCACATTTTATCTGAATCACAATCTTCTTTATATCACTTGAGCAGAAATTTGTCATGGAGACACATTTGACTGCAAAATGTCAGTTTTAGTGAAATAAAATGTTAAATGAGAGAAATTAGACAAGCAATTGATTAGAAATGTGATTAGTAATGTGAAAAAAGTATCACAGAAGTTAGAGTAACCTACGTCACTAAAAACATCAAACATTTTGGGAAATACACTTTTTACAAAGTGTAAAAACATTATAGACTGAGAAAACATGACGTTGCAACGTGTTAATTATTGAACTTTAGCTATGCAGGTAGGTGGATTGTGTTACCTCCGGGCAAAGCTACCTGTTTGCCCCGTTTCCAGTCTTTATGCTAAGCTAAGCTAACCGGCTGCTGAGTATAGCTCCATTAAAAATGTTCACATATGAGAGTGATTCATCTCTCAGCAAGAAAGTGACGGTAAAAGTGAAAGTGAAAGTCTCTTTTGTAAAAAGTTCATTATAGATTGATTTTAAACTATTTGTCATTGTATCAGCCTATAATAATGGGCTTAATATAAAAGCAGGCATTACACACACACATCCAGTATTTACACATTTTCCTTTACAGGAAGAATAATGATTCATTCATTTTCAGCACTTAAATGGTGGTCTCAGTCAAAAACATAACAGACAATATCAGCTGTCGTTTCTGAGATACTACAGATATTTTTATAGGACTGACAACATGCCTGTCACTGGGTGGTTGAGCCATAAATAATCCATTATATTTGTATAGCGATTTCTGCAGACAAAAGGCACTTAACTGAAAGCACCAGAGCGTACAAAATAAAATAAGTGGCCATACTAAAAGACAAACACACCAGAGCTACAATAAAAACAAGAGGATACAACAAACAACGAAATCAAAGAGGACAAGGCAAATGGAACAAAGCATATCAAAATGAAATAACATTAAAAGCCACTTACGTCTTTATTCCCTTCCAACTGACTGTTGTAATGCCGATGACAGTATCTGAAGAGCAAACAGAGAAAACAATGAGCAAAGACAAAAAGGTCTAATTGACCTTCTTTGTTTAGCAGAACAAGCTGGCACAAACCAATTCACTACATTTAGCAATGTCTCTTTTACAGTCCAACATTAAACTAACCAATCCAAAATGTATTGTACCCATTACGACGTAAAAATAGGGCCCAGGTTTATCAATGTTGGAATTCTCCTTTAACTGCTGCTGGATTTGCCGAACATTTGGCAGGTGGTTGGTGCTAATTTTCCACCCAGTTATGCAGGATTCTGTGGTGTTTACAGAGTACTTACTCCTCAGCCATGCGGGTGTCTTTCAGGATGTGCACATAGATGAAGAGCGCCTGCTCGTGTTTACCCATCCGACCCAGAAGCAGAGCTCGTTCCTCCAGCAGGCCTTGGAGATGGAAAACAAGGTCAAAGGGCCAAGTCTCACCCTTCGGCTTATACATATATAACTTTGCTCAAACTTTTCTCTGTAACTGAGAACATATGGACATGACGTTGTGGAAAATACTTTACAGATTATATATATTTATAATCTGTGGTTTACTTTTACTTCCAACAGATTTCTGAGATGTATCAAAAACCATTAACTTCCTTCCATCACTAAAGTGCAAATACTTAAGACTTTATTTTTACATTATCACAAAAGGATCATGAAGTTATGTTAAACCCAGGTCTTACCATCAAAGGGAAAGTCACTGATGAGTCTAGCTGGTTCATAGCTGGTAGAAATATCCAGGAAAGACAGAAGCTTGTTCCTGAACTCTCCCAGATCGCCTTCCTCCTTCCCCGCAGCAACAGCTAGAACTCCTACAACAGCACAGAGGTTTTAATGATAAGAGTCTAGAGCTGCAAAGCTTGGTCCACTGATTGATGAGTGTATCAACGGAACGTTAATTTGCAACAATTGTGATCATGAACTAATATTTCTAATAATATTTCTCATTTTTTAAGCACAAAATACAAAAAATTCCACCTTGTCAAATAGTGAACATTTGCTGCTTTTTCTTAATCTTCTGTGACAGTAAATTGAATTTCTTTGGGTTTCGGACTGTTGGTCAGACATAACAAACCGTTTCAAGGCATCACCTTTGACGCTAAAACATATAAAAATGTAAATAATAAAAATATGTATAGATATCTGTATGGACTTAAAAGGTACCCTGTGGAGTTTTTAACCACTAGTAGGTTTGGGTAAGAAACACTGAATGTAAACAGAACATTTAATTTTTTCTTATTACAAGAAATCTGCAGAAGAAAACTCAACAGGAAGTAAACTGGTTAACAGTTTACAGTTTTATATAAATCATTTATAATTTTAAAATATAATGTTAACTGTACGGCTGCTGTTTAAACAGACTTCAATATTTACGAAGTCAGGATGCTGTCATGTTGAACAATGTCCTACTTCATTGTTGAGAATCCCAGTATCTTAATATCACTGGCTGTGTACTGCAATATGCTTCATAATGCGATGTGAAGCAATAACCTGCCTCAAGGACAGATTTATTTATTTTATTAGCTGCTTTTATTAGTTTATTTCTCTGACAGAGTGCACATTAATGAGCATCCCTGAAAATGTAGCCGTGTCGGCTGAGAGGTTCATTTCAATACACGGTCCCCGGATGTCCATTAAAAGGCACAAACAGAGAGAGATGGATGGACTTCATAATGAGTCCTGACACGGGCTTTATATGCAAAGAAATGAGAGACTATCTGGATGAGTAACAAAGGCAAACTGAAGCCATATGCAGTTATGTAATAACAAGAAAATCCTACAATAAATTAGAATTATGTTCTTGTGGCATCAAATGTATTCTCAAAAATGGTGGGAGGCTTTTAAGAAGATATTAAAGCCCTGAAGTTTATATTGCCCTGCAGCTCTGACACGAGAAGCTTCCATTGAAAAAGTAAAGTATCACTTTACTTCACAGCTTTGACTGAAGTATCTGTATCTCATAAAAATCTGTAATCTGAAAATTAAAAAATAAGCCCTTAATTTCTTGTTGAAAAGTCCTAATCATTTACAGTAAGAATGAGTTACTCCACAGACACTTAGCATGCATTCAGTATGTGCACGTTTTCTCTCACTTGTACCTTCTGGCAGTGAGTTGAGGTACTGTTTCATGAGGCTTTGAACCCTCTCAAGGTAGAGCTGGATCAGCACGTTGTGAAACTCCGGGCCTTTATCGTCCCACACGTAAATGATGTGCTCCAAATACGGGATGGCGAGCTCCTTAAAGCCCTCCTTCAGGAAGTTCAGCACCTTGTCCCTGGGCAAAGTCTCCACCTCCGTCAGGTCCTCTGTGAAGATCTGGACAGTTACAGAGACTTTTAAACCTCCTTTATGGTGACTGGACATGAATTATAGTTAGAGAAGGAAGGTTTTTTCTGCTCTTTGTCCTGATTGTCATTGTGGTAAGAGAGTTTATGTGAAATATAAAGGTACAACAAAAAGACTGAGCTTCCGTCAACAACCAATCGGCAATAAATACAAAAAGGTAGGACATTTTGTGTAAATCTGTGTCTCACCTTCAGGCCATCCTCCGGACAGATCTTCAACACCCAGGGAGAAAACTCAATGATTATCCCCAAATTCTCCAACCCTGCATGTGGGGGATTACAACACATGAGCATCAAACATCCCAGAGTGAAATAAGTCAGGATGGACACACAGCACATGAGCAGTTTGAGAAATGTTCCTTTCAAGGAATGCACGACCACAAACAACTGATTATAACAATGATTTAGAGTTATTGGCGTAGACGGCAACATAGCAGCAAACTTTGATCAAGGTATAGAAAAAATCCATATCCTGCAACTGCAATAGTTATTGCAGAACAGGTTAGGATATGTGAATAGAAAAGAAGCCCAATGCAGAGGAGCTGCAACAATTCATCAAATAGACAATCAACAGAAAAGGAACTGGCAGCTATTTTTTTTTTTAGTGTCTGCATCATTTTTCAGCACAGTGGTGCAGTGGTTCGCACTGTTGTCTCACAGCAGGAAGGTTCTGGGTTTGAATCTGTTGGCCGGCAGGTTTGTGGTTTGAGCCTTGAACCTTTCTGTTTGGGAGTTTGCATTTTCTCCCCATGCTTGCGTGGGTTTTCTGGGGGTACTACGGCTTCCTTAGGGATAAGTGGTATAGGCAATGGATGGATAGACTGTTAGTGAGCCAAAGTCATTTGGGAATGTTATCTTGGATTCTGTGAGATTGTGACAGACACCTTTAACGTATTTTTCAGAACACACAATCAGCAGATTGATTAATAACGAAAGAATTTTGTTCGTTGCAGCTCTGCAAAGCAGTGTTGCGTATAGCATTGTGGCAGATCTACTAATAAGGTGTCATTTGTTTATAGTTGGTAGAAAACAGCAGAATTGTGCCATTTACATTATCTAAAAATGATCAAGATGATCATTTTAGTCACTGCATCATTGCCGTTTACTGCCCACCACAAGGCATTGCTACTATCAATAAATAAAATGCATTGTTCATGAAGTTGACCACATTTTGAGAAACTGGATATTATGGACGGGTATTAGTGCTTGGCATGAGAAAAATAATGAATTTTTAGAATGAAGCAAAACTTTGAGAATGAAGTCGACATGTCCAGTATTTCAACGTCATTCTTTAGATTTTGACTTTGAAAAGTGAAAGGCTGATAAGAAGAATCATAAAACAAATCACCCTGAACATACTGCAGCCAAGAAAAACCCTACACTTGAAGAAATCCTCTTTGTGACAAAATGTAATGCTTTTTAGGAAAATGATTATAATGATTAATGGCCACTAAGTAAATAAACTGTTATTTAAAAAGGCTTCTAATCATCTCCATCATGAGCTACAAGAGACACTGTAATTACCAAATCATTGTACCACAGTGTCACTATCAATTTGACACGGATACATTAAACAAACACACACAGAGCCATTAACTGGACAGTAAATGCGTGAGCATGCTTGACATCCCTGGTGCACAGATTTAAACGACTGACAGAGTTACACAGTAATACTGACACATATGGTACAAAAACCTCTCACAGTGTAGGTGCCAGACATGTGAAAGACTGCAGGCCATGACAAGCAGAATTTATATTTCATATAACTTCCATAATCAATCAGGGTGAAAGTTTTCTCTGAGGCTTTCCCAAACCCCAACCCCCCCACAAATTTAACAAATCTAGCAAAGATGACAACTTTGACACTGTAAGCTGAAACAGGCTGGAGTTGGCCATTCATTCTTACCCAGCCTTTGGAGGTACTGCACTGTTCGCTCGTGGCCCTTCAGGGGAGAGTTGGCCTTGGTGGACTGGTCCAGCAGCACCTGCAGAGCTGCGAGAGGGCAAACAGGGTGAGGGGAAAGCGAAGGGAGGTGAGCGAGAGAACCAAATGTGAGATTAGCCTGAGCGATGTGTCATCTACTCTGGTGTGCACAGCATTACATAATTCCTCTGTCAACAGAAACTGGATGAAGCACATGTGGTGTAAACTGGTGGACGGGAACAGCTGGTTTGAGTTGGCACAGAAGGGGAGGCAGACTTGAGCAGCGTGACATCACAAGCACAAACTGCAGCAGGACGATTAAAACCAGCCGCACTCACGGAGAGCTCAGCCCAGAATCTGCCGTAGAATAATGCCAGAAAATAAATGACACTGAGACGACTCTGATCTACGAGGATGACGAGTTGACCACATACAGGAAACCTCCTCTGAGATAAAATGCATAGCCTGACGGAGCTGATCCACCCTGCGCGCAGAACACGGCTTTGTTACAAGCACATAACTGGTACCTATTGACTTAACACAATGGAACGATTCAGCCTACAGTGGCTCTTGTGTTTGAATTGGGAGGTGATGAGGACACTGCTGACAAAGGTGGATGCAGGTCTGGCATCAAGTGATCCATCATTAAAACACTAAACCCCAAATTTAACATGTAATTTGAAAGTGAAATTGGAAACAGATGTTTCATTGTGCTTTATTGTGATGTATTCAGTTGTCATGCTGAGGACTGCGCTAGCTAAACCACACGCTGACAAACTAAACTGAACTATGATATCAGTCATTATCCATTTGATTGACTTGTCTGTCAGCAGCCTGATGAGTAATTTCACACTTCAAAAACATGTTTCACATTGGAAATTTCACTGGAAAGTGATTCTCCACATGGAATTTTCCTTTGTAAAGTAGAATATAAATGTAGGTCTAACTCTGACACTCTAGCACTATACTTCACAAGATATATTTACATAGAAAATGTTTCAAATCCCAGATGGCTCATCAGTACAAAATGTTTAAAAATGGTTATGTGTATGAGTGTATAGTAATAGACAATCATTTACTAAGACTTAAATGTTTATCAGAAGTGAGGATTTAAAACACTGTGATATGTTCGTCAGGTTTGCAGCATGGATGGTGGACCAGTGGGCAGACCCTTACCTTTCTGGTGCAGGCCCTTCTTCTCATAGAGAATAATGAGCTCACTGTACTTGTGGGCCTTCTTCAGGACATACTCGCTCTCCTCGATGTGGCAGTGGTTGTTTTCCAGGCGAAGGAGAGGGGACACCAGGGCCACGTTGGTCTAATTGTGGTGAGGATAAGAGCAGATTACGAAACATGAACACCACTCATTTACAAACTTTACTTCCTTCTCCCCTTCAGGGCTCAGGTTGTGTTTCATCAACAGACTACAGGCCAGGTGATTTCACTGATTAGTTCTTCCTCTCTGTTTCACAGAGTGTTTATCATTTAAAAAAAATCTGGAGCAGATGTTTGGCCGTCATTGTCTTAGTGGATCTACACTCCTGGGTCATCCCTCCAGTGTGAAATGGGTCTGCCTTTGGAGTTCCTTTGATTAAATTGTGCTTATGGTACCTTCAAAGGGAAGCACCTGGTGGCATTTTTCCTGGCTGCCCAAACCACATGAACTAAATGTAGAGGAGTGGAAAAAAGACTCTGAAGTGCAACTAGACTGCTTAGCCAAACCGTCCTGGAGAGAAACTTACTTTGGCTGCTTATATCTGTGATCTCACTCCAACACAAGTTGAGCTTAAATGCACAGATTGCCTGGTAAGTCAAATGTTTTGCTTTGCTGTCCTGGCATCTACTTACCTGATTTAACAACAGCCCCACATTACTGCACTCACCAACGCCAATTTTATCTATGACTCAGTTTTTGTTACTTTAAAGTAAATAAACTATCGAGGTGCCTAACACAGAACCCATTTACCTACGTGTGAGGTAATGCTAAGTGCCTCATGGCTGCCAAGTTCTCTGAGTGTTTGTAATAACTTCCTTGGGACATCATACTCTTTTCCTGTAAGTGGACGGTGAAGACCTCCGAGCTCGCAAGAGCCGACATAGCTTTTATCATGAAACTAAAATATCTGGATCAGGGTCACTGACAATTGCAGGTTGGTTGTCAGTCAAAAAGTATGACATAATTCAAGATTGGTATGAAGGAAAAGAGAAAGAAACAGATTGTGTTTCTAATAAAATGTGTTTCATTAAAAAATTAAAAAATCCACTGTATGAAAAAAAAGTGAGGCAAATGATGGCATAAAATAAAAACAACAGTGGACCTTTTAGGTGTTTGGTTGACTAAAGACAACAGAGAGTACGCTGCATATTCTGCAAGACACTGGATTATCAATATCAATTGATCAAAATGTCTCCACTTGTTAAATCACAACACGCATGAAAAAAAACACCGAAAATAGGGCCCTTACGTGCAGGTAACATTTCAGCAGGGTGGTATCAATGATCTGCAGGAGTTTTTTGCGGCTTTTAATAGTCGGTGTGCCCTCCATGAGTGGAGAAGTTGTAAAGGGGTCGGAGTCATTCAGCTGTTTCACAAGGTGGCTCCGTTTCTGTGAGCAGAAATAAAAAAAGACCCATATTAATGTTACTTAATAGATTTTATTATCATTAAATCCTTGAACTGTGGCCGAATTAAGAGTCTCATTTAAACCGTAAAACTTTGTCTGACAAAATGTATTATTCCATGCGTTTTTCTAATTTTCTCTGTGTTGTAAGGACGTCATACACATGCACACACACACACACACACTCTCACACACCTGGGTGAGGTAATCAATGAGAGCGAGATGAGCCTTCTCCAGCTCTGCCCCGGACAGAGTAGGCAGAGGGTTGGGATAGTGCAGCTGTTTGCGGTAGTCTGACGGGAGCAGGTCTGGGTACAGCCCAATCACATGGGTGGGATCTGCAGAGCACAGGAAGGGAAACTTGTCACACTTTATTCCATTCATGATTAGTTTAGTTTGTTTATTAGCCTTTGATTAAAAGGAAATGTGACTTGAGGACAGACTTTATAAAACAAATGGTAAAAAAATTACCACAAAATATACTGCAACAAACACATCTTTAGTAACCACACATGAAATCAAGAGCTCATTAGAGAAAGGAAAAGTCTGTCATCATTATAAAGATGTATATCATTAATAAAGATGTGACTTCAATACATGTGAAAATAATATTTCCATCATTATATACAATAAGCAGTAGATGTCTAATGATGTCAAGGGAAGAGAAATCTAAAAAAATAGGCAAAATAAATGTGAGGAAATTATGACCATTTAATTAGGCTACAATACACAAGCTAACCATGGGAGTAAAACAAATGTATAACACAGTTGGGCGCATCCAATTACCTCATCAAAGTTGACAGCAGTACAAAATATTTATTTCAAAATAAATGTCTGAGCTGTAGGGACTTACTGTGGATTCCTATGTAGTGATTAGCAGCCATGTGTTTCAGGTTAAAACAAATAAATATTACAACACGTATAATTTGGTCCTAGTCTGACTCAGGTGTTCACTGGCAGGGAGTAAAGCCTTACCTGTGCCGAGTTTGGCGAACACCTGCATGGATTCGTCAAATCTCTTCTGGCAAAACAGATTGAAGGCAAAGAGATTCTGAATGTGACGAATCTGCTGCTTCTTATCACCATCTGAATCATCCTTCATCTTCTGGCAAAAAGAAAAATAAGAAAAGCAACAAAGAAAAAAAAAAATCCATCATGTCTCAGCAAAATATCTACAATGTATTCATCAGAGTGCAAGCTTATATGTAAAAACATGAAAGGACTTTTTTTATTCTTGGGAATGCCCCAGGACAGATAGATTAGTGATAGGCTGACCATAACACACCGCCGCTAATCAAGATATGTGGCTTTAATGTTGCATCTTCTGAGCTTAAGCACAAATTGAATCTTGAAGAATCAAATAACAAGATTTAATAGTGAAGCGAGGGTGCCTGCTGCTCACCGCCAGCTGAAGAGCCAGCTCAAACTGCTTGTCCTGAAGAAGCTGCCGGATCTGGCTGGCTATTGACACGGGCACCAGGCGCCACACAAAGTGGTTGCTGGCAACGTACACAATATTTGGCCTGTGGAAGATAAAAAGAGAAAACAAGATTAGAGAGAATAGGTTGGCAGTGAAGTGTTTTCCTTGTAAGGACGACCTGACATAATCAGCATGATTATCGCAAGAAATAGAAACCAGGAGAACTGATGACTGAGTCAAATCATGCACCATTCATTATCAAATCTGTAACTTTAAGCAGAAGTTTTTTTCCACAGAAGCCTTTTTACCGCAAAATATAAAAAACTAAATATACAGATATAAAAATACTGTAGTATTCATTTTTTGCATTCTAAAAGATTTTACATTTTCGCAAAATTCAAAAAATGTGATTATTATGACATAATGAGACATCGAAACTTCACAGGAGGACTGCCTCACCCTGCTGAGGTGATGAAGCGAGGTCTCTGCAGCTCCACACTCTGCACCAGCAGCCTCGGCTCGAAGGTCCGGATCTCCACGTACCGAGGGAGAACAGCTATGATGTACGGAGGCTGGTGCTCTGAGAACATGTGGAAAGAGACAGCAAACGAATCTGAACTCCTGCAAGTGGGTTTGTCACATCAAGATATTACATATCTGCAAGACATCAATTATGTGTGGACTTGGATACAGTAGTTTTTTAAGTTAATACATGGGTCTGACAAAATGAACGGTAAAACAATAAGACAAAGGTCCTAAGCTGTAAAAGTTATGTTGCACTTTTACCTCGTCTAATTGACCACTTATTTTCTCCGGTCAATCATTCAGTATATAACATGTCAGAAACTGCCTAGTGTAATTTCCCAAAACAGTATTTAATTTACAATTACAGGAAAACAGAGCAGTAAATCCACACACAGTGAGAGTTTTGATGTGTAATTTCCCAAAACAGTATTTAATTTACAATTACAGGAAAACAGAGCAGTAAATCCACACACAGTGAGAGTTTTGATGTCCACCCCACCTAAACTGTGTGTCTTGAGATCAGGTGCCTCAGTTATCATTATGGAGTGAAGACCTCAAGGTTAATGTGGCAGGAAATCCAGCCAGGGACAGCAATCTACACAGGCCTGAGGCTGAACTCTGGATACTACACCCTCGGGGCAGAGCCCAGGCCCTCTGCTCCAGCCATCAAAGGTTAGGACAGTCAGTTAGATGCATTTTAAACTGACCAGCACTCATCCTCTGCTAATGCACACCAAAGCCACAACGTTGGCTCTATCAAAACAAGGAAATTGCAAACAGTTTGAAATGACAGCTCGAAGGCTTCATTTCCCCTCCATATTGCTCCTTTCTACATTTCAATAAGAACAGAAAGAGGAGCTCGTGAGAACTCGTCTTCATCACCTCTGTCACAAACCTCATTAGTAACCCAGACCTGTGGTGTCTGAGTCACGGGATAAAAAAAAAAAAAAGCTGATGTTTCCTCGTCTGACATGTGGAAAACAGCAGCACAGCTCAGACAGAGTGAAAAGAAAGATTTCCACATGGGGAAGGAAAGCATGAGGAAGAGAAAAGAACAGACAGACAGCAGCTAGATGATAACTAACAAGTGAACTGGCAGTATTTAGGCCAAATGCTTCATCGTGTGTTTGATATCCAGCCTTTGTTATGTGAACAAACCTGCTCGATTGGCGTGACAAGAACAAAATAAACTGTACTGTGACGGGAACAGGCATAGTCAACAAAAAACACTCTCTCTCAAACAGGGAAGTCAAATAGCAAAATTACTGAACACTTTATACAGATGCAGTAAATCTGCATTAGATTTAATAGTTTACTATCAACGGACAGAAACTGAAACTTCCATCTATGGAAAGAGGAAGGAGATTAAACTCAGATTATGCTCACACTTGTGCTGAAAGTTAAATTTAGAGTTAGAGGTGTGATATTTTAGACGCTGGCCAGGTTTAATAATTTGTATGTGAAACAAAAGCCAGTGACCTAGAAAAAGGCACGTTTTACAGCATCCACATAATTGTGGCCTCCACAGCAGCTTCTCTTCAATCCTGATGTGCCAGAATGCTGAAAAACTTGTTTCTTCTTGTGCTGCTTCCTTGTTTCATCCTTTGAGGTTTTTTCTCTCCCCAGTGCAGAAGGGTTGGACGAAATCTTTAATGTAAGATGATAATGTCCTTGGCAAAATCAATAGTTGCTTGATTTTGAGATTACATAAGCACTAAAGAAAATTAATGTTTGTTGGATTATTAGATTGTGCTAAAGATGGATACATTCAGTTTGTGTAACACTGTGAATGTTTTGAAGGATTTACGGTTATAAAAAAAAGCACATAACAATTAGGCTGATTTTGTTTTTCCCCCACCGGGTGAAACTGACTGCCAGTGGTGACACATTTGGCAAAAACACCGTCTGTGTTATCTGGAAGACAAACCCACACAGAGCTGGAGGAGGATTTTTGGCTCTTGTTACTCAGCACGTGCATGTCCTTTTGACTTTACTGTCAGTTCCTGTGGATATTAAATACAAGTTTGCTCTAGCAAAGACATCAGGGATAGAAACAGCGACTTGGACTGTGTATGTAGTAGCTTGAACAGCACGGATGAAAATGGACGAGCTAAAATGCAAATGAGTCTTTTTTGTTGATCCTCTTTCTTACCCATTGCTATAGGGATGTCTGTCCAGTTCAGGGCACACTTCTGAGTGCAAACGCCCTCCTCATTTAGCACTACAGTGAGGTCATCCTGGCCAACAGCCACCTTCCCATCAGCCAGTGGGGCAACCAGAGGCTCCAACTGTTTCCCGGTGGGGAAGAGCTCCTTGATGGAGCCACGGCCATCCATCTGGTTGACAGGAGAGATAGTACCAGAAGATACAGAACATATTAGTAACATCTTACAAACTTCATCTGTAAGGGCCACTACAACGTGCTTTAAACAAACAGACTGTTGGACTAGCAATAACGCTGCCTAACATTAGTTGACAATAAGAATAACAGGAGTAAGAAATACGAAGGAAGAAGCCTAAAATAAACACAAAATTCAAGGACACTTAGAGGAACTAATTATACAACAGCCTGTTTCTGAACTTTTCAGAAGTGGTATAAAAATATAATCTTAAAGGGATACCACTTCCAAAGTCTATGTAACATTCTCTGTCGACTTGAGAGGGACCTAAAGACAATTGTAGTTTGCCTCTTCACAGAGATTCAAGCAAGAGTCACAAGAGTCCCGCTCAGTCCACGACGCTGCACATGAACCACAGAAGACTGAGGCTTATGCTGTGTTTTTAGCAGTGTTTTGAAGAGATGTGACAGAGCATACAGACGAACAGTGGAGAAGTCAGTTATGCTGCTGGGGTTTAAGTGGTTTCTGTGGATGATTCAGTACTTGGCTGAAAAACTGTTACAACTGGACTCCAGTTTAACTTTTGTGAATCCAAATCTCTCTTCTCCTTCAAGGAACACACATTAAACCTTTTACAGCTTTCCTACAAGACTGCAAGGGATGTGTTTTCATATTCAAGAGATAGATTATAGGTGGAGTGTCACTTTAAGTCGCAGCTACAGATCAGTAAAGCTGAGTGTATAAAGCTTGGCGTTGTCCTTTCCTGTAGCACATACCCGAATGAGGTAATAGTCTCGTTTGAAACCAACACATATGGAGTTTTCACACCAAGCCATGGACTTTGGAATATCTGGAGCTCCAAAGTCCCCCTGACAGACAAAAAGAAAACATTAGGATGTCTCAATGTGTCAAAGGAATTGGAAGAAAACTGCACTGCAGTGAGTCACATGTTAAATATATTTTATTTCACCTGCAGCTCGTGAAACTCTCTGTCCTTCCAGTAATAAAGCTGGAGCTTCTTTTTCACTGCAACACACATTCTCAGCCTTTCCTCTCCTGAGCTGGTTTGCTAAGGACAAAAGAGACAAAATATACAGTTCATGACCTAAAATCAAGGAAACTATGAGTATAACACAGAAATGTGGAAACAAGAGGAATAAATCATTGTTATGACTGTGTTGGACCGTGTCGTAAAATTGTACAGGAAACATTCCAGTTCCTTATTGTTTTAGCTTATTCACTGGAAATTGTGTGTGTCTTAGATTCAGTGGTGGGTAGAATACAGAAAATGTATACTCAAATAAAATACAATCACTGCCATAAAAATGACTCAAGTAAAAGTGAAAATTACCATTTGAGCAAGGAAGGAAGGAAAAAAAAGTATGTGGTTAATAAATACTGACAAAAAAAGATTACTTTCCATTTTAGTATTTTTAGGTTGTGCGAAATAATGAAGACGCAGCATTTGTTGATAAAACTGTGTAGCCAGATGCGACCAGATGTGGACGGGGATAGAGACTGCCTCGTTTTGGGTTTTGCTCCTACTTCAGCGCATCGTGGTCAAAAACAGGTGGGCCAACTTTTTCTTTCTGTCACCTTGGCATCTAGGTGTTCCTCAATCCCCACATTTGGTGGAGACTAGTTGTAGTTGTAGGTATAAACGATAAAATATCATAGTATAAATGATGAAAGTAAATTACTGGCACAAAAACACAATTGAGTAAAGAATAGAAGTGCAGTTTAAAAAAAAGGAACATGATAAGTACCACCTTCTTAGAAAAGAGGATGTGTGTTGTGTCATGTGCTGTACTTGTAACTTGTTCCTACCTACCACTGCTTACATTACTGCTGGACATCTCCACAAATGTACAGTTGTGTTTTCCCATCTTTAAGGCAGCCACAATTTTCATTCATTTCAATACAGTAAAAACTAGAAAACAGAGACTTGACAAATGCTTGAGCTTGGTGATCCATGACAATGAACACAGGATTACTTTTTATCCTTGTCAAGGATATGTTGGCACACTCTGAAATGGGGGGCTGATTTAATAAGCATAAATTGATCTGGTGTTTTTCATGTGCTGGTGGGAAAGCAATACATTTGACAGGCAATGCAAATAGCATATAGGGTTGTAATTACCCTCCTATTTTTACTTACTGCACTGAAATGTATTTGTTAATTAACAAGTTGTAAATTCAAATGGCCGAAAGACAATGGTGAGCTCAGGCAAATAGTCAACAGTAATTATACTGTACATGACATTGTACATTGGTCTAGATGTATAAAACCACTGTTAATACACTCAAAGCCTAATTTGGTGGTCAAAATTCACTGGTCATGAAACAGCTTCGCATTAAGATACTGACTGTTCTGCATGATTGCAGATTGAAGAAGAAATTGTTCTCACTTGAAAGATGTAGAGCGCAATATGACTGCATAAATATGATAGCAGTGCTGTGAAGTAAAAATACTGCTGGAATGATGCCTGAAATCCTAAACTGCAACCACAAGGGGACTGTAACTGACCTGCAGGTCACAGGCGAAGAGTGTGGCTCCTTTGGCTTTGGACACCACAGTGATCTGCTGGAAGGTCAGGAGGTCATGGACGTGGATGTTGTTCTCTGCAGGAAAAAAAAAACAAATGAAATGAGAATGAATATCAAAAAAATGCAGATTTTAACAATAAACAGATGAGATCTAAACAGAATGGTCTTTTAAATTGAAAATTAATTTGATCTATTTATTTATTTATTTGGGAGAGAAACTTACCAAGAAGACTGACCAGAATTTTGTACTGTGAGACAACATAAAGCTGTAGAGAGAGTAAGAAACCCAGTCAAAAGGAGGTTTGAACCAAATGAATCCAAGATCATCCTGGCATCTCATAAATGTCATTCATGTATGTAATTCATGTGTTCCCTAGGTTGGTCTGTGTCATTCCAATCATATCAATTATGATTGGTATGCTATGGTGGCATATGGATGGGTATTGAGGTGTGTAGGATTTCCAGATTAATTCCAAAAGAGGGACTTGGCCATTGGGAATTGAGAGCAAAAATCAGAGTGAGATAAATCTTACATATCCTGTCAGGCAGTCACAACTCAGTACAACAGAATGTGAGGTAGTCCTAAAAATATGGAAGTATTAGAGTTGTGACTTCCCTCACCAGGCTTCAAATACTTCTCCCCCACAGAATTTCTGATTTATGGAGAAATGAGTCTGCGGTTATGCTAATCTAACCCAGAGGTCTCATCTACCTGCTGAATCTTCTTTGAGAAGTTCTTATTGGATTTCTCCAATGTCACTTCAAACTGGTTTGTGCCTGAGTGGAAGCAAGACATCAAAACAGTAAGTTGAGATGGTCTACAAATAAACAAGGAATCAGTTGCATCTCCCATCTCCCCCTTTGGCTCTTCCTACCTGCATCTTTCTTTATTCTGTAGAGAAGCAGGTGCCCTGGCTTTGTTCCCACAAGCAGCCAGTCCTCTGTGGGAAGGACAAACACAAGAATCAGGGTCTGATGGTTCAAAGGATGCTGTCAGTCATTTCAGGCACGTTGTGCTGCCAAACACACGCATTTCAGTCAAACTCATTCATGTCTGAGGTGACGCAATTCATCACTTCTACCTGAGACTGCAGCTCAGTAAACGCCCAGAGGGACCACTTCAATGTCAAAGACTTACAGAGTGACTGCGGGATAGACAAAGTGTCAACAACTCACCCCAGGCCGCAAAACAGTCTATCTGAAGAGGAAGCTTCTCCAAAATAGGCACTGGTTCATACGCGTCGTGCATCTTGAAGTAATGTTTCTGATTGAATTACAGACCGCTCTGATGGATCAATCCCACACGGAGTTGACGCCCGCCGGGATAACAGCTGACTGGCTGACCGTCCGCCGAGAAGCCTGTCAGGGTGGCACCCCTTTACGTGTCGCCATCAACCGACTGAGCGGTTCTGTGTGTCGACAGGTAATGAGGATCTTCACGGGCTCTGGTGAACTGGTACACCGCAGACTTCTGTAATGCTATGCAGTTTGGCTTGCTAGCCAGCTACCTCTCCGACCAAAACAACAGCTGATCGTTAGCCTAGCTAGCTTAGAAGTTAGCAAGCTACGGCTAACTGCTCCTAAACATTGTTCCCTCTTTCTCCATTTCGGCCGAAACCCGAACAAAGACAAGTCGGTTAGTTTGTCGATAAACACAGACGCAACCTTTAGCTCACTTAATGTAAGCAGGAAACGCTGTGTTGGCTACAGAGGTTAGTTTTCATTAGCCAGATTAGCTTCTTGTTACTTCCTCAGTTGTGTTGACGACGGCTGCGCGAGGGAATGTCGTTTGACAGGCACGTGACAGAAGTCAGCGCACTCACGAGGAACGCATTAAAGGTGCAGTCACTCAATTTGGTGCTTTACGATTTTAGCGAGGCTTAAAAACACTGGTTCACCTGTCTCTCACACACACACACACACACATATATGTATATATATATATATATATATATATATATATATATATATATATATTACCTGCATGTACTCAGAAATGTTAAAAGAATCAACTCAGACTTGTATGTCTTAAAGGATGCCCTCATTCATCTCTTTTACATAAATATGTTGTAAAATTAGAAGCTTGAACAAGAGAGCTTTCTAAAAGTCGCACAGGCTTTCTTTCTCTAACAATATGCTTATTAACAGGCACAGAAATATTAAAAACATTTTTCATACATACACACAAACTGACTTTGTAACGATGATTCAATAGAAATTTTATTTGCAGGACATACGCAAAAAAGCCATACAGTATCGTCAGCTTCACATTACAATGCAGACTCACATCCAGAAATTAAGCTTTAGTGTCTCTCTAAAATAAAATATTCTCAACAATACTTGGATATAAATATAAAAAAACATAAATTAAGGAATTTAGAATATCCACACATACTGCAGTAGATTGCACAAGGACGGGAATAAAATTCTGCCAGAGGCAAGGCAAGATTATTTTGTAGTGTCAGTGGGATAAAAGGAATCTAATTGTAGTGAAATTAAAATTATTTAGCATGTACACAATTTCATTTTTTAAACTACCCCGTGCTTCTGAATTTGGGTGAGGACCTTAACAAATCTGGTTTAGTTAGTGTTGGGAGTGAGGTAAGATTACATACATCCAGTAGATCACATGTATATTTGAATTTAGGCCCACGCCACATCTGTGAGGCTGTGATTCAGTAGCTTAAAAAAAAAAAAAAAAAAAAAAAATTCACTTTGATGACAACAACATGAAGTGGACCTAAATAATTGCGGTTATGTGAAAAGCTACAAAATATTTTTCCATAGAGATTAAAATAAACATCCTTAATTTTAGACTCATGACAGCTTCTGCTTCAAAACATTCTTTTCTAAATATATTTATCCCCACGCGCTGAGGACCAAGCAGTCTTTCATTTGTCAGTTAAAGCTTGAAAATGACTAATATCAGTCACATTTTCAATTGCTTGAACTGCTCTGTAATTAATCTGGTGTAGCGCTCTTGTATACAAAACCTGACGCTTCTGATGACACCGATTTTATGATATAAGTACATACTTGGCTTTGAGAGTTTCATGACCGAGAGGGTCGTTTCATTCTCCCAGCCCAGTCCAGCTGTTTTAGTTAACACAAGAGTTCCCAAAAAACACTGATGTAGCACATTATAACCCGACAACCATGATATGCTTCAAGTATTAATGTTCACTGATGCAGTGTGTTTACATAGAATAACAGTAGCTTATTTATTTCTCTATTGAGGATTACCCAGTTAGCCAAACAACAAAGTGTTAATTATGTGTTAAATATAAGACATACAGTGCGTATATAATTTAATGATGCAGCTACAAGAAATGAGCCACGGAAGTCTTCACTGGGTAGGTAAAAGCATTAAAACATTGTTTTTCAGTTATCTGGCTAAATGATTAATCATACCATCCAGTTGCTTTCTCATTTCACTATTAAATATATGTGACTCATTAAATATGTAGATCAATAAAACACATTCTGAAAACAGCAATTTAGTAAACATTATCTAATAGCATCGCACACCTCTGAAGATAAGTGTCTGTCGCTGTGTTGGCTTAAATTTACACAATAACTTGGTGTTTTCAGCATGTGCTTTCCCTCCAGTTGTACCATCGTCTGATTTCTTGGCTGATACACACAGCAAACATCATGATTTGGACGTGACAGATTCTGAATAAGTCCGCAATCCTATAAATCGGGCCCTGCGGTGATTTGCAGTGGGTGGGGGAACTTTTCTCATGTTTTCCCTTTGACCTCCATGCTCAAGAAACCGCACGCCCTGGTAAATATTGTAATAGACTAAAACCACAGGACAGGAATTTGATAACTATTCTATTTTCCACATGGCCAACGTGTATGATACTTGATTTTGGCTGTTTGTGCCACTGAAGAAACATCTTTCAAACAAATAAAATATTAATCAAAGTTCTCTGCTGTGTAATTGCTTCGGTTTCACCCCCTCACAGAATACTAATCCTGACATCAACAGCCAACCCATCCAACTATGGGTTGCATAGTACCGTCTTAATATAAACACACTACTCATGCTTGCTTACACAATACCCGTGAAATGACATAAAAAATGTTAAGTGTCTGGAGGGAACAGTTGGCTTTGCCCACATTTTTTGGTAATCAGTTCACTCAGAACGCATTCATTGCTGCCTCAGTGAAATGGCCGTCTTTTCATTCTCACATCATTACTTCTACTCCATTTTGGATCTCTCCATCTTGGTTTTCAGGATTTCCTAGAAAGAAAAAAAAGAAAGAATGCAGATTAATGCATGCACAGGAGCGTGACTGTGGACTGATAGCACAAAAAAGGTCGTGACCGGGAGCATTTTAAATGTTAAAAATGTGATCATGGGACGAGCAAGGGGAAAGTAAAAGGAGCCTTTACCTCTTCTTCATCTAGCATTACAGGTAGAGCTCTGTATGGAGAGAAAAAAAAGCAGAGAAGGAGGCAGTGAATGCATTCACACAGTATGTCCAACCCAGGCCTGGTTCAAAACACATTTTAAAATACGTTCTACAGCTTGTTTCTACTTCCAAAGTGTTGCTATTTGTGCATTAACATCACATCTTTCTAGTCTGAGCTGTCCTTCTCTAGCTACATCAACACACTTACATAAAATGAGACAATATGACATGTGAAGAAGGATTAAGATACCTTATTCACACAAATTCCAGGTAGCATAATGCTGAATCGTTTTTTTGGAAAACATTGAAATGTGAAACCATTAGGTGGTATTTTTAAGGCAGCCCTGAAGAGACTGAAGCATCAGCTAAATGTCTAAAATCTAAATTTACTTTACTTACACGTCGGCAACAGTTGTAGGAATGTTTTCCTCTACCCATTTTAGGTCTTCATCCTGGCAAATACAGAGTTTAGAAATACAAAATTATTAGATATTATTATTATTATAAATGGTTAAAAGAAGAGTGATGCTGGCAGTCAAGACAGTCAACCCACCTCTTTACTCAACAGTTTCTGGGAGCCATTAGAGTCAGGCTTTGAGCCTCTCATCTTCATTCCCTCTAAAAGAACGAAAATGAGCCAATTGAAATCACATGAACGCATCTTCCCCAATAATATCATTATAACGCAACTAAGTTATCACATTTCCCATTTATACTATGATATGATTACAGGATGAACATTTCTAAATTCTCCATATATCAGCATGAACAGATCGTGGCCTCAGCAGCACTGGGTTGTGCAGCACAGCACCCAGCTCGTCCTTACAGGATCTGAGGTCAACTGGGATCAGACCCACATTATTTTTAGATGAGTGGGTTTGTACAAAAATAGATAAAAGCTACTGGAAAACATTGTAAGCACTAACACAGAGATCCTTCAGAACAATGTGGAGCAATTAAGACGCCAGCAGAGAAGATTGGGACTTAAGTGTTTCCACATTTAGTGTGCTGTGTGTAACAAATGCGAGGAAAATTGTCGTCATGCCTACAGACCTCACGGCCCTGGGATCTACAATACACTATTCAAGCACCGACTACATCAAAAAGCCTCCAGTCAGATTACCTGAAACAAAAGCCTGGCCTTTAGCCTTCAGTCAAATTTAGACAAGCAGCTGATATCTGTATAATTTACACACAGCACAGGAATGACCAGGAATTTCTCTACTCTGAGTTATTGTATAAAGACAAAAAGGACAAAGAAAATCATCCCACAGAAAAAAAACAGAACAAAAATTAATCATGAACTAATTCAGATCTGCACTGTACAAATGCAACCTCAAGTAACACTGTCTGATGCAGGTTTTGTCTCACCAAAAGCTTCATTCAGCATGGGCTCCTTGGCCTCCTCCTCTTCATTATCTTCATCGATCAGAGGAGAATGGGAGAACCTGAGAGAAAACAGAAGCAAAAATGAATTACTGGCAACTCGAAGTGACAGAAATGGGTTTGTGCTGCAGGATCGGCCCCAGCTCCAGATCGACTCTGACCTCTGGCTGTTAGCGGAGGGCCTCAGCAGCACCATGATAACCAGCAGAATGGTGGAGAACAGCAGACGCCAGAAGGCATCGTCTACCCACAAGTCCCTCCAACCCTGCGGAGAGGATAAAAATAGACGAGTGAACGCAGAGATGGATGATATCACGTTGGAAGGCGAGTTCACTTTTCATCTCCGTATAAACAAGAAACGGAAACCTCATGAATGAACAGGGCTGGAACACAATGCAATAACCAATCAATAATTAAACACACACTGACCGTCTGGCAGTCTACCAGCTTGAAGACTTTGGTGGTCCAGATGATGAATATGATAGAAGCTGTGGACAGAAAGTAAACATCGGTCTCACTTTGATGTCTGTAAATATGAAACTAAAGCTCACTAAATATGACATTATACATTGTCTATTTAATCCAAACAGAAAAGTAGAAACTAAAACATGTATTATTTGAGTTTCAAGGTGACCCTGCTAACAGAGTACTCCTACAAAAACAAATCTGTCTCAGAGCAGTCGCTACTCACCGACAACAGAGAAGATGAGAGTGTTGGTGAAGTGCTGATACAAAGAGAGTTTCACTATATTTCTGCGGAGCTTCAGGAGACGAGTGGTTTGAGACAGACTGATGAAAATGTACATGAAAATTAAGGAGAACAGACTGTATATGCGCTCAAATAACCACAATCAAAAGCTTTATTTTGCCTCTGAAAATGCAAATCCTGATCAGCTCTGAGTGGCCGTTATGGCTGGTTGGGTAAAGGATATCCACCACATGACACAGGAGTCAATAAGGGAGAGGCTGAGATTAGCCACCAGGGCAACCGTCCCATAGAAACCCTGGAAAGAGAAAACACAAGGGGTGGATGTTTTAAACGTCTACAGGACGGCAAAGAGAGTGTGTGTGTGTGTGTGTGTGTGTGTGTGTGTGAAGATGACTGAGAGAGAAAAGAATTACTTACTAATCACTGCTATTTTAAACACAAGATAAAATAGCAAAGATCTTTGGCTCTGCGTCCTGACAAAACACATCTGCTCACCAAACTACACAACCTCTCCCCATTCTTCTTACTGTCTTTACTTATCTTGTGTTTGTTTGTATGACTCTGTGTTTTCATGACTTTTTGAACTTGCTGCAGCGTCTTAGGCTGCTTTTGAAAATCACTCTCAGATCAAATTCGTCATTCCCCATTATCATCACTTGTCTGCCTCCCAGAGACTGATCCCTGCGTAACCTTCTCTCTCTCTATCGTCTCCTCTACTCAAATCAAATTTATTTATAAGGAGTGCCTCGAAAGCTGCACGAGGCAAGATTTTTATGTAAAAATACACCACCACTATCAGCTTCAATCAGCCCGTGGAGGCTGCAACAGATAATGTCCAATCTGCATTATTTGAAAGGCAGTAGGTTCATTATATCTGCCCGGATGAAAACCATCCGTGGCCACAGAAAATGATGAATTTTGGCCTAGAGGTGAAATAGAAATGGTCTCCTTAATAGCAGCAAGAGAGTAAACAAGACTCAGTGTTAAGTCTTTTTTCCTCTTTCATCCACTTGGTTATATTTGGGGATGCATTGAATCTACAACGGGTGGTGTGGTTGAAATAGAGTGATCTGTGCACACTATTAATGCTGCCCAACACACCTGTGCCGCCTGGCTGTTGATACTAATCATGTTTATCAGCCTCACTCAGTTACTGCTAATACAAACCAAACATTTCCAACCGCTGCTATTTCACCACTTTTATTGTGAAGCAGTTAAAACACATGCACTGTATTTGTCGCGTGGGTTATCGCTGACTTGGCACTGTGTAGGACATGAAATCATTATGGTAGATTAGTGAATTTCACTAAATTAGTATTTCACACACACACACACACCACTTGCTCCTCTATTGCATTTCTGACAAAGCAGTTGCTCAAGGAGTGTGTGTCGCTACCATGGTAACAACAGGTGTTGCTAAATCAACCAAGACTGAAACCTGAAAGAGATTACAACTTTAACAAGCAGGTTTGTCACACTGCTTTAGTGAGACACTAAGATAAAACACATAGAAATGCAACATGTGACAATAACAAAAGTTTTTTTTTTTTGTATCTGCATATAATTGTTGGTGTTTAAGCTGCTTAAACCCAACCCCTAATGGGGGGAGTTGGTAGACTGGAGATAGTTATATATACTGATACACGATGAATCTATTTGTATGAATTATCTGAAAGTGTTGCTGTGTCCTACATGACATCTGGTACTTCTATCGGGCTGAAATAAATACTGAGAATGATAGCTGATGGCCAAGCGAGAGCCTGGTGGAGTTTATTAATAGTTGATACTTACGCCTGTCACTCTGAGCACACCTTCCACAGAGGAGAAGAGCAGGTAGAGGAGCCCAACAGCTACCAGCCGGTGCACTGTCGTACCCAACCGGGGCCTACGTGAGTGAAATGAGAGTATTAGCAGCAAGTCTCCCCCCAGTTTTTAACTTGTAAAGAATAATATCAAAGATTCAGTTTTAAAAAGTACGCTTACTTGACTATGCCATAGCCAAGACTGACGATGAGGACCAGGATTCGGGCTAGAGATCTTTTGAGAGCAGAGAGCAGCTCAGCAAAAATCACAGCACCTTGAACTGTAAAGAAAAAAGAAACACACACAGTGACACCAGTGTCAAAAGAAAAAACTATTTCACAGACAATCAAATATAAAAATCAACCAACCATAGTCTCCTTTGTAACGGATACTCTGGTATTCTGAGTAAAACACGGCCTTCTCCAGCATGCCGAGGATGATGACCGCGCCGATCCAGAACTGGATCCGCAGCAGATCCCTCCAATAGCAGGCGCACCAGAAGAGCCACAGGGCCCCGAACAGCACGTACACAATGCACATGGCCATGAAGAACTGTGATGGACACGAGGAGGAGAGAAAAGTTGGGCTGCTTCATCTATATTGTTCCACTTGGGCTCATTTAAAAAGTTGTTTCCAAAGCTTTCAGCATGCACTCTGCACCACTGAGTGTAAGTGAGTTGGATCTTGTTTCTGTTTCTTTTTTGTTAAATATCATGAATGTTTCAATGTGAAAACTGTTATGGTTGAAAGTTTATCTTTGTTCCAGACTGTGATTTAATTTATTCCTACAATTTCTGTTTCCGATTTAGTTGTAGCCATCGAATTTGTGTTTAAGGCATTTTTTGAAATTGAAAATATTATAATTTCTATTATCTATAGCACACACCATCATCAAGGGCCAGTCTGCTGGAGAAGAGAAGTCGTGTGGTCCCTTCATCTTAACTTCCACTGGCGAAAGAAAAATAAAAAGTCACTTGTTTAAATTCTCAGTTCCATTTTCTTTCCTTTACTAATTCATCTAATAAATATGAAAGACTCTAAAGCTTGTTTCTCACTTGTGAAAGCAAAGTTGAACTGCTCTGGCCCGATGTCTTCATCGTCAACTCCGCGGAACAAAGGCTGCACCTTCACTATGAACAGGTACGGGCTGTCCTCCCACGCTTTGGCCACTGCACTGAAATCCTGCAAAGGATGGAAATCATTAAGGATTATACTTTTAAGACTTACATGTTTGAGACATTCGTTAATGCAGTTTAAAATGCTGCATCGGCTACACTTCATTCAAGCTAAACTTAGAGAGTGTTCCCACAACTAAGCCCTTTAGGTGACACATGCAAACAGGCCCCAGCGACCTTCTATCATACGTTGTGGTCCTAATAAACCTATATTACCTATTATTACCTGCTACCTGTTATTTTTCATATACTCCAGTGTCCCTGCTCACTTACAGAAAGTTATTGCCTCCTTATTCCTCTTTATTAGCTAGACGCTCTATTCTCTTTAAGTGGAAGGATGCAGCCCCTCCACGGTCCAACCAATGCATCTAAGATGTGACGGAGAACATCAAGCTGCAAAAACAACATATGTACACTCAAGAGCTCCATTAAGAGATTCTACGAAACCTGGAACCCATTAATAAACTATGTGAATAGTCTGGAACCATGAACTTAAACCTTTGCAGAAAGTCTGTGCTACATATGGCTAAATACACTGTGATGCACCTTAACTCTGTTAACTCTGTTGTTGGTTTTGCTCTTTCCAATATTCCTTATTTTATAGTTTATTACTTTGAGATGATAATGTCTTATTTGATAAACAGAGAATATCCCTTTAAATAAAGTTCTCAAACAAAAGTCTCACCGGCTTGTCGGGCCAAAAAAGGCTCTGATTCGATGGGTCACTCTAAACAGAACATAGAAAATATTGCTGAGGTGAACAGACAACACAAGCAAACAAAGCAAATGACATTACGGTCGTTCTGGTTATGATCAGTGACTCACCTTTGGGCTAGTGAGGGGTTGATATGGATTAAAGTCTGCATAATACAGCTACACAAGAGGAGAGAGTGAGGAAATATCCAAACATTAGATAACTGCACATCGTGATGATTGATTGTTATCATCCATTGTAAGACAACGAGTTGGTCACAGACCTTCGGTAAGAAGAGGGAGGAGCAGTTGTCGAAGTACATGTAGCCTTGACTGTAGAAGCCGCTCCAGCCGTCTTTCAGCATGTGGTCCATCCCAAACATGTTCATCGCTTTGTTGTCCTGCAAAAGGACAGCAGGGGCAGCGGGGGTTAATCACCCTGGGCGAGGCAAGGCTGCTTTCTTTGTACAGCACATTTCGTATGCTAAAGCAATTCAAAGTGCTGTACAGAATAAAGAAATACAGTAAACGGAGAATCAATGATTGAAAAGTGTAGAGAACAAGCAACAGATTCACAGGATAAAATGATCAGAGACCGAGCAAAAGGATTAGAGAAGTGAAAATTAAATTAAAATCATATGCAACAGAATTAGATAAGTAACTATAAAACTGCAGTCAGTTAATCCTCTAAACTAAACAGGCAGAATACCAGCAGACCACAGATGGAAGTCTTACACTGTTAAAACAACAAGAAGAAGATGTGTATATTCAATGGTACGCAGTGGGACGTGTGCCTAACTTTATTGCATATTAGGATGAATTCATGAGTGCAGGAGGAGTGCAATTTTTGATATATCTCCAGTTTATAGTTATTCCAAAAGTCAAAGTAAAAACAAAGAAAACACCACATTGCACATGATATTTCAAAATAAATAACAAAATGTGCGGAGTAGTAATTAGATCAGAATAAATAAGAAGTGAAATCAGTGGGAGTAGATTCTTTTCCCAGATTCAAACTCAGCAAACATTAGACATTAATTAAACTATCAGAAACACCATTGCTAAGCATGTGATTCCAGTTCAGACAGTGAAGAGAAATCACATTTCAAAGACCTTCAGCCAAACAAACCTGGCTGATAAACAAATGAATGTTGAGAGAACAGTTGCAAAAATCCAAACCAGCTCACTTTGCTCAAACAACAGATACGAAGTAAAGCTGCACATCTGAGCTACATATTAGCTTTTCACTGCACCCCATTGATGACAAATGGGAATTAACGTGCAGATGTTCGAGAGTGTGAGTGATGAAGACTGATAGAAGAATCTAACAGAACAGTTTGTTGACTCACATCTTCCTGTTTGGTATCTGCTCTCATTACACTTGTAGAAATATTGTAAATTGTGTTGCCACATCTGTGTTCAGGACTTCCTCACGGCTTTTTTTGTCATCCGCCACAAAGCGAAGCACAAAGGAAGGAAAACTACACCAAGGCTCTTGAGCCTGACAGCAGAGGACACTGACATTTCATCTGAATGAAAAGTGTTCTGATCAGGTGACCTCAAAATATCCACTCCATTCAGCTCCCTGCCTCAAGATCGACAGCGACAAGGTGAAGTACATCAAAGCCATAGCAGCAGCTGAGTTTGAGACGCTTCAGGACATCGAGCCAGCGCTGGCACAAAGACGGATGCGGAGCCCGAGGCCATGAACACACTTTCAGGGAGGACGCACCAGCTGCTCTGACTGACAGACTGTTGATGCTGAATGTGAAGCAAAAACCCCCAAACTGGTGGAAAGTCCACGGAGTGAACTTTTTGAGAGTGAACAGTGGCAAAAAGTGCTTAAAATCCTGAAGGCGTGGCTAACCTTGTCCTCCTTACACAAGTTATTCTATTTTGAGTGTTAAAAGCCCATTTTATGTATTAAAGGGATAGTTCGTATTTGTTAAGTGGGATTATATGAGGCATTTATCAATAGTTGTAGTCTGTAGTGTATTAAGTACAGCTGGCTCCAGACAGCACACCCCCAGTTTGGTTACTGGCTCTGAAGCTATGCAATGTACCACTGTGTCAGCAGCAGAACGTATTTAAGCCACCTAAAAAAAGGCCCACCTAAAAAATGTAGTATCAGTTTAAGCGCACACTATATTTTCACCCCTTTAGCTCACCATCAGACGGGGGAACTGAAGCCGTTATATCCATCCGTGCTGTCGTCCAAGACACCAGACTCCAAAGTCACACCATAACACAAATAAACTGAGGGATCAAGTCAGCAGCAGTCCAGCAACTCCAGCAAGTACTGTTTTTGCCAATGGAGTCTGGTGGCTTTGAAGAGAGCGTTTAGCATTTACTGTTATTGTTTCAGTTCCCCCATGAAAAGGGCTGTCTGGTGGTAATGTAAGGCAGTGACAATATTCTAAATATAGCGTACACTTAAACTGATATTGGTTTTTTTAAGTGGGCCTTTTTTCATGTAGATAAAATACATTTTTACAGCAGCGTATGTTTGAGGCTTCAGCCTGCTCCTCTGCCTGCACTCTGTGCAATATATTCATTCTTTTACCTCACTTCACAATGTGCAACACATCTTTTTATACCTCCCCCTTCTTTTTAATGTATATTCTTCCTATTTTTATACTTCCTCTTGTCTAACCTGTGCATATTTTATGTCTCCTCCTGTTTATATCACTGTCCACTAGTTTATTATTCACTGTTCGTATTGATCTTATCTTATCCTCCAAACTAGGGGCAGGCTGACTTCCATCTCCTGCAGTAAGACACCGACTATGGGTGAGTATCTCATGCAACTGTCCCTTTAACACTGATGGCAAAACAAACAGTTGAGACTCACACACCAACATGCAAAAGTCAATACTCACCGGTGTGTTAAAGACCTCATTGTAGCAAACGGAGGAGCGCAGGTACCAGCTGATGTTGAAGGCCAGGTTTCTCTCACACGAGCCTGCGTCACCCTGCAGAGGACGAACTGCAGAGCGAGATGAACGACATTCAGTCACTCAAAGGGCGGAGCGCTGGATTATTACACAGGAATTACACCTGACCAGTCGCTCCAGATCATCACATGCCAGTTTGTGCTCATCAGAGCATTGCAGGAGTTACTCTGGGTGTTGTAATCTACTTATTTATGTCCATACTTTCTCCTAACAACTTCTATTTCAAAATGTGACTTCAGCTTTTTTCCTGTCATGTTGCTGCATTGCATCCTGGTCTATTTTTTTGCTTCCGCTTGAGTAGGAATCAAAGTCTCAGTTTCTGACTGATGCATTTATTCTCAACAAAATGTGATATTTTACCACTAAATGTTATTTACTGTATTTTCTCTGACCAAACTGCACTGCAAACATGCTGAAAATATCATAAAATAGGCTTCATAGTTTGAATTGCTGTTTAAGAGTAACATTTAAGCACTTTCAAGGTCTCTGAACCACAAAATCTGATTTATCTGTTCTGATATCAGTTCTGATTGTAACTGCAAAATAGTTTTACATTTTACAGAGTTCGTATACAAACAAATATGACAATGAGGTCAAACACCAGCTTATGTTCAAAATCAAGCATTTTTAAGAAATTGCCTATATTTTAATTAAATTTTTCATATTCCTATCCTTGAAAACACAAAGGTTTCAAATTGAGCATTTTCCAAACTTACTTTGTCTTAAAACTGAAGTTGGGACCTTTTATCAGCAAAACTGTAATATTACTATATTAACATTTTGTCTGGGAGATAAAAAATTGTGTTTAAGAGTTTTAGGGTGAATTTTACCTTTGAAATATTTAGATTGCTGAAACTGTAATGGGCTTTTTATTGAAAAAAAAAAAATCATTATTTTAAACGCCAGTGACAAAAGGTGCAGTTTGCAGGTTTTTCTGCAGGTTACAGGACATCCAGCTCATAATAGTCATAAACACTATATTCTGATATTTTCAGATAAAACTCTTGTTTTTAAACTCAAACCAGCTTGAGGTGTATTTTAACTGGGTCAAAACTAAGAGATGTGATGCAAAATCTTCCCCCAGGAGCTGCATAAAAGGAGCTCACATGTACATAACAACTCATTTACTAACTGTACTCATGTATTGCTGTGTCACTACGTTTTTCCTTCAGGCCGGCACTATTATGTGGCAGCACAGGAAACAAACTGATCTGCAAACTCCTTTATTCCTTCTGCTATCAGGTTACTTGACACTGCAGCATCCTGTTGACCTGCTCTTGTCTCCGGCATGTTGTTACTGTGGTTTTGTTTGTGACTAACTTTTTTTTTAATAACTTTTTTAACTGACAAATTTTGATTGTGGTTAGTTTTTGATTTGGGTGCCTGTTGGGTGGAAGAAATTAATGTCTTTCATTTGTAGTTAACATTTATATTAAGGTGTGTGCAGATGTAGGAAGTAGCTGGTAGAATAAACTATGCTGAGTCCCTGATCCGGTTTTAGGGCAGTAAAAAACAAACAGTGCATGATGAAGAGGTCAGACTACTTACACGTCATGAAGATGGTGGTGTTGGCGTACAGCGTCTTTCGAAACACAGCATCCTGTGTCTGAAAACACATCAAAGACAAATTGGTTAAGATAAGATACAACAAGATAACAGAACATATTCCTTTATTTGTCCCACGACGGGGAAATGTACAATCTAACAACTCCAGCTCTGCTAATATGACACGTTAATATCAGCTCTCCTGCTTGTAGCCACTTCAGGCCACACAACATATCAACATGGACACTTTTAGTTTCTGTCAGCACATTTAAATCAGGCCTTAAAACATTACTATTTACTGCGGCTTTCCAATAATAGAGCTACATAACGTCTTTTAATTTCTAACTATTCATCCACATGCTTTTATTGTCTTTTACATGCAGCTTTTATGCTTTTACTGTGTTTTATGTCTCTGTAAAGCACATTGAATTGCCTTGTGTCTGAAAGGTGATATACAAATACATTGCCTAGCCTTGGACAAAGTGCACTAACATTGTTGTATTTTTGTATATGAGGAACATCACACCTCTGGCTACAGGACCGTGCTATTCACCAAAACACAAAACACAGTGCAACATCAGCTACAGCTGTCGACTGTGTCAAATGCAGATAAAAATACAGTAGGTATCTATAAAAGCAGACATGTTGACCCGTATTTGCAGGTGGCTAATTCTTAAAAATAAAAGTACTCATTATGCAGAATAACGTATATCAATGTGCAAACATCACTTTATTGTTAAAGGTGGTAAATGTAATATTACTCTACTTACTGCTGGGTAGCTTGTGAGTTTCCCCAAATGGATCAATAAAGTTTTTTCATAATCTACATCATTATTTGTTTGCTGATTATATTATATTACATGATAAAATGCAAAGTAACTAAGCTTATAGTGGAGAGAAGCTAAAATATCGGTGTAGTGCAGAAGGAGAACAGCAGAAAGTGGAAATACCTCAAACTTGATGCATAAATGTATGTAGTTACTTCTCAGCCCTGGTGAGGAGTTTATTCTGATGCTTTTCCCCTTTCTGCCAAGCCTGGCTGCAGTCCTATGAACATATGCAGCCATGTACAGACTGAAACATCCACAGCATCCTGATCTGTGACTGACTAATGAATGGCCTGCTGCCTTTTAATCCCACATCTCTCTGTAGAGGTGCAATCTCCTTTTCCCATCTGTAGCACACTTATAAATAACATTATGTCCTCAGAGAGTATCTGCGTTGCACTAAATCACACCGGTGACATATTAGACGTGCACTGCTGTCCAACAAAGGTGAAACCATAAATAATAATAATAATTTAAATGTATGACTGTAAATGAATGTCTAAGAGAGACCGGAGGAGCCTGGACCATCACCTGCACCTGCACCGTGTGTCTGCAGCCCTCAGATGCTAAAGCGCTAGTTAGCAGCCCGGCTAACAGCTGCTATGGATGATTTAGCACGACGGGCCGTGTAACTGCAAGATGTGCGTGCTGACGGGAAAAACACTGACCGAGTTGATGTCCACCGTCCATACGGAGACCTCTGCTGCAGCTCCGAGGCGGAAAACGAACGCAAAAAACAGCAAACACAACCGATGCACCTGTGCATCTGGCATCTTCATCTATCCACTACAGGTCACTCCGGTATCCGCCTCCAGTTCCGGCTGCAGTTCACGCCGTCACCGCCAGAGGGAGACAAAACCACCGAACCGGGTCTCTGCTCTGAAGGATCTCAGTATATTTTTTAGGAAAAATCATTTTTTCCCCTAAAAATCATGATTTTTCCTCCATGTAATCTGATGCAGTGACTCCAGATCAATACCAGAAATGATCATTGCACAGGCCACAGAGGAGGCACCTCTTCATGTTAGAGTTCTTCTATGTTACTTGAAATCTGGTATTTGCACAAGATATTTCTTCATGAATTCTTCAATCATGAATTTTCTATAAAATAAGAGAAACAGAAAATGAACTTGGTAGAGGTGTTTCCTATTTAATTAGTGAAGTAAACATTTCAGGTATTGATTTGGTGCTATTAAAAAAAGAGTTTCCGTAAAGTAAAGTAATAATAAAAGTAAATTATTATCATTATTGTTATTATTGTTGTTATTAATATTATTATTATTATAATTATTATTATTAATAATAATAATAATAATAATAATAATAATAATAATAATAGGGCCCCATAAAGCGGAAGTGGAATTTTATTTTGAAATGTCTTACCGGAAGTCCGGTTTGTGGTGAAACCTGGTGACAATCATGGCCTCTGAGTGAGCGCTGCTGTCTCTTCCTGCGTGTTAAAGTCACACAGAGTTTTTATTTTCCAGGTTTAGTTTCCTTCCCGCAGCCGAAGAGCTCCGACCGGCGGCGGCTGGTGGTTTTCTGTCCGCTGGACATGGCGGACATGGCGGACGTCAGGTACCAACAACCAGCCGCCTTCAGCCTCTGTGGCAGCTTCACTCCTGACCTCTGACTGCTCCCATGCAGCCAGTGAGAAGAGAAACACTTGTCTGTATCCCACAGTGTGTTTAGAGTGTCTGCTGATCTCTGCAGGACTAAAATCTGAACAGCTACTTCTTAGTTGATGGTTTTTACACTCAAACAAATCTACATAGTTTGTATAAATGTATATATGTGGAATTATCAGGAGAAAAGTGTGTTTCCCCTCCCTGTTCCTGCTGTCTGGTGCATGGAAGATTAACTTTATTTAGCCAGGCAGATTAAGATCTCCTTTACAAGAGAGACCTGAACAACAAATGTGCACAATAACAAGAATTACAGAAGCAGTTACATGAAACAGGTACAAGAATCAACAAAGACATCAGGTAATAAGTCTTTAAAATCCCAGAGAGTGATGAGTGAGTCCAGTTTGAGGGCAGATTGTAGGTGCATATTACCTGAAACCAGCTCTGCCAATATTAATGCAGCTGTAATGGATCTCTAAAGTCACGTAGGCAGTGGATCGAGTGCTGAAGTCAGTGGATTTAAACAAGAGAAGAGATGTGAGGACGTCCGGAAGCTTCAACCACAGAGGAGCTCTGTAAACCAACAACATGAGGTTTTTCTCCTGAGTATCTGTATGACTCAGTGAGAGCGACAGGAGTGAAAAAAGCTTTAACGGTAGGAAGGTTAACTGGAGGGAAGGTCCCTCAACAACAGCAGCTCACTAGTAAGACAAATGTGAAAGGAGAATACAAAACAAAGAGACATAAACACTGCACACGTCCTCCATAGATACAGATGGATGGATTTAGTTTTGTCTCTGCTTGTTCCTCAGTGTCGTCCCTGATGATAAAGGAAAAGAAATGTTCAAGAGCAGCGGCCATGTTGCTTTTTACAGGTGTGTTGTCTGTTTTAATATCCATTTTTTTATCATGCACTTATGTATGTAAACATAAGATAAGATAAGTGGTTAAGTGGGAGTGGTTCTGTCTCCCCCTCTCTCCCACCACCTCCACTGGGACGAGGGGGCCTCAGAGCCCAGTCTCCAGTCTCTATATCTATATATTCATAAATACCATAAATGTGTGTGTTCAGTAAGACCCCGTCACTACTGTTGAGATGTTTAATTCTCTCTAATGTCTTTGTGTTTTGTCACTTTTTTACTGTTTAAGGCGACAGACGCAGGGTCCCAGCAGGCACTACCAGGCCCTGCTGGACACCTTGGTGCTCACAGAGAAGGGGGCACGTATTGAACTGTCGGAGCCTGACACACAGGTCTGAGCACTGTTCTGTAAATCAAAACAAGGATGATCTACTTCTTTATAATAATAACAGTAATAATAGGCTTATTTTAAGTGCTTTACATGGTTAAAAACAGTTCAGGACTTAAGATGAATCAAATCAGACCATTAAAAGAAGAACAAAATGAAATAATAAAATATACTATAGTGAAAATAAACAGTATCACTAATAATAAAACCAATTAGACCGTCCACATTTATCCACATTTATCCACATTTATCCACATTTATCCACATTTATCCACATTTGACATCATTTAATCACTATCACATAATAATATATACTTGTAATTTAGTCTCTTTAATTCACATTTAACATTAATATGAAGATTTTTATTTCTGAATATAAACATCATGTTAATAATCACATACAACATGTTTTACATGCGTTTTTAAAGTGAGCTGCATGTTCAAAATATTACATTTTTTGTCATGTTAATGTTAATGTTAATGTCTGTGGGGGTAAATTTACAGGAAAATCACTGTACATGCATTTTTATAGAGAATTTATACGACCACACAACATTGAAAGAGACATGAATCTTAATTTGGGTCATAAATTTGAATTCATGTCACATTTAATCTTTAGAAACTCACTGAACTGCCAAATTTGAATTTTATGTTAGTGAAATCCCCACTAGGACAAAACCTCCTTCTAATCTGTAAAAGTTTATCAGCTTGTTTTTACTCTTTTTTAAATGCAGTTTCTTTATAATCTCTGAATCTTTAATCCTTTTGCTCACATTGTCTTATTCATTCAGTTTTCTCATTTTTAATGCAGTTTTATTGTTTTCCTAATGACTTATTTTAAACGTGTTTTAATGCCCCTGTAAAGCACTTTGAATTGTGCCGTATAAATAATGTTGCCTTGCCTTTACATGACAATAAGTAGCTATTAAGCAGTTGTGTAATATGATTATTCCAGTAAATCATAAAATCAGTCCCAAGTATCTCCTGAACTTCATGAGAAATCACTTTCGCTTTGTCATAATATCTGAACTCCCCTTATTAATTCTACATAATTAAACTCTAAATTTGCTCTCTTCACAGGCCAAACTGCTTCTGTCTGTGTCAGCTTGCAAAAACGACACTGTGAGGATGTTAATAGATGAACTCCAGCCCGTTAAAGCTCGCTACCGAGTTCCAGATGTGATGACGGAGGATCGGCAGTGTGAACAGTAAGAGCTACGTCAGCGTCCTCTCTCTCCATTATGACATCCAGTCACAGAGGCAGTGGACTTCAAAAGTCCTCCAAAAGCTTTGTGTCTGTGTCGTGTTGCACATCCGTGACTCTCATGTTATGTTTTCGTTGGAAAAAACAAGGAATGATAATTTATTGGCTTTTAGGAGCTTCTCTGAGAGTGGCAGCTTTTCCCCATCAAAAGGTTTAAGTCTTAAAGAAGCTTTTAAAGGTCCCATTTTCTGCTTGTTTTAAAGTTCATGCTTGTCTGAGGAGGTCCTACTAGACCAGGTTTACATGGTTTAATGCACGAAAAACACATTATTTTTCTGCTGCAGCTGTTTTCAACCTTTGTCTGAACGCTCTGTTCCAGAAGAACAGAACCGTCTGTGTGTGTTTTCCTCTCGCCTTCAACTTCTTAGTGTCACCAGAGCTGGTGTTAGTGAGGGGAAAAACGATGGCCGACAGCGAGGTGGATTCAGGAGGTTTTAATTAGCGTTGAGAGTCGGCCTGCTGAAAGGCTGGAGGAGGTCACGTGATCCACAGATCCCTCTTATGACATCATAACGGGAGCCAAATCTAAACGGCCTGTTTTCACACACATTTCCTGAAAGAGAGCAGGAGACGATCTCATAGTTTGTTGGTCTCTAGACACACTGGGGACAGACGTTTACTTTGAAAAGACATTAAAAAGTAAATTTAGCAAAATATGGGACCTTTAAGTTAAAACTGAAGGGTCCCAGTTTTTTCCACCTTAAGCGTTACATGGATTCAGAAACCTTTTCAAATGTCACTGAAATCATTTTAACCGTCTTGATTTGTGTGATCGCTGCAGTTCTTGGACATTTGTTGACCTTTTTCCTCTCATCACGCGGCAGGCTGAGAGTGGAGAGACGGTCTAAGGACTCCGTCAGCCTGTCTTGGTCTTCAGGACGTCACCAGGTCTGCGTGTGGCGTTTCCCTTTCCGACTGGAGATCCTGTGTGAAGACGAAGTGACGGTTACGTTCAACTCTAAGAGCAAACTGTGGTTCGAGACACTGCAGGATCCCAACAGGTGAGGATCGGTTATTTCCTATTTTTCATGTTATTAAGACATGAAAAAGGGGATTTAACTCTATTAATTGATTTTTAATTGATTAAGTTTTCTATGTTTCTCCCCCCTAGGGCCACTTCTCATGGTAGTGATGTAAGAGAACACCAAAGCTACTCAAACTGCAATGTGATGTCAGTCGTGCTTGAAGCCTAATCCGGTCTGTAAATGCCTTTGTTCTTTTACACTTTGTTCCCCCGACAGCTTCAAGAGGACACAAGTTCACTATGGAGAGAGACGTTCAGGCAGTTTGTGGATGTCAAAGCTAATGGTTTGTTTCTGCTGTTTGACCAGTTTAAAGGCAGAGCTGTCATTCTCTCCTATTATTCTTCTTTTAAAACATTTAATTTCTGAGCATTTCTCTCATTATGAGCACAATAAAATACACAACCAGGAAACAAGAGACCAGAGAGAGAGACAACTGTGCTACCGCCATCACTCCAATGATGTTTGTTTCTCCAAGAACACATTCATATTGTAAAACGTTCTTATTTAAGTATCTTTAAGTAAAAATGATTCTGTCAGTATGTTACATATTATCATTATTGTTATACAAACACAAAATATACATTCATACATGAAGAAAAATGATTTGTCTTCATGTATTTATCTTCATTATCTTCTCATTTATCTCCAGGTCCCAGCAGCGTTGGGTCAGACCTCACTCTGCACGGCTTCAGTCACGCTTACGGTCTACCAGAGCACGCCGACGGCCTCCAGCTCCGGGACACCAGGTACACACACGTTATTTAACTAAATAAAAGCAGCACAGAGGGACGTTTGTGCAGTAAATACGTATGTGTTTGTATTCACTAAATTGAATCATGTCTGATTCACTTTGTTCCCCAGAGATGGGGAGCCCTATCGGCTGTATAACTTGGACGTTTTTGGCTATGACTTGTACAGCCGCCTCGGCCTGTATGGGTCTGTGCCGCTGCTGGTGGCCCACAAGCCCGACAGGACTTTGGGCGTATTTTGGCTGAATGCCTCTGAAACTTTTGTGAACGTTCATTACAGCCCCTCTGAGCACCAGGTAAGCCCTGTTCTGATCATTCCCTTAACTCAAAATATGACAGAAGTAAGAAGTCTGTTGGCTTCCTGGTTGCAATCAAACAAATAGAAAAAATATTTAACTTAATTAGAATCATGTTTGTTCTGAAAACTTACTGGCGAGTATTTTAGAAGATGTTCAAAACTGCACATTCATTACCACTTAAAAAGCTTCTGCCTCACCCAGGACGAGCAGACGCCCCCAGTGAAGAGGAGGCGTGTGCAGCCTCAGACTGACGTCCGCTGGCTGTCTGAAAGCGGTGTGATCGACTGTGTGGTTCTGCTGGGGCCCAGTCCAGAGCAGCTCTTCTCCCAGTACGCTCAGCTGACAGGTGCGTGTGTCCGTTCACACTTAAAAACTGAAAAATAAAATAAAGATTTATCATGGAGGTTGTCAGCTGTATAATGTCATACAGTTAAACTGCAGTTATTCTTTTAACAAACTGCACAAAGTAAAATACTATTTAGCAAAAAGAGAAATGAATAAGAAGGAAAAGTAATGCTGTTCAGTCTGGTGCTGCTGACTGCTTTCAATTTTACCCTCCAGATGTTAAACCCCATGTAATACTGACTGTCCCTCCATACTTGATCCACCAGTATGAGTCTAAACTTCTATAAATATATAAAACTTGTCAGGATATCAGGCGCTGCCTCCTTTGTTTGCTCTCGGGTACCACCAGTGCCGCTGGAACTACAACGATGAAGCCGATGTGAAGGCCGTAGACGCTGGATTTGATCACCACCGCATTCCCTACGACGTCATCTGGCTGGACATTGAGCACACGGACGGGAAGCGATATTTTACCTGGGACCCTGCTCTCTTCCCCGAACCGGCCGGCCTGCAGCGGCACCTCGAGAAGAAGAAGAGGAAGGTCCGGTATAGGATTCACTGCACATTTACTGCCTCTTTCTGTCGTCATGTGCTGCAAATGTTTTGTTATTTATTGCTCATGTTTTTTCTTCTCTTGCAGCTGGTGGTTATAAGTGATCCCCACATCAAGGTTGATCCTGATTGGTTGCTGTACTGCGAGGCCAGAGACGGAGGGCATTTTGTCAGGAACAGAGAAGGGCAGATCTATCGGGGCTCATGCTGGCCTGGTAACGTTTGGCTTGATATAAATTAAGTTTAAATCTAAAGTAACAGTGACATCTAAACAGATATGACACATACTGTGAAAAGCCTCGGCTGACGTAATAAGAAACCTAATTTCTGAATGTAATAATGGTTAGTTATTAGTTATATCATGTGCTTTTTACCTCCTCCATTGGGTTTTTATTAATTATCAACCTCTCTCATGCTGTAGGTGAGTCCTCTTACCTTGACTTCAGCAGTCCAAACACTCGAGCGTGGTACTCTACATGTTTCAGCCTGGAGAAATACAAAGTGAGCGTGAAAATAATCCACAAACCAGCACTATTCTATACATGCAACCCAGTTTATCCAGAAGAAGAATTTATAAAATGTGACATTTTTTAAAACAGAGGGGCAGTACTTAGCCCCGATGAGGACGAAAAACACTTTTATTTTCTGTTTTTTTTGTGGCTGTTAAATCAAGAATTCTCACATTTTTGCACCAAAAGCTTTGACGTCCTACAGAATGACCAAATATGTAAGAGATACAGTAACGTACAGTGAGCTGGTCAATAATGACTGCTGCTCCCACTTAATGCACGGCTTTGTACTAAAGAAATCAATAATTTGACACAAAATACTGACTTTAAAATGATTTTAATGCTTTTGCCATCAGAATGGCGTCCACGTATAACAGGGCATTGATACAGTGTTTGTTTCTGTTGTAGGGATCCACGTCATCGTTATTTGTGTGGAATGATATGAACGAACCGTCCGTGTTCTGGGGGCCAGAGCAGACGATGCCGAAGGACGCAGTGCATCATGGGGGCTGGGAACACCGGGATTTACACAACCTGTACGGCTTCTACCAGGTGAGCGAACCCTTTTAACTTACACCAATATTCTCTGGATTACAGCTGCTGAGATGTAATATTTGTATCATCACCCACCTCCTGTAGTTTTAACATTGTCTGTTCAGAAAAATCTGCGTTTCCCCAAAACATTTAGACCATTAAGAGACACTAAAAACTGCCAAAGCTGCAGCGCAGGGGAGCTGTTAATCTGATGCTACAGTTTTTACAGTCTCATCTTCACCTCTGTCGAGTGAGAGATGTACAGCTTCACTACATCACCGTTGTTTGTGAAGCCTACGATGTGAACTCCGTTTTCTCTCGTCTGGTCGCAGCACATGGCCACAGCGGAGGGTCTGATAACTCGCTCGGGTGGCTCAGAGAGACCTTTTGTCCTTTCACGCTCCTTCTTTGCTGGCTCACAGAGATTTGGTACGTTTTTAAAAGGAAAAATAAACTCAGTCCCCTGTGATGTGTTCATGGCTGTTTTCTCACCTTCACTGGTTTGTTGTGGCTGACTTTGTTCTGGACGCAGGAGCAGTATGGACAGGTGACAACGTCGCCACTTGGGAGTATCTGAAGATCTCAATCCCGATGGTTTTGTCTCTAAGCGTGGCGGGCGTAGTATTTTGTGGAGGTGAGTGCAGAACTTTGCATGGTGTTAAAATCACAAGTAGAATTGTGACTGACTGGTTTTAGGGACAAAACTTTATTTGGCAAAGTTAGTTAAGAGACACACACTGTTAAAACTATAGTGCCTACCTTAAAACTTGTCCCACAGTAACTAGACTTGCTTTAATCCTCTGTGACAACTGAATATCTTTGGGTTGTGACCACAATAAGATACTGTACGATGACATCTTTGGGAGACCAAACAACTAATAAACAAAATAATAATCAGACAGGATGATCGACAATGAAACTAGCCATTGCAGCCCGACCTCACACTTTCATGTTCTTTTCCCGCCGTGCTTCAGCCGATGTCGGTGGGTTTATTCAGGATCCGGAGCCGGAGCTGCTGGTGCGTTGGTACCAGGCAGCAGCCCTGCAGCCGTTCTTCAGAGGTCACTCTGCAAAGGTGACAAAGCGCCGGGAGCCCTGGCTGTTCGGAGAGGAAGTCACAGCTGCAATCCGCACTGCGATCCAACAGAGGTACTTTAAGTGAGCAGACAGCTGAAAGAGCTTCAAACAGAGAAATAAGCAGCGATGATGGGAGCTGTTGTCTTTTCTCTGTTGGCTCAAATACTAATTTTCATGTCTAGATTAAGTCAACGGGCTCTTTTTTGGTTTTTATTGTTGTTTTGTTTGGGGTATGTTTTGTATGGTGTTGTGACTGTTGATGGTGTCCCCTGTACTCAGGTACTGTTTGCTGCCATATTGGTACACTCTGTTCCACCAGGCTCACACCTCTGGTCTGCCTCCACTCAGGTTAGTGCTGCCGCCGCCTGCTGCTCAGTGGAGGTACTGCAGGCCCCCGTCAGCCTCTGTCATTAGACCCTCTGTAGCTTTACCTTGTTTTCAGGCACTAGAGGTCAATGTCTCTCATGTTTTGATGATGTAATGTTGGCAAGAATGGCTTTAACTCTAAATTGTTAATGACAGATGGATAGACGGACGTTTAAAGTCATAGAAATGATCATTTTATGTCAAACTGTACAGACCTCTGTGGGTGGAGTTCCCGAGAGAACCGAGCACCTTTGCTGTGGACAACCAGCACATGATTGGTGAAAAAATACCTTTTATTTAAGCATTATTACACTCAAGAATTACCGCGCTTTTGTTTTTCTCAGTTTCACTTTCTGTGATTTCATGTAGGAGGAGCACTGCTGGCCTGTCCTGTGACTGAATCTGGTGCTAGAGAAGTCAAAGTCTTATTTCCTGGATCTGGTGAGGTAAATCAATCAGCAGGTAAAGTGTTAATGTATTCTAATGTGTTCATGATGCACCTCAGTAGGATGTTGCATTAAGGCTCGTTTCTGTTTCAGGTTTGGTATGATGTCCACTCTGTAGAGGTGTATAAAGGAGGCCGAACTCTGAGTCTTCCAGTCACCCTGGACACAGTTAGTGTTCGTCTTGATTCACAAAGCAGAGTTTATGCTGAATTACTTCGCATTCATTATATTTATTGGATTCCATTTTTGGTTCTAGTGCTGTACTTTTATGCAAATTGTTCATTCATAAATAATAAAGCCCCAATTCTGAAAGCTGACTTTGATTCTCTGCTGTTTCCTCTGTTCAGGTTCCTGTGTTCCAGCGTGGCGGCTCGGTGGTCTGCAGGGCAGCAGGAAGTGGATCCTGCACAGCCGAACTCCAGCAGCTCCCCCTCTCCATCACCGTGGCCTTAAACTCTCAGGTGAGCATCAAAGGACGTGAGAATCTCTGTCATCCTGTTCGGCCACATAGAATTCGTACCATTAATATCATTAAGGACAAATATATTTCACATTGATAAACAACAGATATTCTTTAACAGAACCAGTTATTGTCATTTTGCCGTACTTTGTGTGGCACTGAATTCTTAAAACGTCTCAAATTTAACTTGCTGATACACGAAGACACCCTGAAAGAGCTTTATGACCTTCCAGGTCATATTCACAACATTTATGAGTTTTCTCATGTACGTGCTGAAGGTCATGTTACAGACCAGGAATGATTGGTAAGACTAGTGTGTTTAAACACTTGATAAAATAGAAAATGGAAAAGTTCATTTGTAACTTGAAAAGCTGTGTAGTAATGAAACTCTATGTCGGTTTAGACTTGTGTCATTTGTATGATTTAATTAGTGATTTAATCTTGACTGCGGTCCCTTCTCTCCGCAGGGTGTCGCTGATGGTGAGCTGTACCTGGACGACGGCCACTCCTTTAGCTACCGTGACAGAAAGGCCTTCTGCCTGCGCAGGTTCAACATGCTGTCAGGCCGTCTGCTCTGCCGGTGAGTCATAACTCACACCTCCTAAAGAGGGATCCAGTTTTAGACCACCAGTGAAAGGAGCCAAGTGGCAGACATGAGAGCTGAAGTGAATCTGAAAAAGTTTGAAGTTTTGAAATGAAAACACCTGATTTGATGTGTGCCGCTGCGTCCCTCAGTCCTGCCGGTGAAGAAGGAGCGTTTGACTGTGATACTGTGCTGCAGTCTGTCACCGTCCTGGGGCTGAAGACCAAACCGTCCACGGTGGTGGTACATGTGTTGGGTGAGGAGCTCTGCCAAACAACTGACTGTAACTGAGACAGCTCACATGCACAAACATGGGTCTCCGTACCAGAAGAACCACATTAGCATCCATCCCAAACTACATTAAATGAAAGACACAGCCAGTTTAAAGGAGAAACCCGTCCAAAAACACACATTTCCAGGTCATTCAAACTAAAAAAAAATTAAATTAATGTCTTTCTTGACTCACAATTTAATAATAAATGTAATAAATGAATAAAAGATGCAGGGAAACACATTTCCTCCTGCAAATGAGGCGAATACAGGGACAGAACAAAAAGTAAATTACAACAATTTGTTACAAATTAATTAGTTTTTGTAATTCTCATCAAGTCGGAAGCTAAACACGACATCTTTTCTTTATATCACCAGGTGCTGAAGGCGCTCCTGCTGCTTTCCAGTATGTGGAGACCTGCTGCATGCTGACAGTGACAAACCTGAAGCTCAGAGTGACAATGGACTGGGACATACAGATAGGTTAACTGGGGCTGTGACAGTCTCCGCTTCTCCCTCCTCTGGATTTGTTGTTCATGTGAGGTTAGTGACAGGTAAACCTTGTCAGAAGGATTTTTATCAGCAAAGTGCAACACTGGCTCGAAGAATATTTCAAATATATATTTATTTCGAGACTTGTTTTACGCTGTTGGTACTGAAGTGTTCATAGAACAAATAGAACAAAAGGGACTCCATAATTATGTTTTAATTATCTTACTTATATCAAACGACAGATTTACTTTTCGAAGCCTTTAACACATTAATATAATAATCTCCTGAAAATGTAACAAAATTGCACTTAACTTGATTGAAAATGTCACGAAACCCATTAAAGCAATAAAATGTCCTGACTGATATCATAATAACATTTTTACTGCTAATGTTTTACCTTTCAGCTGATGATGTCATATGTTTTACAGATAATGTATTGATTAGCTGTCTGCTAAAAGTGCTCAAATCTTACACAGATTTCATGTGTGGAAATGTGAACTCAGGCTTTATGTGAAGTTTGAGATACAGATACAGATTTTTAAATGTAATTTAAGCATAATTTCAGGGTACTTTTTGAACATATTATTACATTATTGGTCATTCATGGGTTTTTATTGCATTTCATTTTCATGTACTTCATCAAGTCAAGTACAAATTTTATTACATTTTAAGGAATTTTTTATATTAATGGATGCTAAAAACCTGTTAAAAAAAACAATTACAGGTTGGCAAATCCCTCCACTGCCCTCTGCTTCATCGAGTACTGTACTTCTTTTAAATTAAGTGTCAAGAGGACAAAAGAGACGTGTTTTAATCTGTGAATGCTGAGGTTGTTATCACTGTTGATCACTGAGAGATTACATCTGGTTTCAAAGTTGTGGAGTGAAAGTTTCCTGAAGAAAGGCCGAACTGATGTGCAGCTTCATTGTAACTTAAATGTTGTCATGCTGAGCAAATATTTGGTTCAACAGCAATGTGACGCGTCACCTGACCTCTTCTCCAACCAAAGTGAACAAGCCATGTTCCTTTTTGAGAAAATACCAGGAAACAGCCGTGAATAAAACATAGAGAACCAAAACACCTTGACATTGTCACATACCTTTATTTTCCTGGAATGATTGTGTTTGAGAGGGAAGTGCAGTGAATTACTGTAAAAGAGACTATTTGGTGGTTGGATTTTTAAATGTTGAAGCGTCCTAATTTAATATCCTGTTATCAAGCAGGAGCCCTTCAGTGATGTAACCATTTACGTAACAAAAGTTTTTAGTAGGAGGAAGAAAGCAGGAGGAGAAATGAGAGAAAAGATAATATATACATAGAGAAATAAGTGTTTCATCCCAAAAAATCAGGAAAACAAATGGATTTTAAGATGCTGTGTGTACTGATTTGGAATCTGTGAGACTTTACGGGAGGATATTTCATATATTTCAGAGCAGAGGAGCAGCACCAGCTGTAGGACTCTATAGTGATAAGACTGACATCAAACCTTTCTGCATATATTCTGGGTTTTCACACACATTAGATATTCTGTGTTTGTTTGATCACCAGAGTGTCGTTCATTCATCTGAAAGGAAAAGCCACCTGTGAAGCGGCACACAGACCATCAGGTCGGACTGAACGTTATGATCCCTTTACTGTCAGCCTCTCTCTAAGACAGGCTGATTTACTGTATACACACAGTATCTATCGGTGATCATCTACCTCCAAAACATTGTCTTTGATCTGAGCTATTATAGCCAGTGCTAAAAATGGAGGATACTCCTCTCCATAGCATTAGCCTGCTCTAGTTATGCTGAGACTGCTCAATGCTGAGCTCCATTGAGAATAGGTTTAAAGGGGTTGAATGCCTTCTGCTGAGGCAGGGCATCTACCGACCACTCTTTACATGCCCTCTGGCGCGGCCCGCTGGCCTTTGTGTCACCCAACAATGATGGCAGCACACACACCACAAGAGCACCACAGCCAGGGAGAGATCATTGTTCACTTCAGCCAATGGGGAAGCAACAAACAGACGTTTATGTGATGTGTGAGTTTCTGTGCATATGTGTGTGTGTATGTGCATGATAATGCAAAGGTGAATGCATGTGGAGTGAATGTGTCTTTCACACCGAGCTTTTGCATGTACTCTGTGACGAAGGGGAGGGGTACGTCACACAAAGAAAGAGCCAATCAGACATTAGCTGTTTGGATTTATGCCAGGGCTTTTAGGCTTGTAAGACTTTAGTACAAGTGGCAAAAGCCAGTTTTTAAAAAAAAAAAATAAGTCAGCTTAGACGAGATGCCCTATACGCCGTCTGGCTTTTTCTGTGACCGGTTGATCCGGGAACGAGAGAGGAGAGACGGGGAAGGGTCGCTGAACAAGCCCCTGCGCTTCAACGGCCAGGACTACACCGTCCTGAGACAGGAGTGCGCTCAGAGGAAGAGCCTGTTTGAGGATGACTCTTTCCCGGCCACTGTGGAGTCTTTGGGCTTCAAGGAGCTCGGACACAAGTCCAACAAGGTCAAGAACATCGTCTGGAAGAGGCCCAAGGTAGGAGGGGGGTTTTGACTGGGATTGGCACATGGAGAGACACGTTGATCGCAAAGTTAAATAAACGGGATGGATCACACATGTGGGAGGTGGGAAACCTGCACGGAAAACTAACTGCTGCTGTTGGATTTTACCTGGAGATGCAGATGGGAGGAAAATACTCCCCACCAGTCCTTCATGGATGGATTAGAAAATAAGTTACTGTATTGCAGCACAACCTTAAACTGTCATTACGCCTGTTTTCTATTTTTTTTGGCTTGGTGGCTCTAATGTAATGGCTGTTTTATTACTTATACATGTAGAGACGGCTTTAATTTATCCACACTCAGTGTTTACCAACATCTGTGCAGCATACAACACTCTCAATCTTTAGACTAAGACTAAATCAAATGTGTAGCTAATATGAGATTGATTATTGGTTCCTTTTTCACTGAAGCTAACCTCTTTTGTTTATTATTGTTTACAGGAAATCTGTGAGAACCCTCAGTTCATTGTTGGAGGAGCCAGTAGGACAGACATCTGCCAGGGAGATCTGGGTAAATCAAACCTCCTTTAACGATTAAGCCGCAGTCAGTCACACCTCAGCATCACTGTGTCAGCTCACATCGTCATTTTATTCATTTTGCGACGTGAAAGTTTGACTGAGAATGACAAGAGGGATTTAATTTAGATTTGAAGCAGCTTGTTTGACATTGTAATCAACTGAAATCAACCGCTTGTTCATGATAATGGGTTGAAATAACAAGAACAGCACATCAATGGACTGACAAAAGGAAGAAATCCACCTTAAAACTCTTCACCACTGTCCTGTCTGCTGTTTGGTGGGGCATCAACTGTTTCTGGGTGTTGCTGAAAGTCACTAACAAAATTACACAAAGCATGTTGGGGAAAAAAGTGGTTACAACAATAAATGACCTGTTTGGACCTCACATACAGTGTGAGGCTGTGTGCTATGTACTAGATGGAAGCGCTCTCAGTATATTCCACATTCACTCACACTCTGTATTCAGGCAGCTTTGGGGGTAACAGGGTAGCAAACATCCCATCGATCCCCCACGCACGGCCTCTCCGCCTGCAGCGGCCTCCCCATATTGTGCTTACTCTTTTGGAAGGGAATCCAACCAGCAGCACTTCTCATTGTTGTTCAGTTCAGACTGCAAATAAAGGGGACCAAAGGGACAAAGGTCCTGGCAGACACTGTTAACCGTTCCCTGTTGAAAACCTTACATTGTTTCTACCCGGCAGCTAACACCCCGTCACACACACCTGGACAATCAGAAAACACAAACGTCAGCACTCAGCGGCGGTCTTTTCCTCCGAAAGCAAAACAAAATATGTCCAGCAGAGAAGTTCCTGTGTTCCTGTTCCTTTGTTTTTGTGTTGAGTGAAATCACAATCGAACAGGTACACGCTCTTCACTGAGGCAGCTCTTGTCTTGTTGCACAAAGGAGAGGCGACGCATTTCCAACTGAATCCATACAGCAGGAATACGGAGAAAGTGAATATCAATCAGAATCTGCGCTTCAAACGTTCAAACAGTTCGGAGCTGCTGAACACATTGTCCTCACACATTAGACTCAATTATTCCACATTTTAAAATCATCTATAAGCTCACGAATAGATGAAATATGATATGTGACCGTCATGAAGATCTGCTTTGCTGCAATACAAGCAAAATTACATTAAAATGATATTAAGGTGAATGACATGAAATACTTTTCTGTGTTCAGGTGACTGCTGGTTGCTGGCTGCCATCGCCTGTCTCACCCTGAATGAGAAGCTTCTCTACCGAGTTGTTCCTCAGGAGCAAAGCTTCTCAGAGAGCTATGGCGGCATCTTCCACTTCCAGGTCAGGAGCCTCTACTTCCCATGTTTACCCACTAAGCCTCCATCCTTACATTCAGTCCTTCCTTTAGCATTTCATCCCTTTAAAATTTTTCCTTTGAAGATGAAGGAATGTAAATGGCTTCCCATCCTTTAAACAGTAATTCAGTATTGTTTCGTCCTTCTGTCCTTCAGTTCTGGCGTTACGGCGACTGGGTCGACGTCGTCATTGACGACCGCATCCCAACCTTCAACAACCAGCTGGTCTTCACTAAGTCCGCCGAGAGGAACGAGTTCTGGAGCGCCCTGCTGGAGAAGGCCTACGCCAAGTGAGTACTGAAGTGTTTCCCTGTGATGTGGACGCAGAGGAAGTTTCCTGGTAAAGGATTCTCCAAAAGTTTCCCCTCAGGCCGAAGAGCTCAGCTACAGTCTGGTACCACACGTAGCACTTTTATTTTATTGGACTGCAGATGATGACAGGTTGTAGCTGAAGTTTTCTTGAGACTACTGTACAGACAGTGGATGCATAGAAATACACTACTACTCTGGTTAGGGCTAAATCATAGGAACATTAAAAAAAAATCAAAGCCAAGATATAATATAGAATATAGAAATAGATACAGGACGAACTATATCTATATATGTTTTAATTGTATACTGTCCAAATTATTGGACAAATTGTATTTTGCTTTTTATTTTTCTGATGTTTTGATGGTTTGGTAACATTGTTTCTTAAACTGTCATTGCCAGTAAAGCCAAATAAAAAATAATAGCAGCACATAAACATTCACAATATGACACTGGGAACGTAACACCTGTGCTCTTCCCTCCCCGTCCAGGCTTCACGGCTCCTACGAGGCCCTGAAGGGTGGAAACACCACCGAGGCCATGGAGGACTTCACCGGTGGAGTCACTGAGTTCTACGAGATGAAGGAAGCTCCCAAAGAGCTCTACAAGATCATGAAGAAAGCTCTGGAGCGAGGCTCCCTCATGGGCTGCTCCATTGACGTGAGTCTGACATTTTTATGTAGGATCATGATTCCCAGGTTAATAACCAGAGCTTTTTTATCATCGTCTCACTGACCTCCTCTGGTTAAAAGTCTGAAGTCTGTTGCAGCTATAAACACATAAGTGATGTCAAACAACAGTAAAGTTAAGAGCATTACATTTAATGCTCGATGTGCTTATAATATTTCTTCCTTCAAGTGTATTCTACTTGTTTTTGTTCTAAACGGCTACAATATTTTATTTGATTTTATTTTATTCTATTTGTATCTACAGTCCCTGGTTCCTGCTCGTTTTGAGACTCGTACTGTGACGGGACTCGTGAAGGGTCACGCCTACTCTGTGACGGCAGTGGAGGAGGTAAAGCTGGTCGCTGATAGGAAAACGATATTGTGTGCTAAGTACTCGAATTGTGCCCGCACAGCTGCACTGCCAGTGTTAGTATGGCGTCACTGATGCTGTATTTCACTGCAAATTAACAGCAAAGTAACTCCTGCTGTGACAATTAATGTATGTGTTATAGTTGATGTCATATATTTGCATTATAATCCCACCGACTAAGAATTAAGAGTAAAACTATATAAAAAAACTGGTGGTAACTGCTGCTAATAATAAAACAGTAAATTAGATTAAATGTGAGAATCCCTGCTGTTTTCCTACAGTGTAAACCGTCTCACCACAAGGAGTCTAAAGTTCGTCTGGTGCGTCTCAGGAACCCGTGGGGTCAGGTGGAGTGGAACGGCCCCTGGAGTGACAAGTCAGTGTTTTACCGACTTTACTGATGATTAAATCTTTTATTTTCAGCCGTACTTTTCCATTACAGAGGAGCAAGAGTCTGATGGTGGTGCAGCAGTGATAACTGTGATGTCTTAAGAGTTATTTATTCTTATTCATAACAATATTAAGCTCAATTATTCAACATTTTTCTCTTTGTACCAACAGCTCTAAGGAGTGGACCACGCTGTCCAAGACTGAAAAAGAGAAGCTGCAGCACCAGAGCGCCGAGGACGGAGAGTTCTGGTAAGTTTTTACAGTTTTACTGCAGCTGTGAAATGTGGATCTAATTAACAAGACCTCAAGTCTTTTTAGTTTATAGAAAACAAACAGAAGGCGAGTAGCATTTACAAATAATCCATTAAAAGGCACTTATTGTAACACAGCTGTAAACTCACCAGTGTGAGTGTGCTGCCACATTAATGTTGTGAGCAAAGCACTTGACTCCTCAGTCAGAGTCTTACTGATGTGGAGACACAGTTGGGAGCTTTACTTGTGCTGCAGAGATATCAGCTGGATGTCCCGATCTCCTCTGTGCCTATCTAGGATGTCATTTGAGGACTTCAAGAAGAACTACACCAAGATCGAGATCTGTAACCTCACCCCCGACGCCCTGGAGGACGATAAGATTCACAAGTGGACGGTCTCTGTGAACGAGGGCCGCTGGGTGAGGGGCTGCTCTGCTGGCGGCTGCAGGAACTACCCAGGTACCCCAGCCATCTCTCAGGTGGTTTTAAAACCACAGACAGAAGAGCTTCGTCGCTCAGGGTGGACTCATTTATCAGTGTATTTAATTTATGCGCTGCCAGTTTAATATTTGACGATCTAATACGGAGAATCAAGTCTGGAAAACACACCACTCTATTATGTGAAGAAGTGTGTTCGTCCATGTAAAATGGCCATGTGTATATTGAAAGAGCCTGAATGTTTCCTTTTTGAGATGTTGTTTTGGATCTCTACTATTTATACCAATTATTATTAATTTATCACAATGTGGGAAAATGCTAAATTCAACAAATATAAATGAAAACAAAGAAAAAGCCAAATGATACACCTGTGAAAATCCTTTCTAAATGTCCTGCAGACACTTTCTGGACCAATCCTCAGTACCGCCTTCGTCTGCTGGAGGAGGATGATGATCCCGAGGACAACGAAGTGGGCTGCACCTTCGTGGTGGCTCTGATGCAGAAGAACAGGCGGAAAGAGCGCAAGATGGGAGCCAACCTCTTCACCATTGGATTCGCCATTTATGAGGTGTCCTCTTCTTATTCACCTTCAAAAGGCTGAGCAACAAACTTTGGTTTGCACAGAAACTTAAACATTAGTTAAGAATTCCTGAGAACATGCAGACATTTTTATTACATCAAGATTTTTGTCATGTTCATTAATTTAGAGGATTTTTTTTTTTAGCACGTTGAGGCATCAAATTATGTTTTAAGTTTCTCGTTCTTTCAACAACAAGATAAGATAAGACACAAGGTAAGATACGATGAGATAAGATAAGATTTATTAGTCCCACAGCGGGAACAGTACAGTGTTCCAGGAGCAAAAGTCAAGCATCAATAAAACGACAAACACTATGTGCAATATAAACAAACAATAGACAGAGTTGAAATTATAAGATTGCATGTAGGAGATATGGCTGAAATACAGACATTGCACATTGAAGTGACAATGCCTTATTATATTATATATATATATATATATATATATATATATACACACACACACACACACACACACACACACACACACACACACACACACACACACACACACATATATATATATGTATAGCTGTAACAGGCTGCCACTAGTGCAGCGCCATGTTGGAAACTATGATTGAAAACTGATTTTACAGGTACAATGTAATACAATGAACATTAAGAAAAAATACTGCTAAATGTACTACTACTACTAAATAATACTAAAAACCCCAAAACAACAACATATTGGTCAAGTGAATCGTAAAACAAGAGAATATGCTAAATGAGCCATAAGAAATGTTCTGACAGAGTGTCCATCAATGGTTTAGTGTTTCATTTGTCCTGCGATGTCTTTAATTTAGCTGTGTTACTAATCACAGAGGCTCAGACAGATTCAGACTTCCCAGATGACCCCTTCAGGTTTAACAGCATCATGAAGGACAAATCATTTGGGGCAAAAACAGTTTTCTCCTCCGTACTAATAAGGATACAAAGGCACTACTGTCCTTTGTTTTCCTCTTAGTTATCTGATGACCTGGTGGCTCTGCACACAGTGTAAATGCCATGTTTTTAACAGCATTAATAACTTTGACGTCACAGAGGAAATGAGCTTTTAATTCTCTTCCTTAAATGACACAAACACTAATGTTGCCTCTGTCTCTCTACAGGTGCCGAAGGAGGTAAGGAAGGTGGAAAAGACGCTCTCACAGTGGAGCAGCAGTCTGCAAGTTTGATTGCACCCCACACTGTTTGTTTTGATACCCATGTTTACGATTTTTACCATCATCACGTCATTTGGTTTCGCTTTTTTATGCATACGAGTGTTAAAACGGATTTCCCCCCCGTGCCACTCCCTCCGCCTCCAGATGCACGGGAACAAGCAGCACATGCAGAAAGACTTCTTCCTCTTCAACTCCTCCAAAGCTCGCTGCAAGTCCTACATCAACCTGCGCGAGGTGACCCAGCGTTTCCGCCTGTCGCCCGGGGAGTACGTCATCGTTCCCTCCACGTACGAGCCGCACCAGGAGGGGGAGTTCATCCTGCGAGTCTTCTCTGAAAAGAGGAACACTTCAGAGTGAGTGGGTGAGGGCGATCAGGGTGGCGAGCTGGGTAAGACGAGGGAAAGGGCACGTCGTTTTCTCCCTGTTAGAATGATATGGTCACAGGTAGATATGTTTGTTAGTAGATGATTGATGTTGATTCTGTGTTTCTTAGTAGGGCTGGGTATTGAAATACAACGCATGTCCAAACTATATTAGTTTTTAGCACTGATAGGGTTTTTTTTCATTAGAGGATATTGAGAGGCATTTTTCTTCAGAGATGATAACGTTTGAGAAACCAAGTTGTGATTTCCACCTTACAAGGGTTTGCCCCACTGGATAGAGACTGCAAATCACAATTATTTTTGATCTGTCAGTCATTTTCTCATTTACTCAGAAGATAATGAAAAATGTCCAGCGCAATTCCCCAGTCGAAGGTGACGTCGTCAAACGTCTTGATTTGTACAAACAAGAGTTAAAAACTTCTACATATTCATTTCACGTTCATGTAAGACAAAGAAAAGCAGCAAATATTCTCATTTGGGAAGCTGGAACCACCAAATGTTTGGCACTTTTGTTTAGAATCTGATGATTGCTGATTAATTTTTGGTAATTCAATGATTTAGTCGTGTCACACCTGATGCTGTTAAAAGCTCCCAGTAAACTTTGTCATCTATTGAGCGATCAAAACAGCTGCAAAGTTTTGATTCCTGTTTGAATCAAAACAAAGTTAATTACTCTATCTACTCTGGATCTGGGCTGAAAATTAGATTTTATCTAATATAATCACATTTTAAAAGGAGATTCAACAGTGTTGTGAGTCTTTGTGAGGCAGAAACCACAACTCACTAATAGTCTCAGGTCACAGATAGATTGATTAATGAATAACACTTTGTTTAGCACTATAAGAATCCCAGGAGCAACTTTAGTGAATCTTAATAAAATAAAAATATTGTCAGTATAAATATACCCAGCCCTACTTGTCACTATTTAAAGCAGCAGGAATGATTTAGGATAGAAAATACCCAGTTAAGGGTTATTAATCCTCCCTCCATGTGTGTATTTCAGTGCGGGTTTGTGTGTTTGCTAATGTGGGAGGGGTTTTGTCGGGGGGCTTGGTGGGGTGGGGGGGGACACAAACCACCAAGAACAAACAATTTTAACGGCGATTTGATTTGTAGAACTGGAAGAAATCGGCCCCAGTTCGAAGCTGTTATGGAATCTTTTTTAGGACAAGCGACTTCAGATTCGGGCACGCTCCGGTAAACTCTCAAAGTGTTCAATACTGCATATTCAATCCCCCCATCCCGCCCCCACCAGAGGACCAGACAGCACGCAGAGGCGGCCTGCACTCTGATGGACCGGGACCTGGCTGAGAATCAGGCTGTGGGACAGATGTGCACAGCAAAGAGCTCACTGTGACGGGCTTGAGTTTCCAAACATGGCTGTAGATGGAACAGTTTTTGCAAATAGTCCAATATTAATACATTAGTTTTAACCCACTTGAACACCAGACGGACGTGGGCCATCACATTTATTAAGTGGCAAACTTACTTTAAAGGTCCCATATTCTGCTCACGCTACGACAACAGGTTTACCTGGTTTCATTTTCAAAAAGCACGTTACAGACGTGGCTGCTGCAGCTCTGTTTTAGAGGAACAGAGCAGCCTGTGTGCTACTGAGAGCTGGTGTTAGTGAGGAAACAACAACAACGAGGTGGAATCAGCAGGTTTTCAGCGGTCGGAGACAGTCGGCCTGCTGAAGGTCACATGATCGACTGATCCCCTTATTACGTCATAAGCGGAGCCAAATCCACACGGTTTGTTTTCACACACATTTACTGAAAGACGGAGCAGGAGAAAGAGAGACAGGATGGTCTTTCTATATAGTTTGTCTGCCTTCAGGCACACTGGGGACACACATTTGTGTTGAAACGACATTAAAAAGTGAATTTTGCATAATATGGGACCTTTAACCTCATCTAACACAAAGTGTAAGATCAAGAAAAAGACGCTTTCCACAACCAAGATTACTCAAAAAGGAAGCAACAGGTGGTACTAAACTATCAGACTTTATTCACAGCTTCATTGAGAGTTTTTCAGTCCAATGTGAGTATGGGACTTTAGCAATGGTGACGAATTAGAAGTCTGTTTAAGTGTCCAGCTCAGGATTTCAGGCTTATTTAACTTTCTGTCTAATAACATGACTGACTGTAGTAAAGCAAACGAGTGCGCAGGCTTGTTTGGTCCACATGAGATGTTGTTGTCACCATCGTGACTGCTGTTTGTTCGTCTTCACTCAGGGAGATAGAGAACAGGATCGAGGCCGATCATCCAGTGGTAAGTGGCTTTGCGGAATTAGGAGGCTTCATTTTTCTTTGAGTGACTGAATGATAACGATCTCCTCTTAAACAGCTTCATTTTTTATGTGTTGTAGTTTTTCCTATTTGCATACAAGCCACAGGAAATAGTGTAACATTGTTCTGTGTTCTAGATAATGTGCGTTAAAGCTTAAAGTAAATCTTCTCCGTCAGCATGTTCATCACACATCACTTGTCCTAATAAGGATAAATAATATAAACTAAGTTCCTAATGCATGAAGGTAGTTACACACTGATTCTGAGGTTTGTCACCTTTGATCTCCACATTTTCTCCCGTCAAATCTTCTCCCTCTTGTGTCTTTATCTCCTTCTGTGCTGTGACTCTGTGATGGTTCAGCCGGCGCCGGCCTCAGCGGGGGAAGAGAGCGAGGAGGACCAGCAGTTCAGGACTATTTTTCAGGAGATAGCTGGCGATGTGAGTATATAGTACAGAAAGACGAGGAGAGGGGAACTGAAGAGACTTACAGATGAAAAATAACAATTGTTTTATTTAGTCCTAATTACGAACATAGTCCTCGTGTGTTTTTGTGTTTTCTGCTGACAGCTGAAGACATGAACTTATTATCTTTGTGTAAATATTTGTATGGGAGTTGGGAATTAAGTCAAATTTTAATGGTTGTCTCCTGTCTTCTTCTACCACTGCTTTCTCCGCTCTGGTGTCTCTCACAGGACATGGAAATCACAGCCAACGAGCTGAAAAACGTCCTCAACAGAGTGATCACCAAACGTGAGTCCAATTAGATCAACTCAGCCGTTCGCTTTCAAAGTGTCGCCGCTACTTTAACGCTCAGTTTAAGCTCCTGTCCATTATTTTAAATCACAAAGGGCTTCACTTCAGCACACGGCACAAACTAAAGATGAAGTGAGGAACTTATATCAGAAACCAGAGCTGAGCAGCAGCATTTTTTATCGCAGATGTAGTGCACAAGTACATCGATACTGAAACCGATTTAGACTTTAAAATACACACAGCTCACAGACACATTATTTTATAAAGGAACTCCTCAATTAAATATTATCAGTGACATGCCAAAATAAGTTCTTTCAACCAAAATTGTACTGAAATTATGTTGCCTACTGCAGCTTTAAGTCTTAATATTTTCTCAATGGAGCAAATAATAATGTTCAGAATTTCCTGTCTGATATTAGAAGTTAAATTAGTCTTAAGACTTTATTTTTATCGGTTAGAAAATGAGTTTTGAAAGCCTAAAATGTGTCTTTCACCCAATCAGCTGTCTATAGATGTAATTTGGTAATTCTGTCTTTATCTTTTGTCCTCTAAGTCTTTCACTGCCCTGTGTCTCCCCCCAGATAAGGACCTGAACACAGAGGGCTTCAGCCTGGAGAGCTGCAGGAGCATGATTGCTCTGATGGACGTATCCTTTGTATCGAGTGCATCGGGCTGGCTGTGTTGTCTGTAGGAGGCACACCCTGCCGAGACCCATGGCGGGGTCTGTGATGGACGCTCACAGGGCCTAGTCCTCATTTCCCAGCGGTATTTGCAGAGTGCGTATTGACTCCTGACAATCCGCTGCTGTAGCGGCAAAGCGGGACGTGATGAGCTGATGGAGAACACGGTCCACTTGACACGGTGGCGTAAAAACAAAGCCTGCGGTCTTTTTGTGGGAGAGCCGGTGTTGCTGCAGGTGCAACACTGACGTGATGTTTTTAATTGAAATGTCAGTTTTAGCCCCGTAGAGCAGTAGTGGAACACAGAGCCAGTTGTTTTATGAGTGGACATCGATTAATATGTCACATGATTGTGGTCTTAACTGCTTCTGTTCAGATGGATGGGACAGGTAGACTCAATCTTCAGGAGTTTAGACATCTGTGGAATAAGATTAAACAGTGGCAGGTGGGTGTCCAGGTCCCCCCCCTCTCATTTTATGTAATATTTCTCTCCTCTTTTGTTCCCTGTATTTCCTCATAGTTAAACTTTCTGCAAGCAGTAAGTTAATCAGACTAATGATTATTTTCATTGTTGATTAATCAGTCATTTATTTTCTCAATTAATCAATTATTTGTTTGGTCTGTAAAATATCAGAAAATGGTGAAAACTGTTCTCCAAAGCCCAAAAATATTCAGTTTACTGTCACAGAGGAGGAAAGAAACCAGAAAATATTCACTTTTAAGAAGCTGGAATCAGACAATTTAGACTTTTCTTTTATTGTTAAAGACACAAACTGATTAATCAGTCATCAAACTAGTTGGTGATTAATTTGATTAATCATTGCAGCTCTTCCCAGCAGGATTATCTCCATCACATTCACACTTTCTCTCTTTCAGGGAATCTTTAAGCACTATAACGCCGACCAGTCCGGTAGCATCAACAGCTACGAGATGAGGAATGCCGTCAACGATGCAGGTGATAACTCTCACAGAAAAATGACTACTTTCAGTTCAAAACAACAGATAGTTTGCATCCACATAGATATTTGGGTTTTTTTTGCCCTGCTTTTAAGACGTCTGTGTCCTGCTGTAGTTCTAATACAACAGAGCTCAATAGAGTTTAGTTTTTTGTGCTCAGAGCTTTATCCAGAGTAACAAGGAGTTTCAGATTGAAATATTGCTTAAAACTATAACTATAGAACTAATATGCTTACAATGTAATGTGTAATATTGGTGAACTGATCCTTTAAGGTTGTTGTTTACATGATCATTCATTCAAAGCATTTTAAAGTGACACAGATTTTCCAGCTGCTTTAATCAAATTTGTGAAATGATTTTTAATGCTCTATTTTCACTTTGGAGCGTTTATGCTCCAGTAAACCAATAAATCCATTTGAATTTGATCCCTAAAATATGTTTACAATCTTTAAAAGCTAATTTGTTTGATGTTTTATTTGTATTTAGAAATCGTGATAGTGACTCGTATCCTCTTTGGTGTGAACGTGCTGTTTGTAGGCAGTAGGATTAATTCAGTCTGTGCCGCAGATGAACTCACAGCTTGAACTCATCCTCTTCTTGTCACTGTACAGTCATGTGTCTTGTGTCCCGCTCAGGCTTCCGTCTCAACAACCAGCTGTACGACATCATCACCATGCGCTACGCAAACGAGAACATGAACATCGACTTCGACAGCTTCATCAGCTGTCTGGTTCGGCTCGAAGCCATGTTCAGTAAGTCGGTCCCTCGGCCCGCAGAAAGCCTTTGTGTTGTCGGTATTTTACCTGTTGTGTCTTTGACCTTGATGTGCATTTGGCGTATCACTTATTTACTTCACAATATCAGTCTCTCCTACTAAAAACTAAATCAGAGTTTGACTTTCCACTGCTCTCATGTTCTTCAGAACAACAAAGCTGGACAAAGTAAATGCCACATTTGACTTAAGCATAAACTTTTAACCTCTACACACCATGTAAATATGTGTATAGTAAGTATAGATGGAAAAACAAGGACAACAAATTGTAAAGAAAACATCATCCCACATTTAGTCCAGCATCAGGTTCCATTATATACATGACATAGATAGATATATACAGTGTGTTCAGCATGTGTAGATTCATATTTGACAGTAATGGTTTTATTTACTGTGTTTTATGAACTGCAAAGAATAAACTCTAGAATAAGTAGGTGCAGTGTAACGGGGCTGTTGCTCAGGGATTGTTTGTGATCTGTAGCATCGCCGGAGGGGAGGAGTTGGAACAGGTTGTGTTCCCCTTGTAGATTCAGACACATTCAGATGTGCACAGATGGATTTCTAGCGTCAGGGCCAGATGTTTGTCTTCCTGGAAGCTGAGAAATTATAATCCTAGGAGGGAAACACAGCCATCAACAAGTATGTTCACAGAGAGAGACCTATTCCCTTTTGCCAAAACCCTTGAGCTTTTGAGCAATTACTCCTCCTGCAGCTGCTATCAGAGGAAAACAAGGTGACCTGTGTGTAGTTATCATGATTGTGGTTCCCCCCAAACAACGTGTTTGTGTCACATTTAATAGTTTGGTGTCCTTGCTGGGCTCTTACTGGGCGCTCAGGTTGAATCAGAGGTTAAGTGTTTTGTGTGTCTTTCTCCCTCTAGGGGCGTTCCAGGCCTTTGATCAGGATGGAGATGGTACAATCAGACTCAGTGTCCTGGAGGTAAGAGCTACGTAAACTGCTGCCTGCGCTCCACAGCCTGTGGATTAGATGTTCTTCCTTTGGGTTGCAGATGTGGCCTCTGACTACATCTGTTACTATAGAAGTGCATCTAAAGGAAGCATCAACATTCAACTCAACCTCTTAACGTTGTCCTGAAGGTTTTGTTCTACAAGATCTTGTGTAAAAGAACATCTGATGCAGGGGCTGGGGGTCACAAGATGATTACAGGGGAAGGAAATAAGAAAAAAACGACCTTCAGCAACACAAAATTGTCATTTTTTTCTTCTAGTCTTTGCTATTTTGTATGTCAGTGCTTTTCTTTTAGATTAATGAGCAACAGGCTGAGATCCTCTGTTGTGTACAATACTATATAAAAATCAGCAATCACTGTTGTAACCAACACTGCTGATATTATTTCTGTAGGAGGAGAAGCATATGTATAAAACTATTGTTGCTTCACAACATAGATTAACTATTTTTTGGTAAAAAAAAAATGAATGTGTTGCTCCTGAGGAGTCACTTTTGAAAGGTAGTCTGTTGTACAATTGTGCATCCAGGTGCAAAAAATGTAAATGAAGTGAAAAATGCCGACTATAAGGAGGCACATCAACCACAATTACTGACCCTTCTCCTTCTCTTCGCCTGCAGTGGCTCCAGTTGACCATGTACGCTTAGAAAGGCCCATCTTCTTCCAGGTGAGCTCCACTCCACACGAGGACCAGACCTGCCAGCCTTTACCTCAATATTCAGTGTGCCCGATCGTCGTTAGCTCTCATCCACTTCACCTCCAGCCTTCCCTCCCTCAGTGCCAACAGCTCTGCTATTTCTACTCCAAAATGTTCAACACGCTTCTTCCATTTTATCTTTCCAGTTTCATCTTCCTAGTTCCCTCTATCTAGGTCTCAGGCCTTTTGCATTTCTCTATCTGCTCGTCCTACCATTATCATCGAAATATCAGTCTCTCCTTTCAGCCATTAGCCTTTTTTTGAAACCCTCACGTAACACTTTTACGGTACTTTTCTCAGGCATAACACACACACAACCTCTTTTTTTCTGTCACAATACCTCACAGAGCTCCCTCCCTCCACCACCCCTCATGTTATTTTCTTCTTCTGTTATCAACCTGAGCAGCAAGGGCATTTTTCCTGTATTCATGCCAGTGAACTGGGCTCTCTGCTGGACAGTGAATAAATTTATGAATCAGTCCTACACCTGTTATATTTCTGATGATACAACCATCAGCTTCTATAGGCTTCCTGAGCAAATATCACTCTCTATGTGAATAAAACTGTCTTGCTGGAATTTTTGTGGGCCCCAAGAGCGAGCCACATTTCACCCAACTAGTGACTGTGCTCCAGTCTGATGGATAGCGCCCCCTGCTGGACAAACTCAGGCTTCTTTTGTTCATCTCAGCTCCAGCCGACAGGAAGTCTCCCCGCCCTCCTCCCCACTACCCCCTCCGACATCTGTCCAGTCTGCCAGTCTTTCAGCTCCTCATGGATGAGACCCAAGAACAAAACTGTGGAGCTGAAGAGTTTTTACTTAAACACCGACGTTCGAGGTTCAAATATGAATTTGAAAGAATATGGCTAATGGGTTGGACTGCAGCTTTTTGTGATTTTTTTTCTTCCCTTTTAAGGCTTTGGTCAAATGAGTGTACTGCATTTTTAACCATTTTAACCAAATAAATAAATGTGTAGTTATTGGTTTGACTGCGTTACCAGTAGATTTGATGTGAAATTGTAGTATTTTTGGCCTTAAAATGTGCTTCGTCTTTCAGAATTCAGACACATAATTCATTTAAAATCACATAAATCAGCATATAAATCACAAACACCATATAGAGGACAAAGGAAATTATAATGTTGCAACATTTTTTTATTATTAACAATGTTTTAGATTGCACTTTCTTAAAAAATATCTCTTCACAACTTTGATAACAACTGAAAAACTTGAAGAAACTCAGGAATGCCAGGTAAGAGGTGAACTGCACGCTTTCCTCGGTCATTAGTAACGAGCGGATGAGGCGCGTTTGGAAGACGGCGGCTGTGAGAACGAATCCTCCAAAGAGGGCACAACCAAGAGAGCTGTAACCACACAAAAGTCTGCCAAAGGGAGCATCGGCTGGGCTTTCACACTGGTTAAAATTGGTTGAATATGCCTTTAAAAGTGGCTTTGTGTGACCAACTTGCCTGTTTTTAGAGGGTGAGGTATGGCATGGGAGATGAATCATTAATTCTTCCCTTCAAGCTCTTCCATCAAACACCTCCTCAAAACATCCTTCACCTCCACACTTCATTAGAAAACTACCCTCACTGTGGAAAATACAGCTCTGGTGCTCCAAATATAAAATAAATTCCAAAAAAAACAACATCTCCAAGGAGGAAAGAGGTCACAGAAACAGTACTACACACTCACTCATGGAAAACAGGCTCCACCAAAGAGTTAAACCTCTCTGTCGACACTTAGGAAGAATAAACCCACACAGATAAACTCACATAGGAACACACACACACACACACACACACACAACACCATCGCCATCATCACAGTCATCACCACCACGTCTTGGTTCTGTTATCACTGCAAATTTAAATTATTAAATGGCAACCTCAGGCCAAGTCACACAACACTGCACCAAAGTCCCTCAACTCTTAAATATCACTGAGCAACAAAAAAAGAAAAAAGTTAAAGTTAAGTTACTCTGCTAACAAAAAAGAACGATTGTTAGAAACTGGGTTTTTCTATTTAAGAATAAAAACCAAACCAAAACTAAATGAAATGTGTCACTTCAATGAAACTTCTTCAAAACAAATAGTCACACCGTTGAACTAAAACACGGCCTGGAGACACATTTACTTCCTGAAAACTTCAAATCACTCATTAAGGTTACTTTGAGTGAATAATGGCAACTTAGGTAAAGAAAAGAAAATAGAGATATAGGTTGCTCAACATGACACATCACAACTGCACATCAACAATAAAAACATCTCTTAGCCCATGCCATATTGTAGCCAACACATCCGGAAGATGACTGTAGGTTTCTGTTGAAATGTCAACAGAAAAGCGTAACAAACGTCCCCCCCGATACTGGCAACGCTGGAGTTTCTTCAAAAAACAAAAGTCACGTGTTTCTTTGTCTTACTTTGGTCAGTGAAAAGAGGAACTGCAGTGGTCAGACAGAGAGAGGAAGGCGCGTTTTGTAGAATGTAAAAAAAAAAACATACACCGGCACAACCAACCCTCCTTTGATGACTGTATTATGGTTGGATTCCAACACCGAACATAAAGGATGGAGTCGTCAGACGCCACTCATCAGGCTCGACAGGAGCGCTGCTAAGTTAAGTGGGTCCCAAGAACATCCCCCCCAATATGGGAGGTTAACAGGAGAAGGGGGGGGTAAAGATAGCAGGAAGGGGAAGAGGGCTCAGGGAGAAACCATGTTCCCACCAGCAGCCCTTAAGGCTCCAGTTCACCCTCCTCCTCTGCATGTTTCTGCATGTGCACCAGCATCCCCTGCAACACATGAAGAAATATCCTCCAAATCAAGTTCACGAACCTCAGCGCACTCCTCCGCTTACAAGACGATAAAGCGTTTGTGGCATAAAAAACAGTTTCTATACCTGCTTGGAGCTGTTGCGTGCACAGAAAAACTCTTCACAGTTTTCCCAGCGGCACTTGACTGTCTGGAGGTTGCTTCTGGTGTGGTCACTGACGAGGTGGTGCCGCAGATGCTCCATCATCCCGAACACCAGCGAACAGCCGTGCCACTGCCGACACAAGACGCCTTTAATCACACTGAGGTGGTCTGCACAGCTTTGTTTTTGATGCTCAGCACTTTATTTGGGTTTTAAACAGACATGACAACCTTGAACAACAGGCAACGGCAGGAACAGAGAAAAGAACTTAACTCATACATTTAATAAAAACATCAAAATAGTACAAACTAAATAATTACGTTTACATAAAGGGGGCAGGGGGGTGCGGGGCTCTATCACTGTGAAACATGAGTTAGGACTGTGAGAGGTTACTGGACATTTAATGTGACTACAGTTCCTGTTCCAGTTAAAGCTGGTTATTAATCCTGAAAGGTAGATTTCTCATAAGCTGCTATAATTCTACAAAGATGAGAGAATCAAACATGTGCAGTCTGGGGGGCTCAAGGTGCATCAAAAAGTTATTCAAATAAGGTAAAAGGTCACTTTTTGGCTGGACTGGTCACAAACTGTGGACTACAGGGATGCCCACACTGAAAAATGATGAACAGGGTTGTTAAGACCCTCAGAAGCACAAAATAAATTCAAAAAAACTGATACCTTGTATTTTCTTAATTTCTCCTGTTCTAGTCACCTAAATGCACTGACACACTCCACCTCCACGACCCGTGGCGTAAGTGAATCTTTCCTCGTCTTATTAATCGCTCTTGACCCCTCAAATGATCCATTCACCTCTGATCTCCGCTCCCCGGCCCTCATCTTACCCTGCAGCGGTAGTTCTGCATCAGGTTCAGCTTGACGGCCTGCACGCTGCCATCGTAACAGCCGGTGTAGATCTGAAACACAAGATTAACACAAATATTATCATTGCTTATATTCATTTGGAAGGGAACATTCAGTACTTAAAAGGTGTATTCAGTATCGTGTATTGTGAATAATGAGGTCTCTCACCATGTTCTTGTGGATAGCCATACACATCACCATGTCCTTGTGTCCACCGTAGACCTGCAGCTGGTCGTGACACTGTGAGGGGAATAAAGACACAAGTTATCAACACAAAACAGCTTTCATACCCAAAAGTGAAACAAGAAAACTGAACCTGAGTGGCTAAAAGCATTTAAAGAGAGACTTAAGGCCTAAGGATGCAGACCTGTAGATCGTAGACGCGGACCAGTTTGTCCAGACAGGCGGTCACCATCACCTTCCCCAGGATGGCCACTACAGTAACAGCATGACTGTGGCCCTTATAGACCCGCACCAGCTCTCCTGTCTGTAGGAGAAAATACAGTTTCTCAATGATTCGTGATGTAGCTCCATGTTGTTTATGGCTTCTCTTACTTTTTTAATTAAATTTTCAAGGGAAGAACCAGACTAGAGCCAAACAGGAAGACTCACATGGATGTTGTGTGCGTAGACACACTGATCACTGGAGCCGCTAAACACCAGGTCATTGACCACCTGAGAGAGAGAGAGAGAGCAGAGACACAGTGAGGAATGAAAGTCACAAAAAAAGAAACATAAAATGTAAAAGAGACTAAAGACTCAAAACAGAAGTAAATATTCAATTATAATCACAGGTAACACACTGAATTTCTTTCCTCAATCTCAGCAGAACGCAAAATGTAATTTTTTCTAAATTTCTGTCCTTGTTCCTTTGCTTTTCTGTGTTTTCCCAATACGTTTTATGCCTTCAGTGAAATTCGCTCCAACAGTCATGAAGTCTCATGAGCCTCCACTTACCTTCATGCAGAGCACGGTTTTGGTGTGTCCCTCCAGTGTGCGCAGCAGCAGTCCATTCTTGGCGTCTCTCACGCTGATGGTGCTGTCGTAGGAGCCGACCAGCAGGAGCCTCCGGGCCCCCTCCTGCGAGGAGGCCAGACAGCTCACGGCCCGCGGCCCGTGGCACTCGAACACATCCATCTGCTTGTTTGTCTGGACAAATAATGGCAAAATAAAAATGACAGCCTTTGGATGGAGACGGTCTGTTTATGCTCACAAACCCACATAAGACAAAGTAAAGCAGCAAATCTTCATATTTAACAAGCTGTTTAAATGTTTAGCATTTCTGCTTGGAAAATTAACCAGTTGTAAAAAAGTTGTTGAAAAGTTGCTGATTAATTTTCTGTCAGTCAATTATTCAAGTAATTGACTAATTGCTGCAGCCCTAGTTTGTATTAAAGATTATTATTATATATTATTGTATTACTTAGAAGGTGTGACCCAAACACTAAAGTCACAGCATAACAAAAACAAACTAGCCGATCATGGCAGCAGTAGACCAGCAACTCAAACTGTGTTATACGAGGTAAAATTACTGTATTTGTCAGTGGAGTTTGGCATCTTTGAGGAGAGTAATGTAACGGCTGTTTTATGTTTTTATGCATCTCTCACCTTAAGGTTAAAGGTCACCACCGTGCCATTTGCCAGACCGGCGTACAAAATCTTCCAGCGGCTGTGGAGGCAGAGGACTCTGTCTGGAAGAGAGAACTGCTGCTCAAGTTCTCGTGTCTGTGGACATGAAGGAACAACAGCTGAGAGTCCAGAAATGATTCAGGAGAACTCAAACACACAGGATATGTTTTTCTTATGCTCAGGTGGTCACAGGAATGATTTATTCTCTGACTACGGAGAAGATAATCATTAATCTGATTAATCGGTAAAAGATGATTTCTGATTTCTGCATTTACCTTGAGACTGTAGCAGCGGATGGTCTGATCACTGGAACCAGAGTAAAGGCGATGATGCAGGCAGGGAGCGGCGGACACCAACAGGCAGCTCACTTTGGAGCTGTGACCCTCAAACACACCCACACATTTATGACTCTGCAACAATAAAAAAAAAAGTGTTCGGTTGCATTCACAGAGAATACGTATGAACACAGTTAGTCACAACCAAAAGCTCCTGATGTCCTGACAAACAGCAGCAGAAATTCATCCACACCCACCACAAGGTCGAAGGCTTTGACGGTCCGGTCTCCAGAGCACGTGTACAGCAGCCCATTGTGGATCTGCATGGCGTTCACGGCCTCCTGGTGGCCCTCGAACACACCCTCGGTGGGCAAATCATCCTCACCGTGGTCAGATGATGCATCTGTGTCACACCAAATACACAAAAACACATTAGCATCAATTTAAACAGCTTAAATGACAACAAACTATTCAAAGGGTAATAAGGTTGGTTTCTTTTTCTCTAAACTCTCCAGATTGTAATCTGCTTTAAAAGGTAGAGAAAATTTCATTTTCCCCTCAATTTTCCACATAAAAAACCCTCAAACATACAGGATCTAGTTTATATGAGTGTCATTTTGGTCATCAAAGTACATAATTTAACAAATGTCCTTGATCAAAGTGATTTTGGATTATTTTCTCTCGATGTTGGCGAGAGAGTAAACATTTAAATGAAGGTTAGACCAGCGATCACTGTGCTTCAGGTTAAATATACACATTCTGAGAAAGTAGCGTCCCTTCATCCACACACTCAATCAGGCGTCACTAAAAGTCTCCCAACAGCTCTATGAATATCTTGCCCATAAAAAGTCATTTGGGAACGTCAGAGTCTATTTTAACCTGGACAGGGAGCATGACGTTTCTAATTCAGGCTCCTCTGAACGTGGTTTGATTTAATGTTTCGTTCAGATCACGACAGTGGGTCAAATCTCTCTGTACTGATCAGTCACGGTGCTCCGCCATCACTGCAAAATTATCTTCATTGTCAAGAAAAATGCTAAAAAGAAATAATGTGATGAGAAAAAAAAACTTCAAATATAATACGACTGATACTATACTATAATATATATAATAATATTAATACTATAATACTACTACTTTATTTATAATACAGTATACAATAGAAACACCTTTAGAAATGTAAGATTACCCATAAGTGCACTTGAAGCAGGAAGTTAAAGGAAATCAATCATAAAATAACTTATGGTGCCAAATGACCCCCTTAGAGGTGCTTCAGCTGTCATATAGCTTCATAAATGCCCTTCTCCTACATGTTTCCAGTGTAAGACTGGAAGGGAGGCTGTGTCTGATCATCACTGTAACCCTGTGAAAGCTGAAGTCCGATATGCACACCTATTTCACAGTGACTGGCCAGCTGTGTGGAGGCGAGAAAGCTGGATTTGTATTTCTCTCTCTAGCTCTCTTTTTGCATTTCCGTCACTGTCGACAGTCATGACATTTTTTGATTCCACTTTCCAGTGTGGCTGTTACCTGCTCTCATAGCATGACCGACTCTGCAGAGATGAACATACCTGATGAGTTCTTTGTTATCTTGGGTAATGTGATGGTTATCTGCACGTCACTGTGGGGAGAAAAAGTGGAAATGATGAGTGATTTTCAAAGGTAGTAACTGGTCTTAAGCACAGCTCAGAGTACATGAGTAACATTTTTAAAGAATTATTTCTAGAAGTTTAATGCTTTGTAAAGTAAGCTCCAAAACTACATTCAACTTCATGCAACTTCACCTTTACTGAACTGTCAGGGTGAACAGCAAGTCTCACCTCTCAGAGGATTTACATATATCCATGTCACTGGTGGAGGTGACCTCGTTGCAGGCCAGGCTCTGTGGCTCAGGTCTGGACGAGTCTGGGATGTGGGGCTGCTGGCAGACTGCGGTGACCTCCATGCTTTCTTCTGAATCAAAGTTCACTGTAAGTTCGGCTGAGGCCTCCTGGAGAAGATCCACTGTGTATTTGGGGGACTTGAGGTCAACTTTTTCATTTTTGATGGCTGGAAACGGCAGCTTAGAGGCGTCCTCTGGAGGCCCCTCCATTTTCACGTCCCCCTCTCTATCTTCTGACGGCTGGGTAGAGGTACTGACCTGGGAGCTTCCACTGGGTCTCCTGCGTGGTCGAGGCCACCTTGGCCTCAAGGCTTCTCCATCTAGCTCTGTGTCACTGCTCTCAGGCTGCTCTGTCCCTTGAGCCTTCTTCAACACCTTCCTCTTCTTCAGCTTCCTTACACGCTTTCCGCTCCTCAGTTCAGATGGAGAGGTGGGTAGATTAAGGACTGCGGGGACAGCGGGGGGCTCAAAGAACGGTGTGGCTGCACAGTCAACAACACTCCCCTCTTCAGAGTTCCTCCTGCTGGCTGAGAGAAGCTTTATGGAGGTTTTGGAGTTGGGCAAAGAGGCGAGAGTGTTCTTCCCTGCCTGTGTGGCCTTTTCAGTTGTCTCAACCAGCCCTGACAAGCTCTCTTTGCAGTCTGCAGGCTCATCAAAGTTCTCCCAATGGTGTTCTGTGTTGGTTTGGTACAGCTCAGGCTTTCTTTCAGGAGAAGGTTGGAAATAAGGGGCAGGATCTGCAAGAGTTTCAAATGCACACGGATCAGTTCACTGCAAATTTAACTGACACTAAACACTGAATAGGAATTGTACATTTTCATCATCAGGCCTGTAAAACCCATGATTATCTATGACCACATTTATTAGATGCAGAATATCAGATGAACATTTGACGTTTCTTATGATCCAGGAGGAGAAAGTCTTGACAGAGGTATGTATTTTTAAAGTTTAAAGACCAATGGCATAGGGTTATGGTAACCTTTAAGGTCTAACATGCTAAATTAATTCCTGCTTTCATAAGTCCTGAAAATGAGCAATTTCCTTTTTTTTAGATACATTAGAGTCAGCAATGTTTACATCCATCTTTGCTAGATAGCAGTCTTCAGTTTTACTGTCTAAGTAATAACATAAACATAACATAAACCGTACTAAATGATGTTACCTGGTGAAGGGACAGGCAGCTCTGGAGTGGTGCTGTGAGCACAGTGGGTTATATTGTCCACAGAATCCAGCTCTGAGCTGACATGGACAGGAGACTGAGGCTCCTGCTTGATGACTACAGGTGTGAAAGGAAGACTGGAAGAAGGGGGGGAAGCACGCTCGGCAGGAGGACTTGGACTAGGAGCCGCAGCAGCGTCCGTAACAGAGGAGAGCGTAACGGAGGACGGCATGTGTGGCTCAACATCGACTGATTCCACCATTTCTTCTTTCAGCATGACCTGAGGCGTTTCCTCCATACTACCTGGAGAAAGATAACACCACAAAGACCTCATTCCACTGTTCATCTTGGTGTCAGTTATATTCATTACTCTCATCATAAGCTGCTTCTGAAAGGAGCCTAAAATACTGTACGTGTGGTGTGCTGTGTTCAAATAGTTCTAATAGGTTGGTTTCTGTAGTTAGTCATAATCGTCGTGGTATGCAAATGTTGTCACATTTAATTTTGAACCTCAAATGTTGTCAGTGGCAGTAAAAGTTACCATTTAATGCATTTAACAAAACATTCCATGTGTTTCACACCATGACATCTTACCTTGCATCCCTTTTAGTAGCTCAATGCGCTTGTTTCTCAGTGTGCTCATCTCTCCAGTCATCTGAGTAACAAAAAGTCACACAAGAGCCACCAGAAAGTGAATATTTCTGCTTGTAAGTGTGTAATATACATGCTTGGGTGATTACTGATTAAGGACCTAGTAGCTTCAATACCTCAACAATAGAAATAATCATGTGGCTGGCAAAGACATACACACCAACCTTCTCTCGTGGATTAAAAATGACAAGTAAAGTTTAGGCATGCAGGTGCTTTTAGGACCCCCCCCCCCCAACTCTTTTTACCTGCTGTTTAACCACCATGAGACGCTGCACCTCCATGTAGGCGGCCTCCAGTGCAGCCCGGGCCTGGATCAGGCTGGTGTCCACAGTCTGCAGGGAGCGACTCAGCTCTTCCTCCCGCAGAGACACAGCCAGCAGCTGGTCAATCTGTAATCGCTCTGCACAGAGCCAAACACACACTTATGAGCCATCAGAGGCTTGGCACAAGATAGAAGATAACGGAGTTTCATGTAGTCTTTGTAATGTTACGATCGTTTTAGCCTGTCTGCCAACGTATTACTCTAAAGCTTAAATGATGATTGAAGCAGTCAAATCATTCAACTAAAATCATTCAATTAAAATAGTATCCGTAAAATGATGCAGTATATATCACATATCCATGACTTTGTTATTGCAAGACAACTGGTAGACACCCACCTTTTTTGGATTTGACCTTCCTTCTTTTGCTATTGTGTTCTAAGCAAGACGTCTCTGCACTTGGAGCATCCTACCAGGGAGAGAAAAAGGGTCACATTCAGCTTGTTCGCATTTAGGTAGGCACAAATCAGATAGTTGGTGACGGACTGTTTTTTAAAACAACACTAGCATTGCATTATACCATTTCCAGGCCAGTGGTGGACAGTTTTGAGTATCAAAATTGTTTCCTTTACTCACCCCAGCTGCTCTTCGCCTCTTTCCTGTTCCCTGGCCGTCGTACTGCTCTGTTCCCGAGCTGCTGTCCCCAAGCAATGAATCGGACCGCTGGAGGGCCTTCACCGTGGACGACGTTAGCTTGTCCGGCTCCTTCTGTGCTTTACCCTCATACTGTCCAAGCATCTGCTCCACCTCCTGGTTGCCTTTGTTCCCTTGAGCAATTATGGGACTGGGAGAAACAGAGGATCCCTGCTGCTCTGACCTGAGGTCTTCTCTTTGAGCTGTCTCCTTTGATATGAGAGATGGAAACAGGGAGTGAGTGGATGCAGGGGCAATGCTGCTCTCCGATAAAGAGCGTTTTCGGGAGGCCCCCAGGGCGGAGATGTCCGTCAACGACTCCCACTGGAAACCCTCCAGCAGAGGAATGTCGTCTTCCTCCTGGCTCTGGTCCTCCTGTTCGCATGGCACCATCTCGATGCCAAACCTGGAGGACAGTAGACAGAAAGGATCGAACGTGAGCTTCAAACTGCTATCAACAATAACACTGAAGGAAAGTATCACTGCAAACTCTAAATGTAAGATCTAAATTTCACCTTGGCATGCCTTTTCCTTTGTCTTGCTTCTTCCTGACCTCCTGATACACCTGTTCCCAGTTCACATTGCGTCGGGACCCAGAGGAGCTGATGAGCTGCCGCACAGTTGGTTTGAGCCCTGAGTCCTTTTCTGTGTCACTTCTCCGCGACTCACTCAGGTTTCGCACCCGCCTGGCGATGTTCAGGTTAGGCTCGTGGCTACCTGTTTTGCTCTTGGAGCTGATGTGTTTGGTCAGGTCACGTTTTAAGACGGGAGGCAGGTCAAGTTTGGACAGACTTGACGTGTTTGACCCTGAGACCGTCTGTGCTTCACCACTTCTGGAGGTGTCACTCTCAGAGCTCTGTCCTGCCTCAACAGCCTGCATGGATTCATCTGGGCATCTTTCCATCTCCACTGTCTTCCTGTTCTCCTCATCTCCCCTGCTGGAGGCTGCAGGCTCTGAGCTCTCCATGGTAGAAGTGCTAACTTGCAATGACTGGAGAAACTGGCTGCTGTCTGAAGATTGCAGTGCAGGCTTTTCTGGCCTGACTGAGGCAGGTAACTGTGGGTTAGCTGCATTCTGCCTACAGCTGTTTTCTTTGTTCACTCCAGTTTGACTCTGTACGTCACCCCTCTGCTGCTCCTCAACAATGTGCAGTGCCATTTCCATCCTATTGTTTCTAGAGCTATCCAAAGAGCCCCTCTTCTCTAACACCATCTGTCCGGCTTTATTGAAACTTTCTGGGAGCTTCCCCTCTTGCCCTGATTGAAGGGGCCCACTGGGTGGAACCTGGAGTCCTCTTTGATTTGCGGCTGATTTTGATTGTGCATGCGCTTCACTTGAGGCCTTACTGTGTTGGGCTCCACTTTTGAGACCGAAACTCGAGGATATCATCCGATTTTTATGTGGTAATGGCTTATTTGCCTTCTGATTGGAAGGACCGGATGAGGAGTTCTGGTGGCCATCTCTCTGAGCACTGCTACTTCTACTCCTCTCTTTGGGTTTGGCTGTGGGGTTTATTTTATGCTTCTTGTTCTCTTCCACAATTTGTCCACTTGAAGTCAACTGCCCTGGTTTCTTTTCAGGTCCGGACTGCCTGTTAAAGGCACTAGTTTCTGGTGCCTTGTCTAGTTTCTGGGGTTTGGGGACTTTGGGGTACTTCTCTAATGAGTTTGGGTTGGCATCCTTATGGGGTATTGATTCAAAACCCTTTGCGACTGGATAGGGTGACCAGCGACAGGCTTTGTCCAGCTTTGGATTGCTACCAAAGGTCTTAGATGTCTTACTACCATTAAGCTCAGGTTCTGCTGTTTGTCCCTCCCCATTCTTTAGCCTATCACCATGCTGATCTGCCTGGTCATTGGCTGTGTTTTGAAACTGGTTTAAAGCCTGGGCAAAGACACAAGGTGGAGGTGGATACATAGAAGACGGCCCCACAAGGCTCAGGGGTCGGCTCTTTTGTGGGTGCTGGGAAATATTGTTTCGGCCATAGACTCCGTGACTACTGCCCCCATTGCTGAGCCAGGGCAGACGATTTCGGTGATTTCCTGAAAACGCACCCTGATCCCACTGCTTGTTGCCCCAACCATCCTGGCTATGGAAGCCTCCACCAACAAACTGTTCAGGCGCCCATTTGTGAAAGTTGGGAGGCTCCTGAGCGTGCCAGGTGGCGCTCTTTCCCTGTTTACTGTGGTGCCAGGGTCGTGGCTCCTTTGCTCCAGCATTATATTGGTTGCCCCCATACCAAGAACTGTGCTGACTGGGTCCATTGTACCCTCGTGACGAGTGCTTCCAGGCACAGTCCAGTCGGTAACGCTCCTTAGCTTCCTTTAATCTCTGCTGAAACTCGTCCTTTCTCCTACGATCTTCTTCTTCTTGTGCCAACTTTGCAGCGGCAGCCTCCTTCTCTTTTCTAAAAGCAAAAGGCAGATATGAAAATAGATATGTGCGTAATCTCTTAACTTCCGTATGTGAAAGTGCTCACTTGTAGTAATAAACAGACAGAAATTCTCACCTGATTCTGCTATTAAGTTTTAGTGCCCTTAAGTTTTTTGTTTTGCTTTTCCAGCCTGTAACTTTACTGTTTGGTTGCAGCTAAAGCAGACAGCTGTTATCATGAATGAATGCAGAGTGTAAAAAGGCAATTATTGGCAAGAAAGTTTGCCATAAAAGGAGATATATATTGTCAAAGTTCTGGGACACTGTGTGAAAATCATTCTGTCAGATACACTGGAATCTGTCTGCCTGGTAATAGCATCAATTGCAGCGCTGCTGTCAGATGTCGAGGATAATTCACAGTGTGACCTACAGAACCGACCAGCAGAGGGAAAGGATCTGGCATGTGACAAGCCGACAGCTGAATGCCAGTTTTTGCCTTCAACAGTCTTGACATATGTTTGTCTCCTACAACCACAACTATATATCAAAGGAAAATTTACACAATTTATTCAAAACTGCAGAGCGTCCCAGGATTGGAGCGAGGGTTTTTGGATGTGTTTTACTATTTCTAGGGGGCAGTAAACTTAAAGGCAGCATGTGTCTGAACTTTGTGTGTGCAGTCATGCTTTTTTTTAGGTTGCGGACCTGACATTCGACTCCAGCCTGAGCTCAACTTGAGGCAATAGCTAAAACAGGCCTGTGAGCACCACGGAGCAAAATGTGACTATACATGGCGTATGTACAAACAAACGAGAGCTTGTTAGCTATCACTTACTTTTACATTTGTGATTAAATCATAAAAACATTAAAAATGTTTGCTGGTGTTGAACAGTTAATCAAAGAAATACTGTAATGGAAATATTGCCCACTGGACGTGAGTTTTATGAACTGCAATATTTCTTTTAGGACCTGGAAAACTGATAAAACGCTGTGCTGACAAATGTGGAGTGTGTTTTGTTTTCCTAAAAACATCCCAAAAACCATTTTTTTCTCATATTTGCAACACAAACAATTTAATAAAATTTATGTTTTCATCAATAAATAAGCCTTAGGCAACTTTTTTTACTTAACTTTTTATAAATACTATAACAGCATTTTTGTTTTTGTTGTTAAATTAACACCACTGACTATTATTCCCCCACCTCTAAAGATAATAAAAAGGGGTCAATAGCACGACTGTCTTACCTGATCTGTTCTTTTCTCTTCTCAATCAGATCCACCAAAGCCTGGTCGAAGTAGTCCTCGTCACGGTCGTGCCCCGGATGCTTTTGTTCTGCAGCCTCCACATTCTGCTTGTGTGTGGGACTGGAAATGTGGCTGGCATAATCTGTCAGGCTCACCACTGTTACTTTGCACACTCTGCACTCGTGTCCACAGTCCCTGGGGAGGGAAGGTGAGAGCGGGCGTTCAATCGTTCCTTCAGGCATTGTTGTGATCTAGTCTGGATCGGTTTCTTTGCCTGCAGAGCCACCAACAGCGTTCTCTGGCTCTACTTTCGATTACTTCAAAGTCAAAATAAAATTAGGAAAGGAGAATACTCAACAATCCTTAAAAAATAACTTGTCCAAATTCTCTATCTGTCACAGATCAGGAGGTAGCTAACTTGTAATTTTCACTCGTTTAAAAAAAGTTAAAATCTTTATCTTCCTGATCTTGTTGTTCCTTTCTTCAGCAGGCCATAGGTGGCAGGGCGCGGGCAGGAGGAGCAGCCAGGCGGGACCCAGACAGCATGCTAATGTAGCTGTTTATGTCCAGCCACCACAACCAGCCATGCAGCACAGCACTGGGATGCGTGGAGGGGAGAGAGGCACAGCGCCCTCAGCCTAGTGCGCTTTCATGATGGTGTCCGCTGCGCTCTGAGACTCTACAGTGGGCAACGTCTGTATTTGACTCCACACTCCTCTCTGAGAGCCAGGAGCCACCCCACCCCCTCCAGGCCACCATGTGTTATAGGCCTGAGCATCCTGCTGACCAATCCCAAGAAAAGCCTGTGTAACTGGAGCCTTGTGCAGCTGCTCATCGCCTCCACTTCAAAACCTCTCCCAAGTATGTCATCCTGTGATTCTGATAGGGGCAGTGACTTTGCTGGCTCCTTCTCAGTTTCTTTTTCAAATCTGTGTCATGGTATGCTGCCATTTTGTGACCTCTCGTGCAGTTGGCAAACTCTTTATCAAAGAGATAGGGTTACTTTTTCATTTTGACACGTTATTTATTAGTTGCATTAGTGGGGGAAATGCAACTTGAATTAGTACTGATGAATTTGCTGAAATTGTAATTTAGATGTCAGCAGGGACCTCATATAAAGCCGCACCAAGCTGTAGCTAAAGTTTCCCATTCCTGGACACACTGTTTTCCAAATCACCCTGAACTCTTGTCAAACTTTCCTTTCATGATTAAAAAAAAAGGAACTTCCTGCAAACTGTATATATCAATTTATTAACAAATTGACCTTTGCGCCACTAGTGGATTAAAAGAAGATGCCATCTTTGCATATCAATGTTTGTATGAAATTCTAGTAACGTAGCAACAGCTTCAGCCCTCAATCAGTATTCGCTCCACTCCAGATTCTTCCATCTCAGCGGCAGACCGCATACTTTCTGTAATCTGCATGGGAGTCACAAGATAGCCAGTTGCCTTCTATCGGTCATGCCTGTTGTTCCGGGGAGATTGTGTCTAAATATATGAGCCACAGTTGAGGCAGCTGCCCATATATCCACTTGCCTGATAACTGATGAGCACGTGCCCGTGTGCACACGTGCCACATGACCTACATACGTTTTGGACAAATTTCTTGAAACCAGTAGTTCAGTTAGACATGATGTTCTGAATAAGATGCATTTAGAGTCCAAATTATGATGCTAAATATTTTGCTAGATGTTGTGAACCTGATTACTAATCAGGAAAATGGATTATTAGGGAATCAAAATGTTTCTATATTACTAATTTAAATGTAAATGTTTTAGCATCATGATATATATCTACATGACATCTGTGCATGATGTTTATTTTTGGAGAAACGTAACAACTCACCGGCCTTTCAGCTTCTCCAGCTCGCGGTGGTGAAGCATACTTCTCATGTGCTCATCCATCTCCTGCAGATTCACGATGGAAATAAAGTTTTTCTTTTAGGCATCCATTAGCATGTCAATTTCTTGCAAGTTTCTTTGTTTAGGTGGTGACAGATTATACTTTATTATGGAAAAATTCTACTCCTACTTCTAAGCTGAATGATGAATTGTCCCAAAAATGAAAAGTAACTGTTTTTAGGTCATAGAAAGTTGATATTTTGGAGCTAAGCAAAGAGGGTATTCATAAATAGGTACAATAAACCTACATAAAAAGGTAGACAAACACAGAGTCATCTATCATTTTCATTTTGTCAAAGAACTTCTGTACCACTGTCAAGGCAGCCACAACTCTTGAATGTATCAAATGAAATCATACAGTTTTTACACATCTATAGCATAAATCATGTTTTACGGGTGATTTACCTGCTTGGAGGTGTGGACTGTTTCACAGAGGATGCACTTTCGGTCTCTCGCCATCTTGAAGACGAGTGAAAATCAGCCCATTACTGTCAAAAGAGAGAATTTAATAAAGTAAAAGAGCTCATCAATCACAGCTTACAAGTGACAAAGCAGCAATGTCAGTAAAACCATCCTGAATTATAAATATATGTGGTGTGGTGAGTGTGGTTCAACCTCAGCTGGATAATGTGATGATCAAAAATAACTATGTTCAGAGCTCAAAGCTCATTTTCTCTGAACAACGACATCTAATTATTCATCAACACGCCTCAGTGCTACACCCCAAATGTCAGGACAGAGTTCAACCTGGACGTTGGTCTAATTCCAGCGTGCTGATTGAGCGACTCTGTGGCCAGAAGGCAGCAGAGCTGTGGCAGCACCAGCTATGTCTGGACTTGTTAAATGTCCACAAACAGGGTGGGAAACTAACGCCAGCCACGAGCCAAAGGCCGACGAAATCAAAGGCTGGTGAAGTTACGCCTGTTAGATCTTTTCAGGAAACCACTGACCCAGTGGAGACCCTGTTCTATTCTACATTCATTTTAGAACAACTGGGGATTCTTCCTAATAGCTTTGGTGAGCAAACTAAATCACAAAAAATAAAATAAAATAAACAACAAAAAGCTAAACATGCCTGCCTACTGATTGTTGAATACCTTGAACAGTAAAATCTGAAGTCAGAAAAAGAAAATATCAGTGAGTAGATCCAGAAAAGCATTGCTTCAGAATGAAGAAGGATCAATTACTGATGAGGAAGTAGCTCCAGTAATCGATTCATTCATCTAAGCAATGCTTTGGCTTCATAGTACCTTTTAAGAAACACTGTAATTGGCTGTTAATGAACATAATGTGGTGCTTTTCAAATCTGGATGGTGCCAAAGACCAAAGCGTTATCAAAAAATAGAAACTCTGGCACTCCAACCGTCCTACAGCCAACACCCATCATGGATCTGATGGGGTTATTGATTGGCTAACAACAAGAAAAGAGGTGTAACATTTGATGTGGTAGAAAATGATTGTTACAAGATTACATTTACATTTACAGTAAAAAAAAAACCCACAAATCTCTGAATTCTTATTAATAACTATGTATGAAGATGAAGCCTGGCTTTGGCCTGATGAAAGCTAACGCGGCGACAACTTTTCACACGACTTTTATAACATATTGAGTGACCTTACCCATGGGTAAGGTCTTGAGAGCCCATCTTCCTCATTAGTTAGACCTATAATCTGTTTATAACATCATAATAACTCCATAACTATTTCTATTCACTCCCAAAGCACCAAAGGGCAGCTATTTATAATATTAGAGGGATCCATGGGTCATATTACCTCTCAGCCACTGACTCTCTAAGGGGCAACAGGCAGGACAGAGCAAGACACCAAATTATTGTCTAAAGTCTGATATTTGACTGATATAAGTGGCGGACTGATGGTAAACATGTTAGTGAACAAGCAGGGGACTGTGTGTGTTTAATGTAAGACTGATTTAGAAAATGTTTAATCACCACAGGGCTTGCAGCTTTCTTCTGCGAGCTCCATGCAAAGTTAAATGGAATTAAGAAGATGTTAAACGCAAAATGAACCTTCAGGTTTTAAGATAATTAGCACTGAATGGCGCAGAACCCGGAAAAGACATCAAAAACACGTATTTGTTCAAAGCAGTTCAACAGCTAGCTTGCTAACAGTTGGAGCAGAAGTTAAACATAACAAGTCACGTAACACACAGCACCTGGGGTACATCTGACGTTGTAAAGCCTGCTGCTGCATTAAACCCATCCTCACAGCTGCTTTAATAATAAAAAACACACATTATGACCAACTTAGCCAGCTAGCAAAACGTTTAGGTCCTCGATTGTTGTTAGCCTAGCTGCAGCTAGCTGCTCGGTGCTATCAGAGTGCAAAAACAATCTCCAATAATCAATCAATAATTGGGTCGAGAAGCCAACAAACAGATCTGCAAAACTACAAACTATGACCCATAGTAGAATTAACAGTTACTTGAACTGCTTAGTAAGAGCTATATCCCAGTTAGCTAGTGGGTTAGCAAGCTAGCAATAGCATGCTAGCCAGCGAAACCAACGTTAAACCACTAATGTCGTCACTGATGTACTAAATATGAAAGCGTGAGGGAGTACAGCGAAAACTGGGTGGTTTACTACATTATAAATAGTGAGACATGATCGTTGGCTACCTTTAAGACATCCAAATTTGTGTGGGACTACAATATTTCCTCATCCACCGCTGGAGCTAACAACAACATCCTCCTCCTCGCCCCCAAAATGAACTACAACCCAGGCTGCGTTCAAGAACATCGCTGTGCAGGAAAACAGCACACCGCCTTCAGTGTTTGCGAGAAGTTTTGTGCAGTTTTTTTAATTGTCACACATGCAACACAAGACACTTTTATATTAAATAAAGTCCACATTAATTATCTATTTATTTCTTACCAAATGTTGCAGCTTCAGGTGATATCTGGTCCAATAAATCACCCACTCAGATTAAAATTAAGCCATAAAAATATATTTTTATTCTCCAGAATTCCTCAAAACACAGACTGTGAGATGTGATATTGAGCAACAACGTTATTAAGACATCAATTCAAGTAAATCTTGACAACAATGTTTACATTATGTTAAAATCATATAAAAATAGAACTAAGACAATGCTTGGCCAGGACAGATTCAGCCAAAACGCTACATCACTCTGATGGAGCAAAAGTAGTTGACATTAATCCCTTTAGAGTTAATCAGTGTCATCATGATGCTTTGTGACATGACTGCGATATTCTCTTGAAAAACAGCTGGACACAAACATAAAATACTCTACAATATTCCCTTTAGAATAAAGATCATACACCTGAGCAACATCCAGCAACATTTTTAACCAAGATAACATTTTCTCTTGTTTCCACCTGAAACAGCCATTCCTTTAAACATCCTTTAAAAATCAAACATTTTTTCAGTGTTCAGCAGCATTTTCTTTTACATGTGAACAAAAATGGCAATTCCAGAAATGACATAGCTTTTTCTTTTGAAATGCAACTAAAATTTCACAGAATTCTTGTCAAACTGACCATTTTTAGGAAATTATTTATCAATCAGTAATATCAGTAACAACATATCACTGTTAGGTTATGGATTAATATTCTTTAGTGTTGATAATCCTTCCCAAACATTACAAAATAGCGCAAGTAGTGACCTTAAAAAACACGGTGGTGTAAAAATAATACTCAATCAATCAGTTGGATTATTTGGATCTTTATCGGATTGTGCCACCAGTGTTTTTCTGTGAACCTTTTCAGGTTACTTGATTCAGTTCCCGTGCTTTGTTCCTCAGATGCCTCTTACGCATCCTGATGATCCACTGAATGGTGAGTTTGGCAAAATTAGCAGCCTTGAAAAGAGCCATGAAGACGCCACAGAGAATGGCTACAGAGCTCCAGGGATTCGCTGTCACTACCTGTTTGGAGGTAAAAGAAGCAGAGTTACAGACTGAAATGTTGGACAAATCAATTCCAATGGGGTCAGAATGTGTGGGGGGAACTTACCAGCCTGATTTCTTGCATGAAAGGATCCCGCCATTCAAAGACAGCAAAGAAGAGCTGATTGCTTTTCTCTGTTTCTGGCCTTTTGTCATTGAATTTCACCACAGCTGACTGGAAGATCCAACATAAATGATGAAATATAAGCTTTTAAAACCTATTTCTATCATGTATGTAAGTATGTGTACACTGGCTGGACACAAATACCTCTTGCCGAAACTCGACAGCCTCATTGCTTTTCCCCGACGTGCTCACTAAAGACATCTTGACCCATGTTCTGAATCCTCCAGAGAAGGTCCACATGGAGTAATTCCTCTCACAGTCTCTCATGAACTCTGTTTTATTTGCACTAGAAAGTCAGATAACAAGTCGAAAAGCAAACACACAATCAAACTGGGGGTTGAACAGCTTTTCCAAATTGTTCAGTAAGGCAATTTCAGATAAGTTGTCAGCCCCATAACGGTTTACTTAATTGAAGTGAAAATGCCTAAATAAATTCCTGTTGAAACTATCAGCCATTATCTGGACTGTCTGTGTTGTGAGCCTCTTCTTCACCAAGCAAAGCGTGAGCCCCTTCAGCTATCACACCAGTCAGACATCACAGGATCAGTACCTGTCCTGTGCAGTTACCTGTCAATGAAGTCACTAAACTTTGCAAAAAGCATGTAAGTGATGGCGCTGAAGTCCTCTTCTGTTTCATTATGACTGAACTGCATGAAGATCAGCTCTTTGTTTCTGACATCAGACGGGCCGCGGACCACAAGAGCTCTTTTCTGCAATGACAAATTGAGAGTTAATACTTTGAGAAACCTCAGAGTTACCGCTGCATCAATGAGTACAGAATCCTCCAGCCCCCCTGACATTAGGCGAGGGGTACACCCTGGACCGATCGCCAGACAATTACGGGCAATTTAGACACCAATTAACGGAGCACCTGGAGAAAACCCACACAAACATGGGGAGAACAGTGCTAACCACCGCACCACTAACCCTAACCCTATGCTGCTCGTGTTTATCTTAAAGTGTTCTAATTTTCAGCCTTTAATGTAAAGCACTTTGAGTTTACCTGTAATGAAAAGTGCTCTATAAATAAAACTGCCAAGTGCATCATTGAGACCTGCAATTCATCACCAGCTGAATGTTTTCATGGCTCACCTCTGTTTGATTGGTAAATGGGCCAAAGTAAGTCACTTCTTCATACACACAGTCTCCTTCTTGAGGCTTTCCCGGGTCCACTAAAGGTGGGATGTAGTCATGATTGTGATGTCTGCAGCTCAGCAGCTTAGCTTTGCCGGGGTACAGAGCGATACCTGTGCAAAGAAAAGAAAAGAAAAGCACAATTAATGATGAATCATTATGTATTGAGGCGTTTTAAGTCAAAAGAGTGTACAACATTAGGCTCACACTATTTAATTACAGTATGCTGCTAATTTAATCTTAATCAAGCTGACTAAAAAGGGTTTAAGACAGGACAGATATAATACATTTTTATATTCTGCATATACTGATTACTTACAGAAGTGGCAGTGGCTGGAAGAATTAGTACATTAACTACAGTAATGCACTTAAGCATAGTTTTCTCCTTTTCCACGAGTTCATCCATCTAATCCACAACATTTGAGAGGAAAATCATGTACTTTTTACTCTATAATATATAATAATCTATAATTACTTCTTAAATGCATAATAAGTTGATAATATCACAAAATACTTAAAGTTCAACACATATTAATATTACGGCTTCACCGTAACCAGCTGCAGCAATGAAACTGCTGCTTACTTGTCAATGTATCACAATTAATCCAATAATATATCACAATCTCTGGGAGAGGCCATTCTGCCTACATCTGATACTTAAGTTGATTTTCATGCTCATATTTCGGACTTTTACTTGTGTTATTTCTACCTTTAAAGATGTTTCCACCACTGCTTAGCAGCGCATGATCCCAAATGATCCGCCATGTGAGTTATTAATGCAAACCTGGGGGTAAAAACGTGTCAACCTCCTTGTAGGTGACAGACATAACAGGCTGGTTGAGTTTCTCCAGGAAGTCAGTGATGGTCTGGTAGGCCAGGAACACCGCCACCGCCGTCAGCAGCAGGTAGATGAAGATGAGCACCACCGTGAAGACGTTCTTCACACAGGCTTTGCTGAATCTCATCGGTGGACTGCCTCCCCTGAGGTCATCCTCTGTTACGAAAGAGGGAAAATGTTCAGGGAGCTCAACGTCACACTAAAGGCTCAAGAGATTTAGATGCAAATAACAGTTATTTTCATTACTGATTAATGTTAAGAAGAGTTTTCAGGGCTGAGATGAGAAGACGGACACACAAACTAAGGGTTGAGCTTCACAGTTTGGCTTTTAGTTTTAGTGACGTGACATGACATAGTCTGACTGTAGTAAAGAAGGTTCCACACATATAAACCCAAAATGTCATTCATCATTCACTCCATGAACGAGCCTCCACGCAAACCAAACTCTCCTCGCAATCAATCGACATTTCAGCTCTAAAGACACGACTTTAATTGCTGTATTGAGGCCCAAATTACTTAATTAAGTAAGGGATCATGTACATCGAGGTAACCCTGACAAGGTGATGCAGGGTCCGTCTCGCTGTGACCGCTGTTCACTGTACATCATCCCACTTATCACACAGCTTCGTACTAAAAACTACCATTGATTTGAAAATGATTTTCCTGCTTCTGCTATCAGACCAGCATCCACAGCAACAGTTTGTTATACAGATAAAACAGAGCTTAGAATGTCGTCATTGAATAATCGAGTATTCAACAAAGCTGTGTAATAAAAACTTAATAACTTCCATCCATCGCCGTCCAACGCCGCTGGGCATCACCTTGTGAGATGCTGCTGTTCGGCGCGTTGCCCTTCAGGTCTTCAGTGGCATCGTCGAAAAAGTCTGGGGACTGTGCGTCACCTTCGTCGTCATCATCATCATCATCATTGAACTGTGAAGTTTAGAAAAGGACATTAAAGTGGAGTGTAGTAACACCAAGGAGAGACAGTCTGAGTTTAGTCCATCATAGGAACGCATTAGTGGAGAAAATACACAAAACCTTTAACAGTAAAGGAAGTTAAACAATCTGTCACCATGTTATTAAAGGTTTAAATACAGAAAAATGTGAAAAGATAAAATATGTTAACGAGCATTCAGTGACTGAAATATACATATTTATTATGACAGTGAACAGACGTCAGCGATCAAATGAATGCACCATATTTGGCTGTGATATTATAGAAATACATTATTATCATATTAAGTATTAACCACATTAAGTACATTTCCTCAGTGTGGGATAAATAAAGTGTCTCTTATCTTATCTTGTGAAAATAGAGCAAGAATAACAATATAAAGAAATTAACTACAAACTTATACAACAAACTCTATGAACTAATTCTCATAACAACACAATTTATGTATCTGACGACACGTCCTTGTTAAATAAAGGATGCATTAAAGTTTTAGGCAACAGTCTGAATTCTTCAAATCATAAAAGTCCGATTCTGACAAGTCATAGAATAACTAAAGGGTAATTATAACAACTAAAACAACCAATGATACATGAGGATTGACCGTTTGTACTGTCATTTCATTAATACTAATACATTATGTTCCTTTAATGTCCTCTGAAATGTGTCGTGCTTCACAAGTGGAACAAAGTTTCACATGCATATTAAACTTGACAAATATCACACAAATAAAATGTCACTGCATATTAACAGCACAAAAAGCTTCTAACGTAACTGGTGGTGGAAAGTTATTTCAAGAAAGTACATTTATTCAAGTGCTGCGCAAAAATGTACCTGAATATTTCCAGTTTATGCTACTTTGCACTACATTTCAGAGGGAAAAACTGTATTTTTTTAATACTCCACAACATCTATTTAGTAGCTGCAGTGACTTCAGATTAGTAACATAAACAATAATCAAGTAATAAATTGTAATGTACTGTTATAGATCAGCTCCACCTTTACAGGCTGACACATTCAAATGATGCACACACTAATGCAAAGTGAGTACTTTTACTTTTTGGTACTTTAAACGTGTATTTTGAGGCTAATACATCAGTACTTTTACTTCTTTTTTATCACTACTTATCTGAGTACGTCTTCCACCACTGACACTGATGACAAAACTCCTACAGAGGGTATTTTAAAGGTACTTTTAGGGATGAAATCATGTTTGGCTTTAAACCCACAGGGTGCAGCTTTAACTCAGTGAGCCCAGAGGAATCATGAAGTCAGCTGTACAGTCACATGATGATCAGTGACCCAGACACTGTGGATTTTCTCATCTCAAGAGGAAGTTACATGCTACTGAACTGCTGCCTTCGGATTATTATAGAGACAAACACCAGGGATAAACACACACACACACACACACACACACACACACACACACACACACACAGAGAGACACACAGAGGAAGTTGTGTAAAGTTATCCTACCTCTTGGTACGGCCGGGAGTTTTCCTTCCTGTACATTCCTCTGCACTTCTTCAAGTCACTGCTCTTCATAGGGAACTATTTGGGCTATTTGTGCGAAGTCTGAACGCCACTTTGAATAAATAGCAGGTGCATGTTTAAGGACCTACAGGTAAGCTCTCCTGGCCCGTGTTTACTCCCCTGTTTTCCGCTCCGGAGAGAGACACACACACACTAACCGCACAAACACGGCGACAATGGCCCATCCCCTGATAATAAGCCACCTACAGCCTGCCCTCCAATAGGAAACCTCGTGTCCTTGTTTCCTTCCTCCTTTCCTTAGGTTGATACCTCGTGCTGCCTTCATGTGCTACTCGTAAAAGTGTAAGCTCAAAGGTAAAAAGTTTCGTCTAGATAATGTATAAGACACTTCCTTGTTAAATAAAGGACACATGATGGTTAATACAGTAGAATTCACTTTCTGACTTCCTCAATCATCTTGAATGAGCCAGTCTGCATACTGAGAACTTTTACTTTTTTACCACTTTAAATATTTACATTGGATTTGGAAAATTTGAATTTTCTTGTATACCAAGTATTTAATCATTGTTGTTTTGCTATTTTAAAAAACAAAATCAGAGTACTTCTTTGGTCACTTGAGTGATTGTGACTAACTTCAAGTGAACCGAAAGCCCGCCCTTTATTTGTTAAATTTCCGACAGCCATAAACGCCGCACCAACTCTCCGAGCAGGAACACGGAAGTGAATGAGGTCCTAACAACGATCCTACCATGGCAACAGCGCGAGTTTGTCTCCTTTTTCTTGTACTTTCTTGGACTTCAGCGAAAGACGTTAAGTTAAAAGACAAACCGGCCTCCAAACCTGTCCGATTATTCACCGAGGAGGAGCTGAAGAGACACGACGGCAGCGAGGTGAACTTTGTTTCTAACCCTCCATAATCCAGGGTGTGTTTGGGAGCCTGTGCTTTTGTTTGACTTCCTGCATGTACTTGTGATAATAATAGTTTATATTTTGTCATTTCCCTCCCTGTCTTAGAAAGGACAGCCTATTTACATGGCAATTAAAGGAGTGGTGTTTGATGTCACCAAGGGAAAAGGTAAATAAACCACTGACAATTAGGCTGATAAAGATGATAAGTTATTCATTCTAACTAAACAGTGACATGAAAGTTAAACTGACTCCCTGATGCCCACCAGACATAACTGATGATGTAAACCAGACATTTATTCTGGTGCTGTGTTCATTGCACTGTTTTGAAGTGATGTTTTATTTGACACATTGCAGACTTTTATGGAAAAGGTGCAGCATACAACGCCCTGGTTGGTAAGGACTCCACTCGGGCCGTGGCTAAGATGTCTCTGGACCCAGCAGACCTGACATCCGACACTGTGAGTTTACGGTGTTGTTGTTGTCCGATGTTTTGCAAGAGGTTGACAATGTGTTTGTTGTGGTTGACTCCCTTGGGTGGGGAGCACCGACATCTGACACCGACATCTGAGTGTCAGCTGCAAAACAGCATTGTGTTTATAAGCTTTATAATTGTCCTGGAACTTTACAGTTTTGTGTGAATGCTTTTAGCCACTCTGCACTGTCACACTTTTGAGAGGAAGAGATAACAAACACAACAACAAAATGTGTGTGGACAGGCCAAACACAATTCTACTGATGGAAAACACAGAGAGTGGACAGATGAAAGCAGAATCTTGAAGCACATCAATCATGAAGCGCCTCAAACACGATTGGCATTGCACGGATAATTTTCTGTTTATTCCACTTCTTACCTATTTACATTTTTCACACCAAGATGCTCCTGATTCAGGGGATAAGTGGAGCGTCTTTAAGACTGCAGGATCTCTGAGGAACTTTAAAGTGCTGAGAAAAGTAGTTGTTTTCCATCTTTCCATCCACAGACGGGCCTCACTGCCGAGCAGCTGGAGTCTCTGGATAGTATATTCGAAGGCACGTACAAAGCAAAGTATCCCATCGTGGGTTATACAGCAGCACGCATCCTCACGGAGGATGGAAGCCCCAACAAAGACTTCAAACCAGAGGACCAGCCTCATTTTCAAATCAAAGATGAGTTTTAATCTCATTTGAACCTCTTTGTAAAATATAGCTGTGAATTTCCTGTTTGATTCTTTTCTCTGTATTTGACCAGAACCTAATAAGCCAAACAGGAGGAGAACAAAACACATGTGATGGAAACGCTTCATATTTATTGAATTGTACTGTAACTAAATGTTTACATGATCCTTTATAATCTGTGAGAGCTTTAATGTGAACAGTCCCTAAGAAACCATTTCCATACTTGTTGGTGTTTCTTATTATATGTGTCATTCTGTACAGCGAATGATAAGTAACAATAAGTTATGGATAATAATAATGGAGGAGGACTTTAATTTGTGAATTATACTGAATGTAGTTACAGCAACAGTCGGCTACATTTGTCAGAGCATTAAGAACAGTGGAGTTATTTCACAGGAAGGCGTATAAAAGTAAGATCAAACCACCGTCTTCAGTGAGCAGACAGACCAGATGCAATAACTAAACGTCAACACTCACATCCCCTTTGAATTAGATAATAAAAAGTCGGGCTGCAGCTAAAGATCATTTTAAACATTGATAACAATGAATCATTTAGTCTATAATATGACCATAATATGTCCAGCACACATAGTACACATGTCCTATTAAAGTTTTTATTTTTAATTTCACTTTATTCTCATTTCAGTTTATTTTTTATTTGTATCAGTTTTATTTTATTATTTTTCTTTATTATGATATTTGGGGTATTTGTCAGGGGCAGATTGAAGAAGTTCAGAATTGGTATCACAATACAAACACAACACTTCGTCTGTCCTCGTGCGTGTTGTGTTGACAGATTTCACCAAATTGACTAAACAGAGTATTGTATTGTATATTTTTATTTCATTTCAGTTAACTTTGGAAGGACATTTAAGTTTTTATTTTTATTTCAGTTACCTCAAAATGTTTTTACACCTATTTTTAGTTTTATTTAACTATAACAACATTGGCCTTCAAATGTCTGCTTTTGTCCTAAACCCCCAAATATTCACTTTATCACGAGTTGTAATTAAAGTGGAGAAATGATCACCTTATTATTATCAAAATATGACCATATTCTAATACATTAATTGTTTTAACATTAGATTGTAAAATGTTCTCCTAAACGGATCATTAGAATATTGAAATAAAAAGCTCGGTGAATGTTTACACAAGTCTGTTTGTGTTCTGCTTGGTTTTGTTTTGTTTTGCAATTCTCATAAAAATCTGTAAATCTGAAACTCCTCATGCTGCCGTTGGGATGTTATCTTAAACATGAGCTCTTTATGACAGCCCATGGCTCACCATGCCACCTCCAAACAGGCAACATAAATAGTGCGTCCGGGCCTATATAGGCTTGTGTGCTCTGATCAAAGGTCGCAGCAGTTCAGGTGCTGAGACAGGTGATTGTCTTTTGGGCGGAGCTGTGTGTCATGTCCTGCGCGTCCCTGCCGGGTGGTCACAGCGGAGGCAAGTCCACCAGTTTATGTCATAGTAACCACGTTGAACCTCCCACATCTCTGTGAGTGATCTACAGCCGAGTTCAAAGGACACAAGCCCTGCCCTTGAGTCTGCCTGCAGGAGCGGAGCTGTGTTCTTTATCAGGTGGAGCTTCTGCTGGGAGTCGGCCACTGCAGCCTCGGTCAGCCTGGGAAACACTTTCTTCTGCTGGAGCTCGCTCACCAACCAGAGCCAAGATGCCCAAAACAGTAAGACTCTTATGATTTTGATGATTGAATGCCGCTGAAATGTCTCTTCCTGGTTGGTGGGTTTACAGATTTATCTATAAATAAACGTTGTTAACATCATAAAGCCTAAGTAGTTGTGGAAAAAGCCCCATGAGCATAAAATCATTAAAGGTTCAATCATGAGTATTTTGATAGTTTTAGTCACGTCTTGTGTCCATGTTCAGTCTTGCGAGTTATTTCCAGGAGGCACCTATCCTTCTTGCCATTTACTCATTAACTAAATGTAGAGTTTGACCCATGCTGCACACATTCCCCACAGAAAAACTGCTACTAAAATGCTACTTCATGACAAGAACTGGGCCATATGTTGTCTGTGGGGTCGTGGTAATAATCCTTAGTGACACTGGGGTGATTTGTAACTGTCCGCAGTGACTGTCACCAACAACTCATGACTACATGGTTTAACAGCTTAATTCTCCTCCTTTAATTTCTTTAATAATCAGATTTTCCATCCAAAATGAAATAAACACTTGTGATTTCTTTGCTGTAAGTCCTAAACGCCCCCAGCCGGAGTTACTTAAGTGTTCAGCATCAGTCAGTCTCTGATAAGAACGGCCGGCCTGCGCATTACAACTCTGAGCTTCTATTGACACTCCAAGGAGAAAGTCTCTCCTGAGAGGTCATGCAGACGTCCGCCTCCATTTCTCTGACGTTAAACTAACCGGAAATCTACTTTATGAGTTATGGTTGCAGGTATTGCTTGTGTTGTTTGGAAAAATGCTGAAAATGTGATTTAGGAGTTGAATTCTGGCTTAAATTTTGAACAGTTACAAGGGAAATGTAAGAGTGATAGCAAACAGAATGGAAAACCCCCCAAAGTTAACTCAGCAACACACTGATTGATCGTTATGGATTACTGCCTCCATGATGGTGGTTTCTGCCGTCAATGATTTGAGGAAAAGGTTCCTGATGCATTCCTCACTGTAGCTAGCAGTGAGGAATGCATCAGAGGGAAGTAAGAAGTTATCTCACACATGTGATCATGGAAAGTGGAAACAACTGAGAAACAAGTTTGAAATTTCATAAATGGATGATCCAGTTTTTGTTGCCCAAGTTTCAGTGGGTTTATCTTTATGACACCCGGGGTGTGCTCGGGTACAACTTCATAAATGATTGTGTAACTGCTACAAGCCCAACCAGGCCCGCAGGCCGAGGTCATGCAGTTTTTGTCTGTTTGTCGTGCTTTTTGGAAAATATTGAGGGTAAACCTTTGTTTCAGTCTGAGAAATTCATTCTACAAACACCTCAGATTTATGTGCCAGTTTTACTACTCTTGTTATAAAAGAGGCTGATCTTACTAACAGCGGTAAAGTCTAAAGTCAACTTGGCAAGCAGGGAGTATTTTGATATTTTAATCTACATCTGTTCAACCTTGTGGCACCTTGCAAGGGTAGTCCAAAGTCTAATGAGATAGTGAGCAATTACGGTTTATGAACAATCCACTTCACAGCTCCACATTAAAGGCATTCTTCACACAAATCACTTTATTATTTGTGTTGTGTCGTAATATTGCCATCAAAAGCAAAATTGAGAAGCAATTCTCAAGATTAAAAATGTGGGATGATTTGAAAAGCAAGAAAGTACGATGAATGCTTGTACTGAATGGAAATAAGAGTGTTTATGTGTATCCAAACAGAAAATCTCTGCCGTCACGAGACTAAATGACCTTTTTGCTGCAGGTCAACGTGCGAGTCACCACGATGGATGCAGAGCTGGAGTTTTCCTTCCATCCCAACACCACAGGGAAGCAGCTATTTGACCAGGTCTGTATGTTACAGTGTGACAAGACTTGACACAGACTGATAGAATCATTGTCTTAGTTGGGACCTTGTTTTTGCCCCCTTCAACTACAACACTATTATATAGAATAGCAGTAGTATATTATTGGATTGTTGTTACTTCAGCATGAATATGAAAGCAGCATTTTAAAGTGGATCGAATTTGAACTACATTATATAATATTGGGTAGTTTAATCCATATCAGCATGTCTTTTACAAGCAGATTCTATGTTTTGAATGCAAAATCTTCATCAGTAATCAAAGTAACTACAGCTGTCAGATAAATGTAGGGAAGTAAACGGGACATTAATTCCCTCTGAAATGTTGTGGGCACAAAATGAAAGCACTGAAATAAAGTTTAAGTATCTCAAAATTGAACTAAATGTGCAGCACTTGAGTAAATGTACTTTCCAGCACTAGTGGTATCATATCAAAGAGCAATCGGAGGGCAGTTTGTAAATGGCTCCACACATTTAATGATTACACTTTATTTGAATCATATTGTGTCATACCACCGGCAGCCATGCTTTTAACTTCTGATGCGTTCATGTCCCGTCTTATGCCGTCTGTCTCATGAAACCCTGTAAAGCTCTTTCAGACAACTCCAACGTGGTAGACCCCCAGGGTGCCTGAAAAGTTTACTCATTAATGCACTCACTCAGGGGCTACATTATCAATAACTTGTACTGAAAAGTGACATCACCCTCTCTCCCTGGCGCTCACTGTGTACGCTGTAATTACCCAAACCTTTGGACTTGACGGGAAGGCAGCTCTGTGACATATATCCACCACTTCCACAGCTGATATACACAATCTGCTAACAATGCGGCCTCCATGGGTTGTTTCTTCAGAGGCAGATTATCAAAAGTGTGATGAACAAAGAAAATGAAGCAGAGGAGGAAGAGGTGTCACGTCTCTGCTCCTCTCTCTCTCTCTCTCTCTCTCTCTCTCTGTGTCTCAGGTTGCCAGGACCATCGGACTGCGTGAGATTTGGTACTTCGGGCTGCAGTTTGTCGACACCAAAGGATTCATCACATGGCTGAACTATGACAAGAAGGTAAATGTGTGGTTTCGCCACGTGAGTGTGATGATGAAGGATGCATCGATTTGTTCTTGGCCATCATCCCGTTCTGTTAACCTGTTGTGTCTGTCTACCCTGCTCTGCATTACTTTACTCTAGTGGCTGTCAACCTTTTTGGTGTCAAGAACGCCCAGATTCATGCACATCAGGCCGCAGACCCATATTTGATAAGATGTACTCTCAGTGATCCCCGTCTACTGTCTATACTGCAGATCGAGTGTGAAACATATGAACAGAATAGTAATTCTAATACATTCTCTCATTAGGCTAATGTCTAATCAATTCAATTATAGTGCAACAAAGATATTTCCCATTTTTCTGGGGACCCCTGAAATCCCCTCAAGCACCCCCGCAGGTCCCCAGACCCCAGATTTAGAATTGCTGTTCTACACTACATTACTTTTACAGTATGGTCCTTAAATCTAACTACATAATATCACTTCTTAACTGTACCCTACTCTATGTTTTACTCTAATATATTCTTTATCTTACTGGCTACTCCACTGTACTTAACTATACGCTATTTTACACTTTTGTCTGCCATACTCACACAGCCCTAGGAGATTAGTCCAAGTACCCGTCTATCGATGGGTTAATAGCATGGGTTAATTTGAATTTAAAAGTGGAAGTTATAACACCATGACTTGCATTATGTTTCTTTTCTCAGTTGGTTCGGTCAAGTTAGCATTTGTCCTGCCACTAGAGTTGTGAAAGTTTGCATCTCAGAGGCCATTTTTATGACTTTGTATTTCTGCTTCCCCATTTTCTTGCTAAAGAAATTGTAAATTTGTTGTAAATTTAGTAATAAAGGAATCTTTTATCTTATCCTAAAGAAAAGGAGGGAGGTGTTACAGATGACTCGTGGTGGTTGGATATGTGTCCTGCGATCAGTTTCAGTTATTATGTAAATAAACATACAAAAGCTCCTCCTTACCAAAGTGTAATACTTTTTAAGTGTTTCTCTTCCCCTGAAACACAAACGTGTGGATACACATATGCACTTTAGCTATTCTGCAATCTTTCCCAGAACCTCCTGGAGAATCCTGCATGCACCCATGTTTGGAAATAACTGCTCTACTCTATTTTGCACCAGGATATTCTGTCTATCATGATGTATATTGACCACTGCACTGTACTAAATTCTACTCTAATATATTCTACTATTAGTTCTTCTTTGTTCAAACGTCCCTATTCAACTATACTCTGCTTAACTGTATCATGTTCTGCTCCACTGTACTGTTTTCTACTCTATATAGTACTTTATTCCAGTCTACTCTGTCTACCATTCCTTGCTGTATTCTTTTATCACGTCTGTTCTTCTCTTCTCTGCTCAGGTGATGGTCCAGGATGTGAGGAAGGAGAATACCCTGCAGTTCAAGCTGAAGGCCAAGTTTTACCCCGAGGACGTGGGCGAGGAGCTGATCCAGGACGTCACCCGGAGGCTTTTCTTCCTGCAGGTGAAGGAGGACCTCCTGGGAGAGGAAGTCTATTGCCCTCCAGAGTCCGCTGTGCTGCTGGCCTCCTACGCCGTCCAGGCCAAGTATGGAGAGTACAACAAGTCTGTGCATCAGCCGGGGTACCTGGTCTCCGAGCGCCTGCTGCCCAAGAGGTGAGCGCGAGTCGGCGGGAGAATGTATGAGCTCTGCTGCTGGTGCTCGTTTCTCTGGCGTTTTCCTTTCTGCACTGAACTTTCCAGAGATCACCTGTCAGAAAGAAAACCTTCAAATCAAAGTTAATCCCTGCAAGTGCAATGTTTGCAGCAACATGGCAGATGGAGGAAAACGAAAAACCACAGCTAATCACACAATCAGAGCCTATAAGCTAAAAAACTATGTATGAAATTAGGTAATTAAGTAAGGAAGCCGTTCACAAGCATAAAAAACCCTCCACAGGAAAGTGAGAAGATGGATGCAGAGAGTTAAAAGAAAAAGTCTTCCAAGGACAATAAAAGATAAAAGCCTGATAGAAAATCATTTAGAGTAACTGAGGAACACTCTTCTATTCACAGGGAACAAATACTGCTCTGCATGCCAAAAGACTGATAGCACAGGTTGGAAAAAGACCAACTGGCCAATTATTAAACAATGGGTGAGGCAGAAGCTATGAAGTCTTCTGTTATTTGTATAGTAAAGGGCAAACCGGATATGTTTATTGCTTTTGTCAGGACTATGGAGTTTATAGATGATGAAATGTTCCTCTTTCTAAATGCCTCAGTATGTTTTGTATGAGCTCTCCAGACAAACTGTGTGATATAAATCAATCAAATATCATTCCATCATTTTATTTTCAGTTTAGATATTTCAGTTTAGATATAATACTTTTTTCATGTCTGAGAAGTTATTCTTTTTATGTGTTCCTAAATGTGCGCTTTGCTTTTATTTCTGTGTTTTTGTGAGAGCAGAACAAATAATGAATATATTGTTAGGAAAAATAATTGAGTTAATTGTACTGAATTAAGTTAGAAAGAGTTTTTGGAGGAACAGTATGTGCAACTTCTTTTTCTGTAGCTTTTCAGACAGTTAAGTTTCTGTAAACCTTTTTATTATCTTTTGATCCATTAAATTCATCTCGTCCAAGTCCCAAAGTCGGAACCACTGAATTATATGATAGGTGATGAAACCTAAACTACTGTTCAGTACTTTTTGATGGATTAGAAACCAGTCAAATCCACAGTTAAAAACATGTGTGATATTCACATTTATAATCAGTTCAGTTTTACATCAGCTTTAAAGTTTTTGTGAAGTCAATTTGCAAATTTCTTTTTCTTTTTCATTTACTGATCTCTCTGTAGAATCTGGACATTTTTCAGACAAATAATGATTCAATTATGAACAAGTGTCCTATTATGTGCTCACAAACAGAAGAGATAACAGGACAGGGAAGGACAGGACAATGCAGCGTGTGTTTGATTTAGCTCTGTAGGTATATACACACACTGTTCACATTTTCACCAGTGAGCGGCTGCTGATGGCTGGTGTCTCCCCACAGAGTGCTGGATCAACACAAGCTGTCCAAGGAGCAGTGGGAGGAGAGGATCCAGATTTGGCACGCAGAGCACAGATCGATGCTGAAGTAAGTGATGTTAATCTCCTCCTGAAAGATGACTGGACTGACAGCTCTACAATATATTCATCTTCATTTTAGAGCAGCACAGCGTGACCTTACAAAGATCTTCCTCTCACGTATGAAAAGTTGCATTCATAAGCAATAAAAAACACTCTTACTCAATTCAACACACTCAGCGTTTTTGCTGCCACAGCCTCAGACTCGGTCTGATGTGACCAGTAGCAGCGTTAGCTAACTTTACACAGATATTGTGTAACTGTATAACTGACTTTCAGTTTGCGGTTTTATGAATCTTCTCTACTTGTGCTGATGTTACATTACTTTCTCACAGATAAATATGTTTGATTTAATCTCAAAAGTAAATTCAAAACACTAATCTGTCATCGTCCTGTAACTTCACTGTTGCACAAAAGTTAAAAGAATCTCCACCTCCACGTTCTTTCTTTGGATCGATGATATTTTACAGGATTCAGATTTATTTACTTTTCTTTTTTTCTTATTGTTAACAGTGATGCAGAGGTAGACGTAGTAACAGATTTAGGACGTGATCGTAAATCTTTGAATCTATTCAGGTTCACCTTTTTGACATTTGTAAATATCGAAAGATTAATATCTAACAGAACAATTCAAAGATAGGCACACAGTGAACTAAACATTTCTTAAGATTTGTTATTTAACTAAAGTAAATGTGTTTTAAAGTGCACTTAAAACAGGTTAGAAGTTGAATAAGTTACAAAACTGTATATTTTCTATGTATTTTAATTCAATTTTATACATGCATGAAAATAAATATATACTACATATAGATATATGTACATAGATACATGAACATGCACTCTACACTTTTAGAGCACAGTATAAGAAATACACAGGCTGAAATAATGCAGTGATACACAAACAAAGCTGTGTATTTTACCAACATTGAACCAGATTTAAATGGAGCAGGCTAAAGGAGGTCAACCCTACTTATGGTCTGATGAACTCAAAAGTTTAAATCTAGTTCCCGGGGTCACACAAAACCTGCTGCAGTAGAAAAATAAGCTTTTACTCTCACCTATTTGAGTAAAAGGCAAGTTTATGTATGCTTCCACCTGACCATCTGACCTGAACAGGGAAGACGCCATGATTGAGTACCTGAAGATCGCTCAGGACCTGGAAATGTACGGCATCAACTACTTTGAGATCAAGAACAAGAGGAACACAGACCTGTGGCTGGGAGTGGACGCTCTAGGGCTGAGCATCTATGAGAAGCAGGACAAGTAAGTCAGTGATGAGTTATGCAGCGCAGCACTCACTCATTAATGTCTCTCCTAACATCATGTGAGTAGTGTGCATTGATCTGACAGACAGTTGTAGACGGGAGGCCAACACACGAGCAGCCATCGACCTCTGCTGCCTTCTCTCTCAGTCGGTCAAGTTTTAAATAACACGTTTGACCGCGTGGATGTTGTTTTGAAGAGGTCATTGACCAGAATCTCTTGATTCTACAGCAACATGGTCTCACTGGACTGTTGCAATGGTATTTCCTGTCAGTATCAAAGCAGCCTTTAAAACAGTTTTCTGCCTGTGAATGTTCTATAAAAACACACTTTTTAAAACAACCTGCTGAGTTTGTTTGATCACGCCTTTCTCTCCGTCCTCCAGGCTGTCTGCAAAGATTGGATTCCCCTGGAGTGAAATTAGAAACATTTCTTTCAATGACAAGAAATTCCTCATCAAGCCCATTGATAAGAAAGCTACTGTAAGTATTCCATGAGCAATGAAGCGGTTACAGGTTCACGGAATAAAGTGGGATTATAGTTGTAGACATCTTGTTTAAAATTTCAAATACAGATATGCAAAGTACTAATTTACATAATAAGATGGTTCTAACAAAGTACAAATTTTTGCAAAAGTTATTTCAGTATTTTATTAAATACTTAATAATTGGATTATTATTCACCATAATGTTTTAGTACGCAGAACTAGTGTCAATTATTGTAATTTGTCAGTAAAAAATACAAGTGGATTCTGGTTTATTAACATTAAATAAATGACAATATAGCAAAACAGTCAAAAACATGTCTTCATAGGAGAAGTTATAATTACTGACGAATACTGTGCATTAATAAACACTGAAAATGTCCTTTGGGCCATGCCAACCACATTACGGTGTGTTCTACACCTTTTATTATACAAAGGATCCAAAGGAGATTAATCATAAACTCTTAATATAGATTAAACATTTTGGTAAGAGGTTAAAAAACAACTACACAGACTAACATTGGATGTAATCTAAGAAGAACTGCCCCTGACATGATGTTTCCTTCTTCTTCTTCTTCCAAGGATTTCATATTCTACGCTCCACGACTGCGGGTCAACAAGCGCATAATGCAGCTGTGCATGGGAAACCATGACCTTTACATGCGCCGCCGCAAGACCGACAGCATCGAGGTCCAGCAGATGAAAGCTCAGGCCAAAGAGGAGAGGCTGCAGAAAAAGATGGAGAGGTAGGGGAAGGGTCATCAAGTAAAAGTGGCTTACTGATCAATTTAAGAGGTCACATGTGTGCAAGTAAGGGCCCCCGGCAGGCTGAACACTGAGGATTTGTACTCATCTGTCTTTTGTTGATCAGGGATCAGCTGGAGAATGAGAAGAAGAGGAGGGAGACCATGGAGAAAGAGAAGGAGAACATGGAGAGAGAAAAGCAGGAGCTGCTGATGAAGCTCTACCAGTACGAAGAGACAACCATGAGAGCAGAGAGGGGTGAGACAGATATTGGTCATATTTTGCTGCAGAAAACTACTGTAGACACATATTAGTAGGTCAATGTCATCAGTACAAGTGAGTGTCCAAGTATAATTTATGTTTTGTGTTCATACTTAAACACGCAACATGGCTTTACTGCCCTCTTCTGTTTGTTTGCATGAAATACACAGATAAACTTGATGAGAATGGATGTTACTCTCTGGCTGTTAAAAGTTAATAGTTATTGAAGGCCATAGGTTTGTAGTTGCTTGCTTACTATCACACTGATTGACAGTCAGAAACTAACAGTGCAGCTAAGCCTTTGAAAGTTCTCTAAATCTGCACCAAACGGCTTCTTTTTTTTGTTGTTAATTAGGATTGTGGCTGATTTCTGGGAGAGATACAACTTAGTGTTTTCATATAAAACTGACAATGCAGCTTCGTGCACTAGAAAATGGCGGCAACATGTATTCAGCAGATGAAGAAAATTCCCAGTTTTGCAAAAAAGGGCCCCTAAAAATCTAAAAGGGTTCCCAGATGACTACAGGGGAGAAATATTTCTCTTTTTTTAATGTTTTTTTTCTTATTATTTTTCCTCTGTTGGGTTCTAAAAAATCATTCAAATTTAACAACTTGAGAAGAAACAAATCAGTCACAACTCTTATCATGAAGTGAACACAGGTCGTGAACCACCTATACCTTTAAATAATTCACAGGTATAGAATCGTCCCAAAAAGCCCCACAAAAATCAAGAGTAGTTAATCTGTCACCCTGTGCGATGCATGGTGGATTTCTCTCCATGTTTCACCGACTTTGTCCCGCAGACCTCAAGGAGCAGCTGGAGAGGGCCATGAGGCTGGAGGAGGAGAGGAGGAGGGTGGAGCAGGAGGCGGCCCGGCTGGAGACTGAGAGGATGGAGGCCATAATAGCCAAGGAGGAGCTGGCCAGGCAAGCTGAGGACCAGATAAAGAGCCAGGAGCAGCTGGTGAGTGCACGGCGCAAGAAGTGCTCAAATCCTTCACGTGAGAAAGTCGTGATAGAAAAACAGTCATTACAAATAAAGCTTCTACATTCAGGATAAACACTTATTACCTGTTTGGGGGGATTTTCCTGCTTTCCTTGGATTATGTCTTTCTCATGACTCTCTTGACTCTCTCTGTTTAAAACTCTGGAGAAAATGTCAAATGAGCAAAATGTCATTGATTTTTTTAAAATGTTTTTATGATATTTAAGTTAAGAGTTAAGCAGAAGTTAAATGTGAAATCTGAATGTAGCTACTAGAGCTGCAAAGATTAGTCACTTAATCGATTAGTGCCAACTATTAAATTACAGCTATTTTGAGAATGAATTAATTGTTTCAAGTAATTTTTGAGAATAAAAACTTGATTTCAGCTTCTCAAAGGTGGATGTTTTCTGGTTTCTATACTCCTCTTTGAGTGTCAGCTGAATATTTTTATTCATTAGACCTTTAAGGACGTCACCTTGGGCTTTGGGAAACGGTGATCAACATTTTTCACCATTTCCTGGCATTTAATGGAACAAAAATCTTATTGATTAATCTCAAAGATGATTAAATGATATTGTATTAGAATTATTTTTATTATTACTATTATGAAATAAATGGTGAATTCCAGTTTGTTTGACCTCACTCAGTTTTTTTTCTTTGTCTATTCATAAAACTCCACCGTGTCCAGATAATTGAGGTTGCCGAGGTAAACAGGTGTCTATTCTTGGGCTTTTTGACGACACAGTTTGTGCCTCCTCCCGCAGGCTGCGGAGCTGGCCGAGTACAGCAGCAAGCTCGCCCTGCTGGAGGAGGCCAAGAGAGCCAAGGAGGAGGAGGCTGAGTCATGGCACAGCAAGGTGAGTTTCCAATACGCGATCAAAGGATGCACGGAGCCCCTTGAAGTCACAGGGATTACCTGGAATAAGGTTCTTTTTTATGTCATCTGTGCAATAATTTTCTTTATTCTGTGTGCTTGATTACCTACGTATAATAAAAGATGACATATTAGATGAGAACACATTGGGAAATAATTTATTTTAACAGATATAACTGTTAATTATTGTTAATTATTATAGTTAATAACAAATACAAGTGGATGCCTGAGTATAAACACATAATAAATGGCAATATACTAATAAAATCATGCCCTCATCTGAGAAGTTATAAGCTGCTGACAAATACTGTGCATTAATAACAACAACCACATTACAGTGTGTTATACAGCTTTTATTAAAGGTTTGTATGCTGCTTAGAAATGCTAAAAAGTTCAGCAGTTCTTTCTTAATGTAAAAACTCTAAGCAAAGATCAACACATTCTCTCCAGGGACTTTGGATTTATTGTGACAGTTTATCATCCAGTTAATTAATCCATAGATACTGGCCGGGCCAAGCACAGAGGTTAAACATTCACAATATGCTGCAGGGAAAGTCCCTGAAATTGCTTGTAGTAATGGAAGAAGAATGTGTATCCTTACCAGATATCCATTTAAAAATCCTTTGCACTGCCCTGCACGTCTCATTTGTGCACTTGTGACACTTGTGTACATTACTTTTTTTAAACATACATTTACAACAACACACTTGTTTATGTGACAAATCAAACTAAAAATCCTTGAATAAATTACCCAATTTGTTTATAGGAATAAATCAAACCAACATCCATGAGAGCAAATACGCGTCCAAGCCGTCACAAAACTTTCAGAACTTTTCAGAAGTGAAATTTAGACCTGAGATCAGAGTCCATGGCAACACTTACAGGATGAAGGTTTTAGTGAGTCTGATACTATCAAAGACATTTTGTCTATTTTCAGGCTCCTTTTTAACATCTGGCAAGAGACAACAGATGAGACTTTTCTTTCTTTTCTGTCTGTCAGATAAATTCTTCTAAAATTCTGCTCTTGGTCTCAGGCTGTAGAAGTGGAGGAGAGTCTGATTAAGACGAAGGAGGAGCTGCACACTGTGATGAGCTCTGTCAATTCAGCTCCTGCTGCCCCTCCTAGCCCTCCTGCCGCCCCTCCTAGCCCTCCTGCCGCCCCTCCTAGCCCTCCTGCTGACCCTCCTGCTGACCCTCCTGCTAGCTCCTCCTCCTCCTCCTCCTCCTCCTCCTCGGACAGTGAGAGTGAGCACGAGCAAAGCGAAGAGAACAGCACCTACAGCGCTGAGCTGCAGACGCAGGACATCGACGACCACCACGAGGAGGAGGAGCGGCTCACCGAGGCCGAGAAGAACGAACGACTGCAAAAACGCCTGCTGGTGAGTTCAGTGTCCACGGATACAACATACAAAAGTGAAGTTTGCATGAAAACTTCTTACTTTTGACACATTTCTTCCAGTTTTGCAACCTCCTGAAGACAAAAACTGTTGAACATGCTCTTGAGGGAGAGGATTTTGACTGTGATGCTTTAGCCACAGTTTAGGAAAATTGTCAAATATACCTGCTGTCATTGGAAAGTACAGTATAAGTCATATAACACATGTTTGCATTGGATTGATGTGAAATACAAAAGAACATAATGATCAGAAAGAGTATTGATTGGCATAACAGGCATAGTGTAACAAAACATAAAAGCACAATCAGATGGTTATTCATAGTGTAATTTTAATGTTTATATCAATATGGTTAAATGTAGAGAAATCATTTAGTTATTGAAGGCCTCATAGGAAACTTCTCTATCTGGTCTCAGTATTTTGCGCTGATACTCAATAATTAAATTCACAAATTCATCTTAGACCGACTGTCAATTGACCAGAATGCATTGCAGCCCCCAGACAGGTTGTGTTGTGGTAAAGCGAGCCTCAATAGAGAGCTGTGGGAGCATCTTTTACACTTCAGGGTGGTTAGAGGAAAGGTTTGTGGTTAACACAAGCACAAGAGATTGATGTTTTTTTCTAAGAAATAACAAACACATCAGTAAATACCCCACTCATGAATTCTGAAATGAGACTAAAGAGGCTCTAGATGCTTTTAGGCCTCTAGTTGTGGTTTTACTTGCGCTCTTGCAAACTACTCAAACTCAAACTTTCCAATCATAGTTTTTAGTTTCAAATAGTAGAGTATATTGGTGGTGGTGTTGTTTGTTTATAGCCTAACATGCTTTTTATTCCTGGCAATTTGTTTGCAATTGCGCTTGTGAATTTTATATTTCATACAATAATCCAAAATCTAATGGAAAATTCCCATTGGCTTTTTGTGGAGGGAACCAGGGGGATACTAACTTCCAGCTTTGCCTGAAAAAATGCTTCATCCCTTCTTTTCGACTGCTAAAGCTCACATGTAACAAATACAGTTATCTGAATTTAGAGTTTTTGTTGTGTTTTAAAGTGAATACAGTGTGAAAGTGTGTGTCGCTGTGCCTGTGCTCCCTCCGCAGGCCCTGAGCTCAGAGCTGGAAGAGGCCCGCGACGACAGCAAGAAGACCCAGAACGATCTGCTCCACGCCGAGAACGTCCGAGTCGGCCGCGACAAGTACAAGACCCTGCGTCAGATCCGTCAGGGCAACACCAAGCAGAGGATTGACGAGTTTGAGGCCTTGTAGAAACCTCAGAGACCTGAAAATACCTCATGAGGGCCCCATTCAGCAATGTGTTTAATTTAAGTGTCTTATCGCAGTCACACCTGATTTTAAAGGCCCAGAAAAGCATGGAGCTGATCTGTGTAAAAGTACCTCCATGAGTTTTATTTTATTGGTTTAACTTTTGCTTGGAAGCACTGTTTTTCTTTTGTTTTGGGTTTTTTTCTCTCAAACATCTCCAGTGTGCTGTGTGCTGTCCCATTAAAACATTAAAAACATAGCATATTGTGTTCCTGATATACTGTATGAACAAAGCTGGTGTGTGAGGTGCTCTGTAGAAATTACATATGTTATGATGAACGATCGAAAATGTTACTACAATTTGGCTTTGCAGTTTTATTACTATGCCAAACTGAAGTGGTTAAATTCAACCCTATTTAATTAATGTCCCATATTGGAATCGTTGCCCTGTAGAGCTACAACTGCAACAATCATTTTTATCATTGATTAATGTATTTTGATTTGTTTTGTCTATAAAAAGTCAGCAAAGTGTAAAAAAAATTCCCACCAGAACGTCATGTCTTTACATTCCTTGTTTTGTCCCAAATTTATGATAATAAAAACACAAATCCTCACATTTAACAAGCTGAAACCAGAGAATGATTGATTGAACGCCCATAGTTTCATGGGCAAATCAATTTATTTAATAACTAGCTTCAATACCCTTATGATCTCTCATAATTTTAATTAATTTAAAAAAATTGGTTTCACTTGATAACTCTTTACATCAGAGGCACAAGGAGAACCTTTTTAGATATTCATGATGGCAGCTGATTTAGTTTTTACCACAGAGGAACACTTTGGACTGCGGTGTTATTTAAATGACCTTTTGCTGTGAGTGTTGGCTGCAGCCTCAGTCTTTAGCTAAACTATCTGCAGTATATATCCACTCATCGCCTGCTTTCGTCTTACATCTATGTCCACAACATGTGGATGTATTACAAGAGGTCTGATAATCACATAAACTCCATGACACAACCTCACCAACCAGTGCAGCACATGTCGATGTTACAGGATAATGAAGCTGGCAGCTTCGTAGCAAACTTCTGTCCATCTGTGAAACACTTCGCTAATATTGACTCGTCTTTTATTTCGTTTATTGACGCCTCTCTGTCAGACTCTGCTTGATGAATCCGTTTTCCTTTGTTTTGGTTGCTTTACAGTGTAGACAGTTGTTCCAATAATGGAATTCCAACTTGTTTCAACAAGATTTCCTGCCGTTGAATCAGACTTTAACCCAAGCCCACAGGAAGTGCACCAGGCTTTGAGGCTTACTTTGCGTAGTGGCAAAAATGTGTAAATATAACAACGGTGTCCGTCATGTGATGCCATTGGGCCCGAAAAGACTTTTTTCCATAGACTTACACTGTGAAAGAGATGTCTGTAAATCAGCTGAGACATTTTATGACCAATTGGATTCATTAAGTCTGATAACTTCTGGAAAGTCTAGTAGGGCCGCACGATTAAATCATTTTATTCCTATTCAAATTAGCGAAGGGCTAACTGGCTCAGCAGGTCTGCAGTAGAGCGCCATGCTGCGGAAGATCGGGGTACTTTTACACACTTTCATGCACCACTGAGCAACTTTCATAGGCGTGAACGGAGACCTGCCAGCTGTGATTGGCCAAAGCCTCCTGTCACATGTTAAACTTTCTAATGCCTGGAAGCAGAACCAAGAGAAGATGCAGAAATCGGTCAGATCACTTGAATTACAACATGCTGAAAGGTTATTATGACAACCCCAGGTTTAAAAAGGAAAAGAATGGCCAAATGTGGCACCAAACATCCTGATTTCTAGTCTCTAGTATAAGGAAAGCTCCAAAAACACTGGATCCTACATTCCCCACAAAGCAATACAACAGACCCAACCTGCCTTCACTTTATAATACAGATTTTCCATTTAAAATACATTTTTCGTCTCAAATAACCCTTATGACATGACCATGCCCTCACTAGGGCTGTTTTAACTCTCCTCTATGTAACTGAGCCTAAATCGGTGTAGTGATCCTTTAAACCAGCACTGACTGATCCTCAACCTGGTGCAGCTTTACATTCAGGCAAATAAATACAACGATAATAAACTTTTATGTCTGGAATCTCATAAAATAGTGTCCTGTTTCGTGCTGTAAAATAATAAAACTACACATAGTCGTGTCTTTATGACCATGCTCCTTAATTTTCTCTGACACAAACTGTATCTGAAGAATCCTGCAGCCCGCTCACCGTGAATAGGATGTGCCTTTTAAATATTTACACACGAAAAAGGATGGTTATCATTAGGTTGCTAGACAACTTGTGAAGCCAGTTGAACCAGTCTGTTTAAATAGCCAGAAGGTAAATATTTTATCTGAGAATGAACACACGAAGCAAGGAATATTTGACAACTTCAGGGGCTACTTGTTGGAGGCTGCACCACCTCTGCTGAGGAGAAAAGATAAACTGTTTATTTTGGCCCCAGGGAAGAGGAGACGCGTGTGTGAGTGCGCGCAAAAACTCCGGATAGGTGAGCTGCTACTCCAAGAAGCCGTCTCTGACCACCTGTGGGATTGCCCTGCGTTTCTTTTCTGCAGAGACTAAAAATACAAGTCGGTGACAAATAGTCCAAATACAGTAGCAACCCAACTGTGATGTGGGGGTGGTGCTGAGAGAGCAGCATCGTCTCCAAAAGTCCCCCTCAGTTGGATCCGGAGTGCGTCAGGAGAAGGTCGCACTGAGTCTCAGCTCCCACCTGCACTTGGATGATTTTTTTAATTCTCTTTTTTTATCATGAAGAGACAAAACGCCCGGACTCTCGCCCTCATCATCAGCATCCTCACCTACCTGGTGGTGGGAGCGGCCGTCTTCGAGACCCTGGAGTCGAAGCAGGAGAAGAGTCACAAGAGGAGGCTCGACGCCAGAAAGTACGAACTCATGCGCAAATACAACTTGACCAAAGAGAACTTCGAGGAGCTGGAGCACGTCGTGCTGCAGCTCAAACCTCACAAAGCAGGCGTCCAGTGGAAATTCGCTGGCTCCTTTTACTTCGCCATCACTGTGATTACGACCATAGGTGAGTTATTTAATGAGCACGTTTGGAGGACGCAGGGTGACGCCCGACATCTTTCATTGAGAGATGCCCTTTGCCCCAGATTGTGCCTCTAATCCGAATATTCCGTTTTCTGCATGATGACAAAGATTTTTAATTAATTTCTAAAGTTGTGTCACTGTTTTGTAGCACAAACAAAGATGCACACTGAGAAAAAATAGTGCTAAATAGTATAGTACCCTGTATAGAGTATACTGTGGTGTGGTGGGGAAAGTATTCACATCATTTACTCTGGTAAAAGTACTAATGTCACACTGTAAAAAGACTCTGCTACAAGTAGAAATCCTGCATTGGAAATGTTACTTAAGTAAGACTGTGTGAGCAGAACTGGGAAAATGGTTGAAGCCAGACGTGCTTCATTGAGAGATGCCCAGCGCAGGGATTTCAGTCCCCTTTGCTCCAGTTTGTGCCTCTAATCAAAATATTCCATTTGCTGCATGATAACAAAGATTTTTAACTAATTTCTAAAGTTGTGCCAGTGTTTTGTAGCACAAACAGAGATGCACACTGAACAAAAATGGTGCTAAATAGCATTAAAAGTGGTTCTTTGGCTCCTAATCATAGGAGAACTACTTTTGGTGCTATATAGTACCTTTCTTTACAGGTGCCACACAGCACCTTTGTCAAATGAAAACCTTTCCTAAACTAAAATAAGCTGAGGAACCTTGAAAGAACCACATAGGAGCTTACCAGGTTCTTTGTATGCAACGGTGCTATATAACTCAACCACCCAAAGAACTACTTACAAAGCACTATTTTACTGTATAGACATAAATCTTTGCTCAATTTATACAACCAAAACATACAATCACTCACATTTGTTCGCGTTCTACTTTTTATTGTAGAGTATTGTATTATTGGGGGAGGAAGCATTTAGATCATTTACTCTGGTATAAGTACTAACATCACACTGTCAGAGTACTCTGTTACAAGTAAAAGTCCTACAATGAAAATGTTACTTAAGTAAAACTTATAAAGTATAGTAGTTATAAAGTATCATCAGGAAAATGTACTCAAAGTATTAAAGGTAAAAGTACTCAATGCTGACAAATGTCCCCTGGACTGCTATACTATTATATATCATATCATTAGATTATAATTCCTAATGAATAAATGTAAAACCAGGATTTTACTGTTGCAGTTGTTGAGGTGCAGCTCTTTTTGAGCTAATTTGTATCAGACTGCGACTATTTATTTTGACTTATTGGTTGATTATTTGGTTTGAAATCCTGAGAAATATCATCACGATGACCCAAAGCCCAAAATGAGCCCTTCACAAAGCTCTGTTTTGTCAAACCAACAATCCAAACCACAAAATTATAAAAAAAATGTATCATAAATAATTCAAAGAAAAGCAGCAAATCCTTGAACGTTTTTGCATTTTAAAAAAATGACCATCGATTATGAAAAAGTTACTTCTGTTCTGTCAGGCTGTGCGATATGAACAAAATCTCATTTCATATCCAGATAATGATGCATATCACGATATTGCACATTTTCAGTCTCGTCATATCCAGACCACGTCCGTGCCACAGACGTAGCCTCTCTTTTAGGTACAAGCTCCTGGTTTTGTCTCATCTCGCGTCCTCGGTTATTAGTCTTGGATTTACCCCATTCTGTGCCACGTTCACCGTCCTCCATGTTTGTTTGTGCTGCCTGCGTTGGTGCTAACTGATGAAAAGTATTGCTGTAAAGAGTGTGATTTGTGACACAACAAGATAAACCAAACAGCATAATATGAATCGATTTAATGAAGAGTGATTTCAGCTCTACTTGTAGAAACCTTTGGATACTTTAATTTAGAACAAAGCATCCCGTTTTAGTGTTGAAGTCTTACTGTGTTGTGTAAGCTGTCAAATATATACAGTTTAGTAAAAAGTACAACTTTTTCCTCAACAATATCATGTTGTAGTAGAATGAAAAGAAAAGATTCAAAACTGCACCTGAGAAAAAACTTAAGTGACCGTCACCACCGATTGATGTTACGTTTCTCATAAACCTGCTGATTTCTGTCTTCTTGTGTAAGATGGTGTCAGAAGGTTTGTACGTCATGAACCAGACTTTTTATTGTTTTATATCTTCAAGCTAAATATGCATCGATAACTTCCTTCTATTGTCTCAAAAGTGCCAGGCATGTCAGGCATCCTGAGTGGAAACAGAGTCGCAGCTTGAAAAACAGGTTACATTTGTGTTTTTGTGCAGCAAACAGAATATTTTTCTCATCCACATAGTTTAATAGATTCTTTGAGACTTTTGAACTGGTCTTAGTTATTTTTATGGTTTTAGACTTAGGCTGTTTGTGGGATGAAATATTGATGATGTGACCATATTATTTTCGTCTTATTGTTTCTGCTGCCTATCTTTGCCATGACATCCTTGAAAAAGACATATTTAGAATCATTTTATCTTAATGAGGCTTTCCTGGTTCAGTGAATTAATAAATAAAAACATAGTGAATGTGATTTTGGTGGGACACAAACAAAATTCCCTCATTTCTTTTTCTTTCTTTCTTATATTTTTTAGTTTAAACAGTCAAAACTACAAATTCTAAGTAAAAAAATATTTGAATTTGTGTGTAAATATAAAATTGAAACACTGTCTGAAGACACCAAAACAACAAAGACATGCCTTTAGGCCTGGCTCAGTATCTGTTATTACGATTCAGCCACTTCAGGGTAATTTAGGTGAGGAAAATGAAGCCTGGCTGATTTATTTCCAGTGTTTACAACATCTCAGCTGACAACAACGTGGGAGTTATAAATAAATAGCTGTTAATTCACAACATTGAAGTCAAGCTGAATAGTGTGATTGGGTTTTCTATTAAGGGGAGGATTCAGTGGGCGTGTGTGTTGGTTTCCTGTGGATTTAAGTCGAGCAACAACTTTAAATTGTAATTTCATTGTGAGAGCTTGAGGTCCATCCGCCTCGCCAGCTTCTCAGACAACATTCAAAGTCATGTGCATCATATGTGTCTCAGGTGTGAAACCGCGCTGTCTTCTCACTCAGGTTACGGCCATGCAGCGCCCAGCACCGACTCAGGGAAAGTGTTCTGCATGTTCTACGCCCTCCTGGGGATCCCGCTCACCTTGGTCATGTTCCAGAGCCTGGGTGAGCGGATCAACACGTTCGTCAGGTACCTGCTGCACCAAGCTAAGAAGTGCCTGGGAATGCGTCACACCGAGGTCTCCATGGCAAACATGGTGACGGTGGGCTTCTTCTCCTGCATGAGCACCCTGTGTGTGGGGGCTGTGGCGTTCTCCCACTGCGAGGGATGGAGCTTCCTCCATGCCTTTTACTACTGCTTCATCACGCTCACCACTATCGGGTTTGGGGACTACGTGGCTCTGCAGAGGGACGATGCGCTACAGAATGACCCTCGGTACGTGGCTTTCTGCTTTGTCTACATCCTGATGGGCCTGACGGTGATCGGAGCGTTCCTTAATCTGGTGGTGCTTCGCTTCCTTACCATGAACACTGAGGATGAGCGCAGAGACGCCAAGCAGAGGGCCCTGATGTCCGTCACTAAGCCCAGAGGAGAGGTGGCTCGTCTGATACCGGTCTCAGCCTCGACCTCTTCCACACCTGTAGCAGACGACACCACAAAGGCTAAAGATTTAAAAGGTGTCTACACTGAGGTGCTGCATTTCCAGACTATATGCTCCTGCCTGTGGTACAGGAGCAAAGAGAAGCTGCAGGGCTCCATACCCACCATGATCCCTCAGGAGCTGACGTTCTCCGATGCCTACATGCAGCAGAACAGTAACTGTCCTCACTACATGGAGCCTGGATCCACAGGCTGCGTCTGCAGTCCACGTCAGTGCTCGAGCATAAGCTCCATAACAACGGGCCTACACATTCTCTCTCCGTTCAGGGTGTTTAAGAGACGCAGCTCCGTCTAGCCTTTCAATACAGCAGATTTCAGTGCAGCACAGTGCGTCTATACTGCCAAGTGGACAACAGATACTTGGCAGTCCTCACAGCAAAGACATGACTGCAAGTTTGTGGTGCTATAATCCCAGTAAACCAACAGTAGGACATGCAAAAGGGAAAAGCACATACAGTACTGTAAACAGCCAGTCTTACTCAAATATGTACATGAGCAAGCACAGCACACAATGTTTTGACTTGAGGTGCTTTGACAAATCGCGTAGGAAGTCATCTGGATGACTACACATGGACACATGAACACACTGCAGCACATGTGATGTACAGCGTATACACAACTTGAACAGGCGCTACAGGGAGAGGTTCAGGTCGAGTGCCGGCACGATAAAATGACTGAAACCTCTCAGGCAGCTGCTCTGCAGTAAGTTCCAATTTTGTGTTGCTGAGGGGTCGTTTCTTAAAGCTGTAGTTTGTCGTGTTGTTAATCAGCTGTTTTCCTGTGTTAGGCATATGTCTTGATGATTTTTTACACTGGTGCAGCGCCAATTCAGATAACAACTCTCTGGCCCCTTACATAAGTTGCCTTATGTTGCCCTTAAAAACAAATCGTGATTGTCAGAACTTATCTGAAGCTGACAAACACTGATAATATGACTCACTCCCTGTGTAGCTGCCTCTGTTTTTGTGATTTTTCAGTGTTCTCTGCCCAAATTGCTGGTGCATCAGTCACAAACACTGCTGCATTATGTAACGTCACAAGTGGAGCAGTTCAAAAAATCACAATGACATATCCCAAACACAGTAAAACTGCAGTAGGAAAGAAGTACAGTAGTCACTAGTAGACACTCATCGGCACTGACTGAAACACACTTTAACAACGCTACAAAACTCTGCTTAGAAGTAACCATCAGGCTAAATCAACGACTCTGACAATCCCACCAAAAACTGAACACGATTAGCTTTACAAGTCAATGTATTTGTTATTTTGTCCACCCCTGCAGCTGATGGTTCATCATATTAGTCCAAAAGTTAGTCCAGAGCAGGTACTGTTCTGCTTCGTGGTGTCTACAATGTGATGCTCTCATCAGTCCTTCAGGAACCAGAGCAGATACACACTGAACATCCAGGTACAAATGAGCTGTTGATTATAAAGGAATAGTTAGACATTTTAGAAAACATGCTTTTTCATTGTCAGAGATTTAGATGAGCAGGTGAGCTATAAATGTAGTCCCCAAATTCATTCCCTCGGACTATGAGCCTAAGGTACCATTCAAAATGATATCTATTCAACAGCATTAGAAAGCACTGAAGCCCTTAACACATGGGTCGTGATTCTCAATCAAAGTGCACATCTGAGACGTGAATTTACTATATTTCTTTTGACCTGAAGGAGCACGAGGCGTCACAGAAGTCTGACAGTCAAACAAAGCACATCAGCTACTCTGATGTGAAGCGTGCCGAGCTGTCGAAACCACTTGTGGATCAGATTGTCGATGCAAACTATTTTTAGGCGCAGTTTGGCGTGGCAGATGGAACGGGGTTTTCTGTGTCTCAACAATGGATAATAAACTGGTTGTCAATCACAGAAAATTACTCCACAATGGACTTAGTCTCTCTGATTGATGGAAAAGGGAGAAAGAATCCACCATCAGATACTATACCTTGTATTTCTGAGCCTTTTTTTGTGTTGAGTGGTTTATTTTTGCTGTAGGCGACGTGCATCACATTTATTTCTGGCATCTACAAATGAATTTCATGTCAGGAGATTGTTAATCAAGTTTGTTTTGTTTGTTTTTTCATTATGAGGGATTTGATTTAGTAGTTAGCTGCAGTTGAAACATCAGCAGTAACCTCAAGAGAATGCAAATCAGCTGCAATAATATCTTATCAGTTCTGTTTGGACTAATAATAACAATAATGATAATAAACTTCATTTAGACAGCATCTTTCACACAAGAATGTAAGTGAAAGTACATAGATAGATAAAATAGATAAATAACACAGGTATTGTAAAAGTACTCCTTTAGTATATATCCATAGTAAAAGAGACTTTCCAAAAACATGAAAATACTTTTTTAGAAGTCGACACTGCTTTTAAAATCACACTGAAGTAAAAGTATATCAAGTATCATCAAAGTGTATTTAAAGTACCTGATGTAAAAGCAGAAAAACGCTACCTGTGAGTGTTATTATGCATTACAATACTGTTGTGACTGATTCATTGTTGTATCTGGATGAGGTGGAGCTGGTTTTAACAGTGTGGGCTCAACAGGGTCACAAGATAAATCTGAGGACTCATGAGATGAGTAATCAGGTGGAAAAAAAAGCTCTGCTACATAAATTTGTTTTACGTTTTTTGGACTTTTTGTGAACTATTGGACAATTTAATTGCTATAGTCCTCAAAGAGCTATTTAAGCAAAGACACCTGAGCAGTTTTGGGTGGAAATGTCTCTTTAGTGGAAGTGCCAACAACTCATAGACAAATGTGACAAGAGGCCCAAACTAGGCAATTTTATTACTTTATTTATATGTATATTTTTCACAGGAGCCGCAAGCCACTTTAGCAATACATTATACTTTATAAGCTTATAATGTTTATCTTAACCTGTAGAGAAACTAGTAAGAATAGCTGCCAGATAAACACTCAAGTAAAGTACAAGTACATCAAAGTTTTACTTGATGTATGTGCAGTACTTTAGTAAATGTATGTAGTAACGTAACACAACTGTCACCACCAGAGGAAAGTGGGAACTGGAACATCAAAGATTCACCACTGAAATAAATGAAACATCACAGACTGATAATATTCTGAATATCTGAAGGTGGATTTTTTTTCCTTTTCACTTTTTGTTGTTGTTTTGTTTTTTCTTGTTGGGTGAAATACCGACCACACGATACACTGGACAAAGAAACGAGTGCCAAAAATGACTTTTAAATTTGATCTAGATCTGGTGTCTGTTGAGAAACTGATCTAAAAGTGTTAGGAGCATGGTCCTGTTGTGATTATCTGTACTGTAACTTACTGAAAAACATGAATACTGTTTGCACATGATAATGAAAGAAGAACGATGATTGCGTTGCTTTCTGCTTTTCACCTGCTTTCAACAATAAGTGACCCAGAAACAGCCTGTACTGTATATTTCATGCAAGTACTGTATTAGTTTTAAAGTATGACTACATCATGTTGCACTAACAGAAACAGGTTTTTTTTCTCGGAAATAAAATGTTGTTTTTTTAAAGATGTCCAGGGGCGTATTAGTACTTCCACACACAAGTAGTTCTTTCAATAATTGTAAAGAGATGACTATTACTACTAGAGACTATTAAAAGACTAATAAGGCACATCACTTGTAGTTTAAAATAATATTGCACTATTTTTGCCCAAATATAGAAAAGAACATTTATAGGAAACATTAAAAACGTGGATATTTAATCCCAAAACTGCTTTTTTTTTGCAGTTTTACTGCCCTGATCACCAGATAACCACCTTAAATGAATTATGATTTACAGGAAATATGTGTGAAATGAATTTCTGTATACAATATAAGTGCAGTATAAGATGTAGTCATGTGATGTTACCATCTCCATGCTGTTTATCAACATGTGCGGCGTGCGAGAAGCCTGCTGAATGTATAGAAATGGCTGTTTGGTCCAGATGGTTTCCCCCTGGGAATTCTGACTGAGGTCCAGTTCCGGACAACCTACAGCAGGTTAGTCACGAGCGCAAAGTATGGCGCTGCATCATTATGTCATCGTTTGTGGCAGTATGTACAGTATTTCTGTTACATCCAACACTTTATCACGTGGTACAGTCAGCAGACTGTGGACAAAATAACAGAAACAGACAACAAATACTGTTTTGGAAAAGGTGTTAATGTCAGAATTGTTTTTTAAGACTACCAGAGGTGGTGATTCACAATATTTTATGGGTCCGCAATAGCCAAATAATTTACAAAGGGCAGTGTAATTTGGTTCTAATTATAGAGAAAATGTGAATTGGTACACTTAATTAGAGTCTTTTAGTTACAGCACTTATAAACAAGCTTAAATGTCAAATTTCATACATGAAATTCAACAAAAATGAAGAACAAAAGTGTATAATATTAAATTAGTAATGATAATAAGAATTTCTTACAAGAAAATAGTTAATTTCTCCATAATTAGTACCATAATATTCCCAGGAAATTAAAAAGGAAAAATTTTTGGATATTTAAAACCCATAGAATACTGTATTGGTATTTCCAGTATATATATATATATATATTCAAATACCACTTAGCAATATGCATGAGCTTTAATGTAGCTCTTAAATCACCATTTTTATGACTGTACAAAGAGAGCATTGTGAGTTAGGTTAAGTTTGGACATCACACGCACACTTGTCTTTATGCTTCTGTCTGCAGTGCTGCTGTTATCTGTAGATTAGCTTCACTAACTGGTTATTAAAGACCATGTTTGTCTCTTAGATGGTCATTCAAAAGAAAAAAATACTGTATGAAGAAGTCATGGTCTATATCATGGGCCTGTATGTCTACTGATTGTGAGGAGGAATCACTGCTCTATATGATTTTATATGAAAGTAGTGTGTCAATGATGCAGGAAACAGCATCAGTAAAGTGAATTATGAGGATCAGGAAAATCTAATTCAAAAATCTAGTTCTGTGAAGCTATAAATGCATTAAACCACAAATCAAATTGCTGTATGCACCAACACCAGGATTATAACATCAAGGCCTCAGGTGCTGAGAATAGAGCAATTAGGACTTTATGTTTTATTGTCAAAATTTGCTGCTTCGCCACTGCAACATCAAACCAGCTTGTAAGGCCTGGCCGTCTGCCTGTGAGTCTGCCTTCAGCCATTAGATGTGCACAGAAAAGCAACAGAAGGAGTATCCATTCGACAAATCCCTGTATTGACCCCCTGTGGCTGGAGCATCTGCTGTTTTCTACTTTGGCTATAGACCTGAGTATCTATGTCAAAGACAAAAATAGTTCCACTGAGAAGGTCAACTATGGCATTACGTCACCTGGTTTCTTCTCTGTTTTTAGAGAAATTCTGGGCAAGTTAAAGCTGAAGGTGTCTGTCACATATTTTTGCCAATTTGGACCGAGTGTTGAAGCACGCTTGTGTATTTTTAACATGTTTGCTGCACAGATTTAAATTTGTTTTATCTTATCGTGCACTATATTTAATTAGTTTTACTAAATTAAGCATGAACGATTATCTATATGCCTGTTGCTGTCCTACATCTGCCAAGGGAAGGCAAATGTGTTTGATAAAGGCCTGAGCATTAAGACCTTCATTCATATGGAGGTTTAAAGTTCAACAGTTTGTGAAATACTGTTCATTTTATTGATGAGAGAAGGTGAGAAGATCGACACCACTCGTGCCGTAACAGTAAATATGCCTTCAAAGTCCACTGAGGACTTCTGCTTATCTTTGGTTACCGTTAAAACGCTCAATGGCACTTTTTACTGTTAGTGAATATTGTTATACTTCCAATGCCTCCTGCTGGAGAAACGATATCTGTGTTGCTGATGTGTGTCTGTTATGTAACCTGTGAAAAAAGGGTCCAATATTTACTTCTCCCATTAGACTCAATAGACTCAGGACCTGCTGCTGGTGTCCTAAAGTGGCGGGCAGCGGCAGAACCTGTGTGACACAGATACAGGAAAAGACTCTTCAGCGGGCCGTCTCTTTTCTAAACCGTCTCTGACTGAAGCACTTATGACAAGTTTAACGTTTAACCAGATGTTGTTCGTAGCTTTCTTAAAGTGATTTATCTCTGACACTCTGCACAGGTGCTTGCAAAGGGTAATATTAGCTCTTAAATGAAAAATAAGAAACTTAAACCCTGCTTAGGGGTCTAGAAGGGTTCGGTCCATGGTTTGGTGTGACCCTGGAGTCACTGGGACACAAACAGGATGGTTTGTAGGGTCGACCAGTCTAGTCTGGGGGGTCAAATGAGGGCAAAACACAATGAGCGGTGCAATAAAGTGGAAGCAAGAGTAAAAAGTATATGAGAGTGTGGAGATAGTGTGGAGGGAAATGGTTAGAATTAGAGCTAGTGGACTTATTTTACATTTCACAATGAGGAGAAAAGTATAAAGAAAGAGCACCATTATTTAGGTCAGTGTGGTGTGTTCAAATCTGTTCAGTCTTATTAACCATCACGGTGAGTTTAGACCTAGCACTTCTGTTTTATATTCTGTATATAATTTGTTACATATTCTGAATGTTTCTTGCACTTTGGGGTGAAAAAGGAGGTAGGAGGAGGGCAAAATGATCCTGTTGGCTCAGCCTATCACAACGAAGTCCGGAGTGGGTGTTGCCGTTGACGGAGCGTAAGTGAACGCCACACATGGAGTCCACTGTGTTTTTTAACGAAAGTTCAGCGTAACGAAAAAGTCAGTGAGGCTTCAAAATGGAGCCGAGGGAGCCGAGTATGAGCGCCTTGGTCCCCAGTAAGGGAACCGCTCTCCTGATCGGCGGGGTCGGCGTCGCCTTTCTGGGACTCGGTCTCGGATTTAAGTACCTGAGAAAGCCGGAGAAATGTGTCCGTGTGGGCGTCGTGTCGCAGCTCCTGGTTCACCCGCTGAAGTCCGGCCGAGCGGCGTCCGTGGCCCTGGCAGAGTGTCTGAAAGTCGGGCTGAAGTTTGGAGCGCTGCGGGACCGGTGAGAGCTCATGAAATAATAATGAAAGTAGTAAGTTTAACTCGGTCAGAGAGGAGTTTGAGTAGTGGTCTGCTCGTAGAAAACACCTGAAGCCACTAAAGGTAACGGTCACACCAGCTAACACACCTGTCTGTTAGCACACCTGTGTGTTAGCTAGCTGAGGCAAAAGTTGTGTTTTTCCTCATGAAGTTTCTGCCTGTTCAGCATGTGCTATTGTATACTATTATACACCCACTCCAGCTGTAGTAACTTGGATTTTCTGCACACAATATTTGAAGTTGAAGTTGCCTTTAAGTGCCCAACAAGTCCTGTCTCACCTTAAACTGCAGGCTCAGGTGAGATTTGACTTTTATTTCCCAACCCTGAATGTTTTTTCCTGTTGGATTCAGGCTCCACATGGATGCATAACCTCTTAAAACAAACCAAAAAAAGTGAATGACTGCTGTGTTTTGAAGATTTGGTAAATGTAGCCCCTATTTAAGATGTGATTTGGGGATATTAGATTACTATATTTCTATATTTTGCTTAAATTCATTACCTTCTTGTATTTCAGTTCATATTAGTTTATGTTATTACTTGAGAGATTGGACTTTTTATTGTGTTTTGACATAGCATGCTATATTAACTTAACTTTTTAGACAGAAGTGGACATATTTCATTCACAAACATGAGGTAAAATGGGATGTTCATAAAAATATCTATATTTACATATATTTACACATTCATATATAATTTACATACATATTTCTATATATTGTAAATTTCCCCATGGTTGGACTAATAAAGGAATGTCTTGTCTTATCTTTTGTATGTGATTCCCAGATCAATTTCTAATCAAAATGTGATGTAAATCTGGGGTTTATGGATGAGTCAGAGGCGCAGCAGTATCCATGGCAACATGTAATGTCATCCTGTCTTGTTTGCTTTTACGCCCAATTCTTGTAACTTTGCACCAGATCTGTGGGAGCTCGGTACGCAGGTTTAGTGTCGATGGTGCAAATGTGGGAAATCCATGGCGGCTGTGTTTGCTTTGATTGCAGACACTGGATGGTGGTCAAAGAAGATGGTCACATGGTGACGGGCCGTCAGGAGCCTCGTCTGGTGCTGGTGTCTCTGACCTGTGAGGGAGGTGATCTTTGTCTGAACGGCCCGAACATGGAGGAGCTGCGATTCCCCGTCAAACAGTCTGACAACCCCGTCATCAACTGCAGGTTTTACAGTCTAACTGAATCCGTAACACTTTATTTTACTGTTTTTATGCAATCTGCAGTTTCATCAAAGATTTAACCAAAGGCTCTACTTTAATATTTAATATGGTCCCAACCTAATGCTTATTAGTCATCTTTGAATAAATTAAACAGAAAATCACAGTTAAAGCCTGCAGCTAACAGTAATTTTCATTAGCTAATCACGCGGCTTCAAAAAGGTAGGAAACAGTTGTCTTATTTTGTCCTACCAACAGTCCAGAAACCCAATGAGCACAAAAACATTCAGTTCAGGTTATAGAAAACAGAGAAAAGCAGTAAATCCTCACACCTGAGCAGCTGGTACCAGTAAACATTCAGCCTTTTCTTCTTGAAAAATAACTAAAAACAATAATTGATGATCAGAATAGCCTGCAATCAATTTTGCAGTTGTGATATATAGAATTTAGTCGTTTAAGAGCCCAATAATAATAAGATACTATAGTTGTTGTTGATAACACCTGCTTCATTTTAGAAAAAGTTTACACCCTTAATTTGTCTTTGTTCATTATTTACATTTTTCCCAACGCTGCAGAGTTTTTGGTTCTGACATTCAGGGACGGGATTGCGGCGAAAATGTGTCTTGCTGGCTCACTCGTTATCTGGGACATGAGGAAACCTTTCGCATGGTGCACTTTGAACCCCAGATGAGGGCGAGGAGGCCGGTGGAGATCGAGTCTCTTTTCCCACAACATGATGTAAATGGAGTTCTTTGTTGCTTTTCATTCCTGGATTTGAAGGCTTTACCTGTGTGCCTCTCCCTAGGTCAAACATGTCTGCCTCTCACTTGAAGGATAACTCCAGTAATCTCTTTTTTTTAAACTTATTTTTACACGCTTTGGGTTCAAAGTGACTGTTATGTACAAAAGGTTTTGGAATTGGTCCAATAGATTATCTCCACCAAGCTGCCCCCAATCAAAGTAAGTCCACTAAAAGTGCTTCTGTTTGCCACTAACAGGCTCAGAATGTTATTCAAAGGGACTGACAGCATTATGGAAAGGATCCCTACATTGATAGATCTGTAAAATCCTTTGTGTTTAACCAGAAATAGCTGTTTCAGCACTCGGCTCAAAGCTACCAGACTCTGTTAACAAAAACAGTAATTTGAGTTGCTGGTCTGCAGCTGACTCAGTCAGTTAGTTTGTTTGTGTTGTTGTGTGACTTTGGTGGTTTAAAGAGTTAATTCAGATCCAACATAATATTTGTGTAAACAAACTAACTAGTCGATGCAGCAGTAGACTGGTCACTCCTGTGTTCTTGAGGTAAAATTACTGTTTTTGTCAGTGGGGTCTGGTGGGTCTGACTAGCATGATACAATGGCCTCTTCTGGTTAAACAAAAAAGATCTTACAGGTCTATATCTGTGTAGATCATTTCTGTAACGTTCATAGACACTTCAAATAACAATCTGAGCCTGTCACTGCCAAAAACAAGCACTCTTATAGTATTTTCATCTGGCACAATTGCCCTCGAAGATAACATCATGACCATTGTTGCTCATTTGCTGCCAGTTTTGGCTGCTGGTGGAGGTGATCTACTGGACCAATTCCAAAAGTCTGTGTACCTACCAGTCATTTCAAACCTAAAATATGTAAGAATAGTGCCCAGGTTTAAAAACACCGGAATGATCCTTAAATTGAAATACCAAAAAGTGTACATATTTTAAGCTTTTAGCTGTTCAAAGTGTTACAGGGTTTCTATATTCTCACTGTTTATCCATTTATTCAGCAAGTGGCCTACCCAGATGTCGGCCCGGTGATGCTGCTGTCCGAGTCCTCGGTCAAAGATCTCAGCAGCAAGTTAGAGAAGGACGTCACAGTGGAGCGTTTCCGCCCAAACATCGTCATAAGTGACTGCGAAGCATTTGAGGAGGTGTGTTGTTCAGCTTTTACAACCAAGGAACACATCTGCAAATCTTGCTGATTCTACTGTTCGGCTACGAGAGTAGAAATCTCGGCTACATAAACAAAGAAAAACATACCATCAAGTAAAGATTAGAACCAGAAATAGCAGATCTATGTGTCTTTACACTACAGCACACGAGCTTTTGTTTTCTTCTTCCCTCCTGTTTGGAAAACTGATCATTTGGTCCTTTACTTCTGACTAATACCTCGCCCTTTACAGTGTGAGCAGCGTGGACTAATTTTATCTCCAACTCAAAAAACCAACTGCTTTGCTTTTTCAGGATTCATGGGAAGAGATCCAGATTGGCAGCGTGAGACTGCAGCGTGTAATGTCATGTGGACGGTAACAGAGATTTTACAGAGAAAGAATCACTTCAGTTGTCAACAATGAAACTAAAGCTGTCGTGCAGTCAGAGCAGGGGTTTGATTCCCAGGGTACAAGTTAAATTCACTTATGATTCAAGTGCATTCATTTTTCCAGATGTCTTTTCACTACGGTTGACCCTGAAACGGGTATAATCACCAGAAAAGAACCTCTGGAAACACTGAAAAGGTGAGGTTTTAATTCTTATTTTACATTTTGGTGGTTATTTTGGTGGGTTTTCTGCCCTGTTGGGTCATTTTTATTTTATTGTGCAGGTAAAAATGGTTTCCTACAAAATGTATTTTGTACTTTTTAATTTGTTTTGTTTCTATGCTATTTGTTTTATTATCTGTGTAGTTAGGGTTGTCTTTGTAGGAAAACATGCTTTAAACTTTCCTTTTTAAAGTTTATTTAACAGTACGTCTTTCACTACCGCTGAAGTTCTTGTTCTTACAACATTTTTTGATTTGAGTTTTGTGTTATTCTTGATGTATCTAGTCTCTTAAGTGTATTTTTGTGTTTGAGCTTTTGAGAGTTTAATTGGAAACATTGTAAGAACTGAAATATATATTTTCTGATTTCACACCAAAATGCCTTTGAACTCCTTCTGATGATGATTCTCTCACAGCTATCGTCTGTGCAAACCATCGGAGAAGCACATCTACAAGTCGTCTCCGTTGTTCGGACAGCTGCACACTGTGAAGAAGACGGGGATCCTGCAGGTCGGCGACGTGGTGTATAAGATCAGCCGCTGACTGAGGGAGTCGGACAGGAAAAAACACGTCAGCACACATTCTGTCACTTTTTTAGAAGAAATCTTTGCTATTTGCACTCTCACTGCATAATCACTGTGCTAATCCACACTAAGAAAGCACTTAAATAGATGAATAAATGATGTGGATAATGCATCCAAGTCAGGGGGGCTTTTGTGTTTTGTGGTGAGGAGGTTAAAGGGTTAAAGAGAGAAATTAAACTGCCTCAAGTCTTTGTAATATGATACATAACGTGTAATTGTTACTAGAATAAATGACAGAGAAACACCGTTGGGCAACAACAACAACAGAACATTTGGGATGTTACCTTTCTTTTTTTGGCCATAGGTAGTTCTAATTCACACAAATAAACCTTCTTCCCATGTCTTCATATCTTAAGGCATGCATTTGTGATTTAGTATTTTGAAAGTAAATGTTTTGTGTCTTGCTGTCAGAAAAAACTACAGACTGATTTAACTTTTAAATTCAGGTCCTTGCTGTGAATGTTTAAAGGTCGCACAAATCTGTTTCACCTGGTAAATGTTTTCCAGCCACACTGATGTCGTGCACTTGATACGTTTATGTAGAAAAACGTACAAACTTTTACCAGCAGAGGGTCAGTAGGTCACGCTGAAGCATCTGAGAGAAGCAAAGGATCAAACCTGTGACCTTTCCGTTAATGGACAATCTGTGCTTTCCTGTCGGTGTTTCAGACCAGTGAGGACTCCAAGTTACATGACATTTCCAAAAGATTCCCATGAAACTAAACAGTTGCAGATCCCAGTGAGACACATATTCAGTTAAATGCTGTACAATGGCCAGTAGGGAGCAATGTACCTTTACTTCACCACCACTAGTGCCTATCGAGGGGAGAAAGATATATCTGGATGTCTTTATATACTCTTACTTACTTCTTTTCTACTCAGATTTCAGTTCTTATCAGCTTTTTAAGTTTATTCTATTAAACAATGAGTCAATCCTGTTGTTGTCTTAAATAACTCCAACATTTAAGTTAAATTCATCTTTGCTCCTGAGTCAAAATGGACCCGAGCAGGTTTGGTTTTTGCGGTCAGTCCCAGATCATCGTCTCTGAACTGAGACTAAGTTGTGGAATGGTGCCACATTTCTCACCGAGCTGTGAGAGATCTTTGCTCATAATGATGTTAAAGCAAGAGCTCTCCGCTTGCATTTTACAGTGGATCTGTTTTTATCTGAGAGCTTGAGCCATTTACTGGATCTGCTCCACTTAAGTAACAGAATAATAAATAGCTGTGATCTGATTTAGGCTTCTCTTATATTACTGTCAATGGTTGTGATCTTATAGTAGAAAAGAGTTTACTGTCGTACTAGCAGCACTCTGAGGACGTACTTATCATATGACAATATTAACATGCTGATGTTTAGCTGGTATAATGTTAACAGTGTTCACCAACTTGGTTTATCATGTTAGCATGCTAATATGTGCTAATTAGAAGAGCATAAAACTATTTCAGGATATTTTCATATAATTCAATATAACTTTTCGCTACTCATGTAAAAGATTTTGTTTCATTTCAGCCTTTAAATGTGTTGTTTTAAACAGCCAACTTTGCATATTGCAGCAGCAGACGGTTGACATGAGTGGACTAAGAAGAGAAAGTCACGCACAGAAACGTAATCAACAAAAAAATATATATATTCATATGTCATGTATTGCTGCTCATGCCCTTTAATTAAGGTTAATGGGAATTACATTATTTCAAAGTACTGGACAAATTAAAATGCACTAATCTGAGTCTGGACAGATCAACAGAAAAAAATCTGTTTTTAACAGTTTTTTTTATTTCTTCTGGCTTCATGAAGGCTCACTGTTGCCAAAATGATACTGTAAATAGTACTTAGAAAATACTGCATTCCCTGTGCTGAACAGTACACTAATAATCTCCAACCCACCTGACTGGATGTCTTTAGGCGGCAGCAGAACACCAGAGCACTCACAAGAAAACCCACACAGCATGCAAACAAAAACACATGAATTTGTCTTTATGACTCAACTACTCTGCCACTGTGACACACTGTTTAGATTTTTTTCCCTCCAGTGGGTTCAGTGATTCATCGATTTGCTCAAAGGCACAACAGAAGGGTTGAACCCTCTGTCATCAGTGCAGCAGCTGGATGCCCCGGTCGGAGGATGATCTCTAACATTTAAATCAGTCCCTTATTTCAGTGCTGGGCAGCTCCTTACATGTCCGCTTCATTGCAAGGAATTCAACAAAAATGACAAAACACTGAAGCGTGCAAACATCTAATTTAAAAGTGGGGGGGAAGCATCGTGCTGTGTGACAATGAGGGCCTTGTTAGTTGAAAAGTGCTGCGGTTTGTTTTTACATTTCAAAGGGTCGCCCCTCCAGCAAAACAGCCGCAGGTAACGACAAGAGCTGATAGGAGCTGTTGCACAACAGGAAAAGAGCCACACATCTGTCTGGCCTCCAAATCCTGGCAAAATGGGTACTTCAGAGTAAACAGTCATTTTTTTTGGGGTAGAGTCAAAGGTACAACAAGCTGAGCTGTGTTTTCTAAATTGGTGGCTTTTTAGCTCAAGTATATGGTTATGTAGGTCTGTAATTTGGAGGGATGTGTTGGGTTCAAACAAGCTCTACACCATATGGAAGACATATAGTAGACTTGCATTAAATCTGCAGAACTTTATATTTCCAGACCTCCGAACCATCATTTTAAATTACTCTAATCTAATCAGTATAATTTACATTTCATGCTAGATTTTCAGAGCTGGTTTGTGACATTTAAGTGGTGAGGTGCTAGGAGTCCTTAAAAGTATAAATAAACAAATAAAATACTTTTATTTCACACTGCTTTGGTTTATTGTTGGCGTAAGTGGCATCTTCAGAGCATCCAACACATAAGTTATCAGCACAGAGTGGAACAAGCATGAATAAAATTTGACTGTGAAGGAGAGCTGATGATGGCATGTGTCCTCTATGTATCTCTATGTTTCAGCAGCACATCTGTTTTTGTATGATCTTCTTGAGGGTTTGTGGTTTGTTTGCTCAAGTGATGTCATGGTATATGAGGTCATCTTGTGCCGTGTCTTGTTGCGTTGTGGTATGTTGATTTCATGTAATGGTTTATGTCATGCCACATTATCTCATGTAGCATGGTACATACACTACTCACAAAAAGTTAGGGATATTCAGCTTTCAGGTGAAATTTCAGGATGAACCTAAAATGCATTCTAACCTTTCCAGGTGAACTTAATGTGACCTTCTCTAAACCTTTGAATGCACATGTCCAACTGTTCAGTGTCTCAGTACTTTCTGCACCAGTTGCTGTTCTCTAGCAAGAAGCTTAACAGCAACATTCACAACAGGTTTGATCCATGAATCCACCAATACATTTCCTGCTTCAGTTAGAATTGGTATTTAAACAGTCCTCCTCATCCTGCTGTTCACATTCTGACATCATGAGACCAAGACGACACCTAACAGTTGATCAGCAGCACCTCAACACTGGAGGCTTCAAACAGGAAGTCCTCAGACGGAGGTGTTCACTGAGCTTAGAGGGTCACAGAGTGTCATCAGGAGGTTGGAACAGTGATACAGAGACTGGAAGAGTCACAGAAAGGAGAGGAGTGGACGTCCTTTGGCCACATCCCAATTTATTGAGACACTGAACATGTTTTGTTGTGGTATACCTACCACTGTTGTTAGATTTTCTTCAAATAAATTGTTTAAAATGAAGAAATTACCATTGCATGCTTCTACTTAAATGCCCTACTTTCATGATATAATATCACTGTCGCATTAACTTTTTACATTTTCCATATATTTCACCTGAAAGTCGAATATCCCTAACTTTTTGTGAGTAGTAATATTAATGTCATGTTATGTGGAGTCATGATATGGTCACAGTATGGTATGTTAACTTTAGAATATGTCATGTCAAGCTGATGTCATATCATGACATATTAATGCCATCTCGTCTTATATCATGCCATGGTATGATTTATTTATGTCATGTAATGTCATGATATATCAGTGTCACATCATGATATGTCATGTATGGTATGAGGTATGTCATACATGTTATGTCGTGCCTTGCCCTGTAAACTGATGCCATGTCCCAGTATGGTATGTTAATGTCATGGGTTAGGGTTACATGCAACAGTAAGACTTCCATTGTTTGAACATGTTTGACATGAGTGCTAGTGTATGGTATACTAAGTACATGTCTATCTATCAAACACAAAGCTATTAACACAGCAAACATCATGTTCTACCTTAAAATATGACTTGTCATTGGTACAGTGAGATTAAGCCATGTCATGGTATGTTTGTTATGTCATTTTATGTTATGAAAGCAGTCACGGCAGCGTTTATCTAGAGGGCACATGTTCTTGAATAACCTTTCTTTCACCAGAATCAGCACAGTTGCATGTACAGTCGTTTCAGCTCTCCAAGGATTATGAAATACACAATGTTGGTTTCAGGATTGGCAGCAGAGAAAACGCTAGATTGCCAGATTCATTTAACCTCAGTGTGCACGACTTACATTTACAACAGTCATTATAGAAGGCGCAGCGGTTCCAGTTATGATCAGCGGTGGGGAGTTTAATTACAGAGAGCTTTTGAGACACACACACACACACACACACACACACAGACACTTTCTAGTGTTTATTTTTAACACTTGCATGTGTTGTAAAATTAGAGCAATGAAACAACACAGGGCTTTGGTTTAGTTAGAAGGTTTTGCTTCTGTTTGTTGCTTATTTCTACTTCAGACTTATTTGATATGCTTTAAATACAGACAGGGTGGTTGGACCAGTTTTACAACAGTCGAGAATAAAACAGTCTCATTACATGCATAATTGCACGCTACAGTTGTAGTTGTGTGTCCTTTGTAGGAATCGGCCAATACTGCTTACTCACTTTCTAACTGAATACAGTACACACCATGATGGCTGTAATGTAAATATGAAGCTAATGTTAGCAGTCAGTCAGCTTAGCTTAGCACAAAACAGGGAAACAGGGTAAGTAATCGAACTATATAATAGAGAAAAGTATGTCTGTGTGTGTGTTAGGGTTAGAGGGCTAGGGTTAACCCAATGAGGAGAAAAGAGGCTTTAGACAGGCAGACACACACACACACACACACACACACACAGACTTTTCTCTATTATATAGTTAGATTACTTAGAACTGTGGGAACATAGACACGCTCCCTGAAACAGAGGAATAAGTAAGCCTGGACCTATGTTAACTAAATGAGCTATAACGTGTTAAAACGTGACCTTAAAAAGGTCCTAGTAGGTGGGTTTTGTCACCTTTGGATGGTGCCAGGTCAGCTGTTAGCCTGCTTCCTGTCTTAATGCTAAGCTAAGCTAATTAGCTCATGCGGATAGCGTCATATATACCTGTGACATGAGTGGTATCAATCTTCTCATCCAACAAGAAATTCCTTAGAGGCAGGAAAGTCCACACAGATTATTTGACAAACAAAAACATACAACAACATGACTCAGTCAAAAAGAAGGTTCACAGAATGTTTTAAAGTGCTTTGGTATGTTTCGCTTGCTTGCGTTTTACCTGAGGTTTGTTTTGCATCGTTCTGTTTGTTTTCACATTAACGTTTGTCTTCGTTTTATTCATGACAACATGAAATTCTTTTGCAGATTGTATCAGTTTTATACTGTTTTTGTCTTTCGGGCTCTTGGGGTTTTTCTTCTTCTTTGATTTGACTTTGTCACTTTCAGGTTTTATCACAGTGGCCTTTTTTTCTTCAGATTTCCGTCTTAAAGCTTTCTTCTTCATTCCTGTGTCAGCGAACAGCTTGCTTGCCACTTTGTTTTTCTTCCATGGTTTCAACTTATCTTTCTTCCTCGCTTTGTTCTTTCTGTCATTTAATTTCCACTCCAGCTGCACAGCGTTTGCTGCCGTCACCGCCACGGTGGCCGCAGGTCTTGTAGCTTTGACCCAGCTGCTCGTCACTGGTGGTTTGGTGGTGAGTTTGAATTTTCTTGGTGGTGGTCTCGTAGGTTTTTCATTTGTGTTCAGCACAGTCACTGAAATGGCACAGACAGTCAGTGAGCCTCCGTTGTCAGTTTACTTGTTCAACACAGCTAAATATGTTGCATTTTACACAGCTGGGCTGAATATTTGGCTCAGAAAACAGTCCTAAATGTTTGAAATACTTCCCTCTTATGCCTCTTTCTTTTCTGAGTATGTTTGATGTAAAATTAGAGACAGCTTTTTATAGTTTTATATATGACCTCAGTGTGTCACATATATGAGCAGGGTCTGTTGAGGACAAGCATACTGAAGCATAAACATTGTTTGTAGACAATTTGTTGGCTTGACAGAACAGATTTCTTCTTACACTAACCTCTAACATCAGTTTAATTGACTTGAAAACATGTTGTTCATATTTAGTTGACTCTGACTGAAACAAAATCATTTTTTACTCAAAAAAATGAAAAGCAACGTGCACATATTTCAGTATAAGGTACAATTTCAGAGGCTCCACGTTTTCAGACAAACTCAATCAATAAAAAAAAAAGAAATCCCTTCCAAATGGCTTCATCAGCAAGTCTGATATACAAACATCTTAAAAATTAGACATTAAATTACAGTATAGTAAGATGTAAAATAAGAATGTAAAGGCAAACTGAGGTGACTTACATTCCCTGGGCACAAAAGGAAGCTTTTTCCCTCTCACTTTGACAGGAAGCTGCTTCTGCTTACATTTGCCAGGAGGAGCTCTCCTGCAAAAGTTAATAATAATAATAATAATAAGAAGAAGAAGAAGAAGAAGAAGAACTTCATTTATATAGCACTTTTCTTAACAATGTTACAAAGTGATTTATAAAACAAAGTAAAACCAGGCAAGACAGTTAAGAATGAGGATAAAAGCACATAAAAACAATTAAAAGAATAAAGATAAGATAAATAAGAACAATAAAAACATAAATATATCAAACATTACCGAAAGCTCTCACAAAAAGAAACGTTTTAAAGGGGAAGTAGATTTGTAAAAGTTAAATGAGGTAATTTTATGTCAATAAAGGACTCTTCATTAGTTTTAGGACAAACATGATACAAATTTATGGTTAAAAGGGCATAAATTATGGTTGTCAAAACTACATTTCTCTCACAACAACTTAATGTTCATGAGAGTCTTTGGACCTCAGTTAGTCTCATGTTGCCTTTTCTGCCACGAGAATCCTTGAAAATATAATTGTAAGAACAAAAAGGCCTTAAAATGCTTGACGGACACTTGAGATACGCAGCAGCAGCATCTACAAAATGACTCATTCATCTTATCCACATTTATTGACTTGATGTTTTCACTGTAATTCTAATAGTTAGATGTAAATGTAAGCTGTGACTGATACTCCACCTGGACGGGTCCATGAATTTGAAAACCGTTCCAAAAGGAGACATGGCGCTGGGATACGTAGTGGCCAAAAAATATAGTTCCCCTAAGAAAACGGCATGAACAGCCCATGAGGAACGTTAAATTGGTGCATAGACACAGAGAGAGAGGTGGGGTTGAATGTTACCTGCTTCATCTTCAGCAAACGAGATGATGAACTTGTGGTGATGATTGATGAGTCCAGGAAAAGAGCACGTCTTAGTGTCACCCATGCACACGCTCCTCTCCTTCCAGCGTCCAGTTGCTTTATCTTCTTCTAACGCCATGATTCGACTGCAAGGAATCACTTCTATCGTTACAACCAAACAACGGCGGCTTGTTGTTATGTTTAAGGCAGGAATTAACACTTTACTCTACTGAGGATGATGTACGACCAAGACTAAGAAGCCAATCATTTCTGGTAGAAGAAGAAACTACATTGCTTCAAATATTAAAGGAATAGTTCAACATTAAGGGACATTTTCTTTTTACAGTCTATATCCTGCCCTCAACAGTCCTCAACAGTTCTGACTTATATATATTTTATTTTTGTATTTAACTTCTGCTTTTTGTCTTAGATTCTTTACTTTTACTTGCATGTTTCTCTTCTTTAGACGTATTGTTTGAGGATTGTTGGAAGGACCCTGAGATTTACAATTTTCATTGCGAATGACTGCTTCACTTGAATTTTTGTGCAAATAATGAACTTAATCTAGATGAGAAGACTGATTTTACTCTCATCCCTTTATGCTAAATCTGGAGCTACAGCCAGCAGCAAACAGCTATATCTCATTTGTTTTCTAATATGGACAAACCCAGACTATTGCTTGGTGGAGACTGCAGGAAGTCACTGCTCAAGCCACATAAGCAGAGAATTTTTGTTTTCACACTTTGGATTTTGTCCTGATTAAACAAACAAGACAAAACATGTTGTTAGGATGATCCTGATTATTAAGAAATTCAAATGTTTTTTTGCCAAACTGTGGCTAAAAGTAAAAGACTAGACGTAGATGTAGCTTTGCTTGAGCCCTAAATCATTCAAGTCAAGGCCTGAGTATAAATATAAAACACCACATCAAGCCTTGAGTCTAAAAGTATGAATTACAGTTAATAAGTTGGGACATGTGCCCAAGCAAAATATTTATATATGGTTACATTATAAGCAAATTATGTTGTATCTTTTATCTGCTCTTGAATCTATTAAAACGTGCATAGGTAACATCAAACGAGCTGAAAAACTGAGCCTCTTTCCTTCACTCCTGAAAAGATTCAGGACAAATTTGCAGACAGAAAGATCTTTTTTCGCCCAACAGTTGGAGTAAAGTATTTGGCTCAGATCAACACAATCTTACCCACTCATAAAGTCTCCAAAAATGTACAGGCCGTTCAGATTGGGTGATTCACATCCTCTGTACACATATCCCCCTGTCACAGACTTCCCAACATGATGGCTGTATGCAAATATAGGGAGGATGTCATCTGTGGTGGCAGAGAAAGATGCACTGAATTTAACTAAAATTTGAAGCATCAAAATTAGACTGAAAACGGTCCATTATGGTGGAGATAACAAGTGGTGAGAGCATCAGAAAAAAGCTTTTCATTTTTATCATCAGAGAAGTTTCACATGAACAGAAAATACTCACTCAAGGAGGCGTTGTAGCACAGTTTCACATCATAGCACTCAAAGCCCTCTTTGGCTCTCCATCCATAGTTTCCCCCCTTCACAATAATGTCAATTTCCTCATAGCGGTTTTGACCCACATCTCCACAGAATATCCTGCCCCTGCCGTAGCGGCTGACCTTGTCCCCGCGGTCCACGGAGCATCGCCACATATTTCTGACTCCGTATGCAAACACCTCTGGCCGGGCATCTGGGTTGCCAAGGAATGGGTTATCAGGGGGGATCCTGTACTGCTTCCCACTGGAGTCACTTCCATCTACATCAATGCGGAGAACTTTTCCTAACAGAGCGGTCCTGGGTAGGAAAACAGGGATTTAGCAACAGTTGATAGGCCTTCTAGTGCAGTGATTCCCAGCCAGAGGTACTTTTGCAGCTTCCAGGCAATATGTGGAAAGCTTTCAGAGCAGCTCAACTATTGCAAAAAAAATGTTAGCTAAAGGAAGTGAAGAAATCCTTGAAATAGTTAGCTAAAAGTAATCGAAAGCAGTTAAAACTGGTAGGTTAAAGTAATGGGTAATTGGTTAAAATGGTTGCATTCATTGCATAAGCTGTTGATATAACATGAAATATCTAGATTAATGGTTGAAATAGTTAATGGGAATGAGTAAATAGTTGGAACTGTTTGCCTAAAGTAATAGATAAACAGCTGAAATAGTTTAAAGTATTGTATAAATTGTTAAAATAGTAATAATAGATCAAATAAAATAAGGCTTGAGGAAACCTGGAGCACCTTACTTGTTTTGTGCGTTTCCATACTTCCCAAATGGATCCCCAGCTTTTCCACCATCCCCAGTGAAGATGTACAAATATCCATCGAGGCCAAACAGCAGCTGGCCTCCGTTGTGGTTAGCGGCCGGCTCCTCGATCTCTAGAATGACCCTGAAAGTAAAAAGGATGCAGTTCAGAACAAACACAGGTGTGACCATCTGCAGGTCATGATTCATTCAGCCTTTTCAACACTGATGCTTTGGTGTGCGCTACTCATTCCAAGTGCAGTAATAAATTTGTCTAACAGAGAGCATGATAACAGAGCTGGCCTCAGGCATCTAATAAAGTCTGTTCACTCAAGATACAGAAATACAGATTTTCTCACCTACTTCTAGTGATATGTGCTGAGTGTTTTGGGAAGGGTTTTTCACAATGGAGGTGCGTCTTTGTGGGGAAATACGATTGTTTGACTTCTGGCAGACAGATGGATGTTCAGATCGATCCTGCTCTCATGTCTGTCTGTTAGATATGAAGCTTAAGAAGCCTTAAAGACTTAGCATAAAGACTGAAAACAGGGAGAAACAGGTCGTCTGGCTCTGTAACAACCTCCATATGTTATGTGCATTATTTTACCATGAAAGCAGCTGATAAGTGGCTTTGTTGAATGTTGCTAATAGTTTAGCTCACGGCTGGAGCTAATCTAAGTAATTTAAGTTAAGTTTATGTAACTTTCTATAACAGTAGCGGGATCACAATCATGATGGGATGATTGAAGCTGCTAATTTCATTTTCCTGTAAAATCTAATTGTGCTTCGTTAGTGGTTCGTGAGCTTATGTCCATAGATTTACCATGAAAGCAGATGATGAGAGGCTGTGTTGAATATTAATAATCAAGTTAATAGTTAAGATAGTTAATAGTTTAACCATAGGCTGCGGTTAATTCTAGTTCATGTTTACATGTTTAAATATAAACGGTATAATAAGGAACCACATGGTCTGTTGAAGCTACTAACTTCATTTTCCTACACGTATGCAGCGCGTGCTCGTCTGCTGAGAGGGGCTTAGGACAGAGAGGGAAGAGCTGTATATATGTCAAATTCTGGCTTTTTGTTTTGCTCTTTCCAGAAAATTGCAACCCCCACCCCTCCTGCTTTAAATGAAAAAGAGAAAAATCATTGGGTCGCTCAGGGCCATGGAAAAGCTTGAAAAGACAGTTGACTGAGGTTGTTTATGTAGAATATGTTTAAGCATGCCCAGGTGCCGTTTCAAAGGGTAATTGCAGTAGGTGTAGACATCAGTCAGACCTCAGATGCTATGAAGGGAGTAAATGCGTACCTCTCTGAGTAAGGATCAGCCATGTTCATGTCGTGGTCAGACACCTTCATCTCACTGATTCTGACTTTCTCCAGCTTACTGTTGACCTGGATAGAGTAGTAGATGAAGAAGCGTCCGTTGGCCCGGTACTTTGGGTGGAAGGCCATGCCCAGAAAGCCCCTCTCATCCCCCAGCCAGGGCGTGGTCATCACCTCCCCGCTCATGTCCAGGAAGGGCTGCTCCAGCCGGCTGCCGTCACGCAGGTACACCCACACAAATCCCACCTGCTCGGCGATGAACATGCGATGTGTGTCGTCGCTGCTGTGGAGCATCAAAACGGGGTTCCTCAGGTTGTTGGCCACCTCTGTCAGGCACACCTGGAGGCACCCTCTGGGGTCCTCAGACACCTGTCCCAGGTTGCCGTTGAGGTCAGGGCTCTTCAAAACGTTGGGGTAGCAGTAGTCCTGGTCGGACAAGCCCACTATGCTGCAGAACGTGGACGCATCTCGCTCAGAGGTGTCCTGCAGTAGCTGGTTCTCAGTTAAATATTTAAGCACATGCCGACACTTGCCATGAAACTCAGAGCAGTAGCCAAAGCAAAGGCCGGGTAGCTCTCTGACTGGTGTGTATGGGTCCTCAGCATCATAGAGGTGGGCGGCATATGGAGAGCACTCCTGGATGGAGCAAACATGAGAGACATTTAGAGTGAAAGTTTAAGGGGCACTTTGCCACCATGACCTGAAGAGGAATTAATCATTATCTGTAAATAACCAAATAGCAGCCGTCTGGCTATTTGCAACCCGGTACAAACAGACACTCCGTTAAAACATTCCCCACATCTCTGGGACCCTTGGAACCCCCCAAAGACCCCTCTGTGGATTCCTCACCCCAGGTTTGAGAACCACTGCATTATAGGACAAAGATGTATTCTGATTATCAACAAAGGGCACTTCAGCAATTTAAGATTCATCCACTTAAAATCATTAAAAATACTCTGGATTAGAGCACTGCCCTGTACTGTGCAGTGGTCTGTTGGGGGAGCAGCATCAGAGCTGGCGACACCAACAGACTGAACAAACTGTGATTGGCTGCAAACCGGACACTTTCGAAGTGGTGGTGGAAAGGAGGACCACGAACAAACTGACAACCCACTTCACCCACTTCTGGATAGACAGCGGAGCAGCTTCTCCAACAGACTGGTTCAGCTCCGCTGTCACAAGGACCGATACAGGAAATCCCTCCTGCCAACAGCCATAACCCTGTTCAATAACTCACCTCTGGCTGGCAGAGAGCTCTCAGCACCCTCTGCCATTCAACATGAACATGTCACTACTGGACTTTAAAACTTGCACTACAGTTTTTATTTCACTTGCACTTTGGTTTTACTCTGCACATTACATTTGGTTTGCACGTACTGTTTATAGTGTATATTACACTTTGTATTTATTTTTTTACCTGCAACATTTTGTACATTTAAATTTTTGTTTTGCTTATTTATTTTTTTGTATTCATCATGGTGGTGGTCACTTTTACTGCTTTACTATTGTAACACCAGAATTTCCCCCCGGGGATCAATAAAGTATTTCTATCTATCTATCTATCTATCTATCTATCTATCTATCTATCTACTTGTCAGAGTTTTATCTAATGTAGGTGCTTAGTTTTGTGAAATGTTCATTTTAAAGAAGAAACAGAACAGATCTAAGTTAATTAAATTAGCTGCATGATGCCTAAACTGATCTTTTTACAAATACAAGCATAACATAAGTTTAATAATGATGGTTTTAATTTGATAAAACTCAAATTAATTCAAGTGTTTACAGAGAACTGTTGACTGTGATGGACAGTTTAGAGAAGTTACAAACAGTTTATTGATTAGATAAGGTTTCTGCTGATATGTAGAGGCTGCAGTAAACTTCAGCACTAATGATTAAGATTCACTAAGATTCACCATCCATCAAAGCAGCATCCTGAAAACTACCTTTAGAGGGAGAAAAAAAGAGTTTACCTGGCACATGATTTCCTTCAACATGTCCTCGCACAGTTCATAACCCGCCACTTCCAGCTGGTCAATAATGTCCCAGTACCTCTCCGCGATCATGTTGTCAGTTTTCTGGTCGCAGCAGCCAAACTGTTCGTACTGCGAGCAAAACTCCAGGTGCCACTGCGGTTTGAAAGGTGGCTCAAAGTCCAGACACTGAGGATGAGCTGATGCCGGCTGGACCGGGACGAGCATCATGACTGAGAGGATCAGGATCAACTCGGGAAGCTGCGGGGTCTTTTTGGAGGAGCTCGGACCTGCTGCCGTGCGTAAAAGCGCCCAGCGGGCTCCGCTTGGATGGAGCGCAGCATCCCGCGTACTTGTCATTTTTGCCGTCTGCCCCCGAAAGAGTTCAACTGTTTGCTCTCCTTTATATATGAACCAGAGCATAAGTGTGCGCGCATGCATGCTTTACGCGTGCGCAAACGTTCGCCTCTTTTGCCCTCTTTGCGTCTCGCCACCTGCTCCAGCAGAAATGCACCTTGTCGCCATCTCTGTCTCCCATCAGACTATTTAATAGCAATTAGAACCAAACAGTCGTAATGGCGTAATTAATTGAATATAGATCTTATCTATATATATCTAGTTTTTACACCGCAGCGAAGTTGGCAGAGGAATAAGCACAATTACAACACACACACACACACACGCGCGCGCACACACACACACACACGCTACAACACAAACTATAATTTAGTCTGTCTCGCATTCATGTGAAAGCGCCCCAGGCAGCGTGCCGTTTGAGCAACAACTTGACAGCAGCTGTGCTTCATCCTACAGATTTACTGTTCCGGCATGTCAACCTTCATTTGAATGCAGACTGCAGTCAACGCGTCTGTCATCAATTTGTACCGGAGCCAATGACAAAAAAAAACAACTAACGAGATTGTATATGCGAGGACAGTATGTGCTTGTGTAGTTTGGTGGGGGGGGGCACACCATGGACACCCTGGACAGGGCTGACACATGGAGACAAACAACCATTCAAGCTCACACTCACATCTGGGGGCAATTCACAGTGGCAATTATCCCAACCTGCATCCTGCATGTCTTAATACTGTGGGAGGAACCCGGAGAACCACCCAGGCTCAGGGAGAACATGCAAACTAAGGAAATCTAAGGATTAAGTTTGCGGTTAAATGCACTACAGTCTGGATAAAAGAAGTACATAATCTATTAAAATCAGAAAATATTACAATACAACTATTTATTATTTCTCCCTTGATGCAATACTGTTTTTATCAGCTTGGCCCCATACATCCAGGGGTCACACAAGCACCAGTCTTATTGTGTGTTAACTGGTTTGAGCTAATTTAATTAAAAGTTTGTTTGCACCACTAGAAGACACTGTCATGTGAGATGATAATACTTTAAGATTAAACTTGCATTATTACCTGATCTTGATGAAGTTGTTTCCATCTCAGCGGAGGTGGCTGCTCCATTAAAACACAGAAAAACCCTGGATGGCACTCAATCAAAACCTATAGTCCAAAAGCACAGAAATGTATACAAGATTTATACAAGAATAACAAAAGACATAGAGTACATAAAAGTATAGAATATTTTTGAGTGGTTTCTGATTAATCCACAGTATTCCCTTTCTTAAAGGCTGCTTTACTCTTAGAAATTGTGTTGTACTTAAAAACTATACACAGTTTGTAAATCAACACAAAACAGAAAGAGGTAGAAACTGAATCATTCTGGCTTTGTGAATGTGATATTTGTCCAACAGACACAATAAGATGTGAACCTCTGTGAAGGCAGCTGATTTAAATAACTGTAACCTAACAATGCCGACGAGGGTAAAACTCAAAGAATAAGAAGAGCAGTGTTCAGATCTTTTTTCTTCTTCTCCCTCCTTATTGAACAAATTTAGAGGAAAGGCCAGTCGGACATAGTTTTACAAATCTTTGTGTCTGAGTAGTAAAAAGAATCTAAATTAAATGTATGAATCTAAAAAAAAAACAACATGATGAATAAAACAAAAGAGGTAAAAGTTTAGAAACGAGACAAAGAAGTGGTCTGTGATTTAAATTAAAAGTTAATTCATTCAAACTCTGTTTATTTGTATATGTTTACACCTCCCAGCAGTTCTTTTGCAGATGCTGAATACATATTTTGGAGTGATTGAGTTTAGTTGTAATAGGGTGGATTAGTTGTTTATTCTTGTATAGGCCCAGGAATGTCGTTGCACCTTTTGTAAATTGTTTCTTGATTTGGGGGTGAATAAATCTCTCACTCCTCTCAACCTTGTTAAAATCAACACTCAAACACATGACCGTACTTCCTAAGATAGAGGGGAATATTTACATGATTTACCTCATAGCCAAAGTATTTGTTAGGTCATTTTTTCTCCGTCATGCATGTAATAAAAAAGTCAATAACCCAAAATGACGTGCAGTATTTATCCAGCTGAGGGCAGCAACCAATTTAGTGATTGGCCTCAAAGTGGACAAGGAAGCGGAACTTCGTCATTTCTTTTTATTTTGCATTTGTTTTGGTGAGGAGGAAAAGTGTTACTCTAGTCTGAATAAAAACACTCAACTTCCGCCTGGGCGTTTCAGCTTAAAATACTCATTGATGGATTTTGATTTGTTGATTCGTAATCCAACTCACAAAAACGGCTAACAATTAACAAAAATACAAGTAGCAACGACTTACTAAGAGTTCTAATGTTTTTTTGTTTTTATTTAACAAGCACGGGTAGTCTTTTTCTTGGAAAACTACACTGTGCTTTTATTTTGAAGGCTAAATCTGCACTCTTCCGGTAGCATTTAAGCTAACCGTGTTGGGTTTGACGCGCGGCGTTAAGGCGCTGCCAAGTCTGACAACAAAATATAATTTACCAAACGAAGCCCATGCAGCGAAACCCCACCGCCATGGCATCTTAGACGGGTGGGAGAAGACACGGTTTCATGCTCGGTAGGTGACCGGTTCACTTTTCGCCGTTCTGCGCCCTGAAACAGACGCCTGTGCGGACGCTGGAGAAGCTACAATGAGCTCAGAGCACCAGAGCGACAGCGAGGACGCCGACGAGTCGCAGGACAGGCCCGTCTCCGACAAAGAGGAAGACCCCGACATCGACGTGGAAGATGACATCGCTCGGGGGGGCTCTCCTTCACAGTTGGGGAGCAGCGGGGACCGTCCGGAGCTCAGGGCGACGTCCCCGGCGTCGGAGGAGCGGGAGCCGGCCGCGGTGCCGCAGACAGGGAGCAGCGAGGGCTCCGGCGCCGACAGCCGCAGGAGGAATAGCCTGTTTTCCTGGCTGCAGAGCAGGACAATAAGACGAGGAGTGTTTGTGGACCCGGCTAGGGACAACTTCAAGACAATGACCAGTTTGTACTGCTCTATGAATCCGGCTGTAGAGTCTGTCAACCTGAGCACTCAGACCCACGGAGCTGTGTTCAACCTGGAGTACTCCCCGGATGGGTAAGACAACATTTTGGCGTCTACATTTTAGGCCTTTCAGAGGGAGCACATGATCGCAAGGTTCCCACTTACCTGGAAAACCTTTGAAATGTGAAACAGAGCACTGGAGGGGCTTCAAAAACTGTGGATAAGTGGCCTTGAAAGTGCTTGAATTGCATAATCAAATTCACCCTCATATGCTGCAGCTCTCTGGACCAAAACTTAGACTTCAGCATAATTTCTTGACTTGCAAAGGTTTAATAATGAGCTGACAATTTGACTCAGCTGACGACCACAATATGACAATTTGAACTTCTCAGATTTAAAAACCTGAAAAGCCACTCGCGCTGTGCACACAACTAAAGAGCACACACAGGATTTAAGCCTCCCTGACCAGACAGCAGATGTGGGAAGTAAATCCTGCAGCCAAACCAGGTCAAGCTGTGTCCAGAGTAGGTCAAATGTATTTGTGTGCTCATGTGGCCGCAGGACAAGAAGCACAATGAGATGTTTTGTGGAAGGTGCATTCATTTTATTTTTTGCAGGTGATGAAAACCCTAAATATTAACTGCCCACAATGCTTCTGCATGACTATCTACATCATGCTTAGCTCTTGTTATTAGTGTTGTTTGTATTTTTGAAGCTGTAACGTGGCTAAAGAGATCCACTCTGTTCCCCTCTTGTATGTATCCTCTGATTTGTGCGTCTGCTCTGCTCAGGTCTGTGCTGACTGTGGCCTGTGAGCAGACTGAGGTCCTGCTATTTGATCCCATCTCGTCCAGACACATCAAAACCCTGACGGAGGCCCACGAGGACTGCGTCAACAACATAAGGTGCATTTCTCCGGTCTCTTAAATCATCCAGGGAGGCTTTACAAAGTAAGAGCGCAGCATCCTACATCCACGCCACCAGAGAGTGGATGTAGGGAGGTGAAGCTCAAAGCAGTGAAACACAAAAAAAAAAGGAGAGATTCAAGATGGCAAAATGATCCCTTAAATCATCTTTACAGGTCGGAGCACTGCAGGATGTGAAGTGCAGAGGCCATGAAGGAATCAAGCTGCTGTCTAGATAAATCTCTACAGAGAATGTTAAATGAAAATCGTCCCCTGACTTTATTTATTTGCCCTGCAGGTTTTTGGACAATCGTTTGTTTGCCACTTGCTCTGACGACACCACAATTGCATTATGGGATCTGCGTAAGCTGAATTCAAAGGTTTGCTCGTTGCACGGCCACGCCAGCTGGGTGAAGAACATCGAGTACGACACCAACACTCGTCTCCTCGTCACGTCCGGCTTCGACGGCAACGTCATCACGTGGGACACTAACAGGTGTGTGTGTGTGTGTGTGTGTGTGTGTGTGTGTGTGTGTGTGTGTTTGTAAAAACTAGAAAACTATGATTGTTTAAAGGTGAATTTTGTGTTTATGTTCTCTGCACCTTTTTTTAGATGATGAGTGATCACATGTTCTGTATACATTCATTATATCTTTTGTTCCCTCCAGTCTGTCACACAAAGAGATAAAAATAATTATTAATTATTTAGCATTGTTAGGACTTTAGTGAAGGTTGCACCAAATTATATTTTTCATTGTTGATTTTTTTGATTAATCAAATAATAAGAAAGTCCCAAAATGTCAGATAATCAGAAAAATGTCTATTACACGTTCCTAGAAACCAAGAAGATGTTCACATATTGCTTGTTTTGCCCAATAAACCCAAATATATTTAATCTACAATAAGAAAAGCTACAAATCCTCATATTTGAGAGGCTGGAACAAGTGAATGTTTGTCATTTTTTCTTAAATTAATGACATGAATGATTAATCAATTAACATTATTGCTCACAATTAATTTTCTGTCTATCAGCTAGTCAGTTTTCTTTATATTTGTGTCTCAAACATTACTTCTACCTCCTGTTCCAGTGTTGACGTCATTCTGTACCAGGAGCTGCACATAAAAGTCCAACCTTTACATCACTGGCTTTTTAACAGTCCTCTCTGCTTCATCCCCACATCAAATAAAAACTGCAATTTGATAATTTAAGGTGGTGAAAATGGGCTCTTTGGCTGCAATTCAGCCTTGAAGAACTACCTAAGATTATTAGGTTTCACCATGGATTGTTTGTCGGCCTGCCCACCTCGAGCAAACTGAAAAAAGAAAAGAAAAGAAAGCGGCATCAATCTGCCCGTTCAGCCTCCTCTAACTGTCCCTCCCCTGCAGGTTTACAGAGGACGGCTGCCCGCACAAAAAGTTCTTCCACACCCGCTACTTAATGAGGATGCGTCTGACGCCCGACTGTTCCAAGATGCTCATCTCCACTTCCTCAGGGTACCTGCTCATCCTCCACGACCTGGACCTCACCCAGTCCCTCGAGGTGGGCAGCTACCGCATGCTGCGAGCCCGACGGACGCCCCTCAGCTCAGGTCAGAGCACGATCTCACTGAACTTAAAACAATCAAACAAGAGAAACAATCTGCATCCATTTTTCACTGAAATTAGTAAGTGATTAGTACGTTAGGGATGTTTCTGGATTAAAGAAAATGATTTTTAACCCTGCTGTGATTCTGTAGATGGAGGCACGTCAGCGTCCAGGTCAGCTGGAACTCCTCGGCAAGGAAACGACTCCAGCAAGATCCACCCTCATAGAGAAGGTCAGACACACTCAGCGGTGTAAACTGAATAAAAGGTGTCAGCTGAGGTTCTATTCTGCCAAAGGGAATGAGATGGGCTATAAATCTGTCACATATTTCGTTCTTGCAGGACTTTCTCCCAGAAACAGCCTGGAGGTTTTGACTCCAGAGATCCCTGGAGAGAGAGACCGAGGGAACTGCATCACCTCGCTGCAGCTCCATCCTAAAGGCTGGGCCACGCTCATCCGATGCTCCAGCAACATGGACGACCAGGAGGTGAGTAACTGCAAAAGCCCCTGACAGCCTCTCCGCCCAACGCATCTGATCTAACCCTTGTTGTACGGTGGCTTGTAACTGACATACAAAGAAAGTCCTGTCTCAGGTTTTTCAGGCTTGTTATGAGAGCGCCACAGTACACGGTGATTATTGGGTGGAAAAGTCACTGCTTTGTCCTTGGGCTGATTGTTTATGATCATTGTCTGATACCTTGGTACTGATACCTTAACAACACTTTAAAAATAGTTCTATATAACAGGTTTTAGTACAAAATGCCATGGAAATCTGAAGAAAATGAAGGAATCTGACTCTCTGGTCTCAACTCAGTCATTTAAAAAAACCTGCGTCTTAGCATCAGCTCAACATTCACATCCCTCCATCTTGGACAAATCCCAGATGGGCTGAGTAAAGATGGCACCTACCTTGTAAAGATCTTGCTGGCAGCGAGTAAAAAAAACCTTCAATCTATTAATACTGTTAAACACTTTCATCTCCTAAAGCAGACGACCTGCTCTGTACGACTCCAAACGAGACAAAAATGATGGGAGAAATTGTTTGTTTATTCAGGTCTTTCATAATTATTGAAGGGACCGTGTGTAATATTTTATTTGCCTTGATTTACTGACCAACCTATGACCAGATACTTGATGTTTTTCTTCTGTAAAAAAGTTTAAAAAAGGAAAAAAAGAGAAACCAAAGTTCACAAATGATGATTGTATAAACAGAAGCAGCTACTGTACATAATAAATTAGAAATGTGGAACATTTTCATTTTAAATCAGGAATGTTTGATAGAAGAATAAGTAATATATTGTTGCAGTTTCAGTTGGTAACCAACAAGTACTGAGAGATTCAGACGCAAATCAGATGCAGAAATTCATTCACACCAGGAACAAAATATAAGAAAGAAGATTGCCGTCAGTGCAGTTCTGCTGTCGAGTGATTGAGGGAATTTGTCTCATCACAAGCAAAAAGTCACTAATGGTTGGTGACTGACAACACGATTAATAGTCTCAGGCGCTCGTATGTGACTCTGACTACGTCTAAACCTGCGTGTCTGCTTTTCTCTGTCGCTCTCTCTAGTGGACGTGTGTGTATGAGTTCCAGGAGGGAGCGCCCACCCGCCCGCTGGTCTCCCCCCGCTGCTCCCTCCGCCTCACCCACTACATCGAGGAGGCCAACGTCGGCAGGGGCTACATCAAAGAGCTGTGTTTCAGCCCGGACGGACGACTCATCTGCTCCCCGTATGGCTACGGCGTCCGCCTGCTGGCCTTCGACGAGAGCTGCGGCGAGCTGGCCGACTGCCTGCCCGTCCAGACCAGCTGCCTCAGGGAGATCCGCTCCATCTACTCGCACAGCGACGTGGTGCTCACCACCAAGTTCTCCCCAACGCACTGCCAGCTGGCTTCAGGCTGCCTCAGTGGACGCGTCGCCCTTTACCAGCCCAAGTTTTAGCCGCCAGGAACGATGCACTGCAGACCTGGGTAAAGAAGTTCCAATCGGGGCTCATGCACAGATCCAGAATGCCCCAGTTCATACAGCCACATATTTTCTATGATTTTAAACTCCTATTTGTTGTGTAAAGACTTTATCTATAAAGTAATATGTCCTTTTTGGTATCCTTTGGTATAAATTTTATCAAAACCATCAAAGAAAATTAAACATTTAAAAAAAAATCTGAATCTTTAGGAACCCAAAATAACATCTTCAAGCATTTGTTTTAAAGTGCTCGAGTGGACCAGATGGGTGGGATTTGCTGCATGCAGATGTGTCAAATGTCAAAAGTGTGACATACGATATGAATCAAATATTGTGATTTTTCTTGACCCTCTGCAAGAAAAACTCCTCCCATCTGGCACCTTTAAAGGGATAATTTAAACTTGTAGACTTCTTCTAGACGACTTCTAGGCCCAGGTCTGCAGCTGTGAAGCAACTCTACTTGTGTGGGAACCGTCGGCTGAAGGCCACCTGAGAATAAATTAAAGAAGACTTCAGCTGTGGCCTCTTGAACAGGCTGCAGAAGTGAGAGGAAACTTTCAGCCTCTCTCACCCTGAACTGAAAAAAAGACTTTGAGTCAACAAAACGAAAAAAAAAAAAAATCGGGCTTTGCAAACCAGACTTCTATCCAGACTGAGGAGAAGAAGTAGGAAGTCCAAACCTTGAAGCTCTTGATCAGTAAGTCAAGAGATGCAACACTGCATCACCCTGGAGTTCATCTGTGGCTCTTTTTCATACTAAAGATTAATTTTGGTCTCTGTAGCAGTAGAAAACTTTGATTTACTTTGAGACTCAACACATTCAGATGTTGCCGTCTGTGGACAAAACCACTAAGGATGCAAAACAAACAGTCTGACACATATTAATCCATTAATTCTGACGAGATAAACGAGAAACGGGCGCTTGTGTCTGTCGTCTGAGCTGCCGTCGGCCGTCCTGACGCGGCGTCCTCCTCTCCGGATCGTGACGCTCTCAGCTGCTCCGCTCTGCTCATGCCTTCTCCACAGGTGCTGCTTCTCTGCTCATACAATCTGAACTTTGACCCCTGACTTCAAGGACCTCATCATCAACGCCTTTCCCCTTTATCTACCTGTTACTTTCTGTCTTCCATCTCCACCCTGTTTCCGCCCTCAAGGTCTTTAGTGGTTTAGGTTTTTAGTGGTTTTATAGGTGTATTAATGCCCGCACTGCTGCTTCACGGTGTTTGATTCATTTGATTCTGCGGTCACTTGCGGCAGCTTTAGGACCAGTTGCGCTCGAGTTGCTCTTCATTTCTTCTCTCAGTCTGTGTGTTTTTATCTTTAGTTTTTTTTCAAAGTATTCCATCCTGACACTTTTCAGACCCACTTTCAGTACAAACCACTATTGCTACACTTTCATACTTTTGCAAAGAAAATACTTCTAATTACATATTTCCTCCCTAAAAGATAAGGCGGGTATTATTCTGTATTTTTTACACAGAGCACAGTAGTCTGTCTCTGCTTTCTGACTTCTCTACCTTGTCTGTTGCCCTCGACCCAAGCTTACTGGTTCCTACTGAAGATGTAAATCTTTAAAAACAGCTTTTAAAAAACGCTCCAACATTTGCTGAAACAGCTGATGACTGTAGTTTAAAACAGACGTTACTCAAACAGGAGTAACGTGGAGTAATGCACAATCAGTCCTCTGGTGAGAATTAAACAGCAGGACAGTGTATATGGGATTGACAGTATTAGTTCGTAGAATCTATTTGTAGTTGGTCTTTTCTTGGGATTTACTGACTCTAAGAAAAATGTAGAATACTGCCAGCCACATCCTTTAATCAGCTTGTTGAGTTTTTGGGCATGTTCGGTAGAAGAAGTTGCCTCAGCATCATTTGTTTAACCTTCGTAGGACGAAATTGTTGCCAAGAAACATTTAACTTGTTTTTCGACCCATTACCTCATTTCATTGGTTTATGAAGAGAGTGTTGATCCACACCAGTGTTTGATTTGTTTCCTCCCATGCGTCACATCCAGTTTCTCACTTTTACAATGCTGTCATAAAGGCGACCAATCAGGTTTTTTCCTGTTTAAGGAGCGCGTTAATTGCTTTGACTGTTCTCGTATCTGCAATGCTTTTGTGTTTTAAACCGGTGTAGTATAGCTGCTCTAAGAGCCAAGCACATACGCAGATGTTACACCTCAATGTAAACTGGTCCCAGTACCTACAAACTGACTGACTGCAGAATAGATATTACATAGACAAAAGATAGACATAAGCGTATACTACTATGCATACCAGCCTTTATGAAGATTCTCCTCTCTTATTTATGTGAGGGTCAGATGCCAAAATATGGTTTGCTTGGACAAGGCAGTGCTTCTCCTCTGTAAAACTGAGCTGAGAACTGAGGGTGAACAGCTGCTGTTGTGGATTTAAAAAAAAGTGTTCTTTACATGTGGCAAAAGCTTAGATTTTTAGAAGAATTGATTGGAAATATGCTTATTCGCTTTCTTTAGATGAGCAGGTCGATACTTGTCTCATACGAGCAGCCGGTTAGCTTAGCTTAGCATAAAGACTGGAAACAGCAGAAATACTTATTCTGGCACCGCCCAGTGTTACAATAACCGCCTACCATCACCACTGAAAGTCACTGATTAGCATATTATGTCTTATTTGTTTAATCCACACAAACAAAACAAGTTAAGGGGCGGTTATCTCCTTTATCTCCTTCTCAGCTCTGACCAGAAACTTTCTCCACTGGTTGTCTGACAAGCAAAGAACAAAGATATAGTCCGTGAAATAACCTCTGTAAAAGGGCGACTTGTCTTTTTACACTTTGGTTTTTGTAAAAAATAATTTAAAAAAACAAGATAAAATGTGTTAAATAGTGAGTTCTACAGGTTTTGTCCCTGTTTCCACTTTGTGCTAAGCTAAGCTAAGCTAACCGGATGCTCACATGGTAGCTTCATGTTAACCCTTCAACACATGAGAGAAGTATCAGTTTCTCCTTCTAACTCGCCGCAATAAAGTGTAATAAGCATTTTTACCAAAACTTACGCGATTGAGAAATTAGTTTAGATTGGAGGTGAAAAGATGAAGTTGTGTGATCACAGATGTGATTTCCAGCTGACAACATGGTCCTGTGTGTGCTGAGGGAGGAAGCTTTCAACACTTTGTACCTCAGTTAACTGCTCAAAATGTGCATATTTCACAAATGGGGTCTCTTTCACTTTCAGTTCAGTCAATTCAGGGACTTCCTCCCCTCATTTAATAACTCATTAAGAAAGACTAGAGTGATTTCACTTGTAAACTGCTAATATTTATGGTTATTTCTTTTAATTGACTAAGCTGAGAGTTAAAGACCGTCCATGCTGTATATTCAGTGCTGCTTTTATTCCACTTACATTAACAAGCTCTTCGGAGAGAAGTGTCTTATCTGCCATTTTCACTTCAGGTATAGCAACTAGAATCAGTTCATTTTGGGTTGTTTTTTTTTTCAGTCACTCCTGTTCTGGGTTTTAACCTGTACTCTTTTGTGGATTAGTTGAATGTTCTTGGTATTTCTGGTGTTGGCTGTGCACTCTCACCTCAACTGATCACAGCTGGTGGAGGGTCGGACGCGAGACGAAAAACATGTTGAATTGCTCGCACTGTTGTTTCCTAAATGGCTGTACACGGCAAGGAATCCCAACAATGATACTAAAATGGTACTTATTATCACTGAAATAAAAAGAATAGCTTCTTTTGCACTGCTGATTGTTTGGTGTTCAGTATTTCTCCTCTTCAGTCGACCTTTTTTTTTCCTGAGTGTGTTTTTGCATCTGGGAGGAGGATGTGATGGATGTATGGATCATGAATGGGTACCAAAAGTCAGCATGTTAACACACCAACCTAAGATGGTGAGTGTGGTTAACATTATACCTGCTTAATATTAATATTAACATTAACATTACCAGTTTCTGTCAGATCCAGGCTGTTCTTCTTCACTTCTGGTCCAGATTCAAATGTATGTAAATAAATATTAATTAAAATATAGATAACACCATTCTGTGATATTTATTTGAGATGTTATGGTCCTGTTGGACATTAGTCAAACAAACACACAGAGTTAGAAAAAACATGTCACACATCAGACCAGCTGACTGTTGAATTCTCCACTTAGTCAGAAACAGACATTACAGCATCCTCGGCTGTAACGTAGAATAAAGCAGTTGAAGCTGAGTCCAGGGTGCCTGTTCGTTATCCGCCAAGAAGTTCCATGTTTGTGTGACATTGTAGAAGTTATTCAGTTTGTGTCCTTGTCTTTGTGTAAAAATGTTGCCTTTCTATGTATCGTGTAAAAGTTTGTGAGATTACAGTGGTTTAATCTGCTTTAAAGGGTCAGTACACCCAAATGACTCCCTGTTGAATTTGACATTTTAGAGCTGTGGCCACCACGTTGGTGGAAACCTCAGAGATATTTTGGATCCTCAACACGTAAAACTGTCTTGATAGCACTGAGGCTGTGCAGACAAATACATTTATGTATAATGGGTGAACTGACCCTTTAATAGTGTCCTCTCAGTAATAATTAGTAGGAAAACGTCACTATTCTGGTTGATCAGTTGTCTCCTTCTGAACTGAGCTGAACTTCACTTCAGCCTGTGATCCGGCTCATCTCTGAGGCTCCGTCAGCCCGTCGTCCCGTCTGCTCTCACGCTCTCCGGCCTTCAGACGACCGAGCTCTCCTCACCTGCTCCTGCTGCTGCCGCTGACTCTCCCTGCGGCGGTTGATGGCCTTGGTGCTGGCGCGAAGCTTGCGGAGCCTCAGAGCGCGAAGACGCAGCTGAAGGTCCTGGGGGATCTTCCCTCCTTTGGCCCGGATCTCCTTCAGCCTCTGAATGGGCGTTTTGGTCAGGGTGAAGTCACAGATGGTTGCGCGGGGCTCCATGCCAACTTGGCACCGACGCATGGACGGGAAGTACCCCTCGGCCCAGACCACCACCTTGTACTCTCCCGGATTCAGCAGACGCCAGTAGTCCCCGTCAGCAGCTGAGGCCATGAAAATGAAATGGAGACAAAAACAAGGATTGATTTTGTTGTCTCTTCAGTCAAAACTTAAACGTGATTGTCCTAAAAGTAACGTCTCTGAGGGTTTAGTGGTTTGCTTTTCTGGTTCTGACCCACAATCCTCTGTGCAGCCGCCGAGAGACGAACAGACAGATGACTGGACATGACAGGTCGGATGTGTGAGCAAGAGGGTCAAAGTTCAAGGCAAAATGTCCCAACTGTATGTCTGACCTGATCGGATGTCGTGATCGTGGTCCTCCACCTTAATTACAGCATCTGCTATTCCTCTTTTGGTCAGCTTGTCCCTGATCACACCCTTGATGCCTCTGTGGACCTGAGTGAAGAAGAAACACAGTGTGAGCCCCCAAAAGTCCAGCAGATGACTTGTGAGATTTCTTTTGCTTGTTTGTTTCGGGCAGTTACTGCAGAAGCTGACTGACCTGCTCCATGTAAACCAGCAGAGACTCCTTGTTGTTCTCCCACTCGAAGGGAAGCTCACTGGCATGAGGGAACTTATCACAGGACAACTCCACCGTCACCTCAAAGCAGTTGGTGTGCAAGTAACTGAAGTCATTCATACCTGCAGAAAAGACATACAAGAACGCGATGTGCATAAGAAAGTCAGGCAAAAAGTTTTTAAAAAATGAGCTATTTCAGGAGATAAACATTTGAATTTATTAATTTTATTCATGCAAAGAAGTTGGTTGAAAGCCTTTTTCATGTGAGCACAAGAAAAGAATAAAACACAGAGAGATTTTAAATAAGAAACAATTATATGAACTCTGCCATTGAATGCAGCATTCACAAAGAGTATAATTCCTGTAAAAGCAAACAAAATAGTACACAACAGGAAGTTTTAGACCGTAAAACAGCGTTCAGTATTTCAGGTAAAGATTATTGTGTTGTAGATAATAAATGTTAATAGAATTAGTAAGTTTAAGGTGTAAAACAATTCAATTAGATTCTTGATAGAGCAGAATTACAACCATTAAAGGTTTAAATTTCATCAGTAAGCAAATACAGTGGTGATCAATTTATTCATTTAGGGTGTTAAAGAGCAATTTTTAAGCCTGCAAAGTTTTAAAAAATGATCTAAGGGCCCCTAGCATGTGTTTGGAAAGGATGTTTTTTAAGTGTTATTATCTGTGAAAGCAGCCCTGCAGAAGCACTACACAGCATTTCTGGGTTAGTTTTCACTGATATGTGTCTGCAGGGACTCACTGCCGGGGACGGTGTGCCAGGCGCCGCCGTTGATGATGTTGTTGTGAGACAGGAAGTCCTCGTAGTGGCACAAACGGCGGTCAGGATTGGCCATCACCAGGTTGGTGGAGGCGTAGACGGTGGCCAGCCAGCGGAAGAAAGCATTGTCCGCCGTGGGGGTGTCCTCCTGAGGGGCCCAGTCACGGGTGCAGTCGAAGGGGTACGTGACCACCAGTTCTCCCCCGTGGAGGTTCGCACTGAGCACAAAGGGAATGTCCTGCATCCAGCTGATGACGGCCCGGGTCTCTGGAGCGACCTGGGAGGGATGGATTAGTTTTATGTCACTTTATAGACACGGATTTATAGTCAAGATTCTAATCTAACACAGACTATGACCTTTTTACTATTATGTCTGATATTTACTTGATGTGTATGTTGCATTTTACTGCTGTAGATGTTTAAGGTTGAGCTGATTTTAACTACTTTATATACTGTTGGTTAGTTTCATCTACAGCAATGCATCATGGTCTACAAGCTCATTATATGTTTGTGGCGTTGCTGGCCTGTGAGGACCACATATTTCTAAAGAAAGAAGAAAAACAGCCTGTTTTCTGCTTTGTAACAATTTTCCAGCTAATCCAAGAGGGAGGAGATTTGAATAGTTTATTTATCTTAGGAAGTAGGTGGATTCTCTGGATCCCTAAAGGAACGTTTAATCCTCCATTTTATCAGAACAATTAAAGTTAAGATAACCCATTTTGAAATTACTTGGATTTTCTGTTGATTACATTTAAGTGTTTGTAGGCGTTCCTCTTGTCTGTCGCTGTACTGATCTGACTGAGCCACTTTCTTATATGTTTCCATCTGCAAGGCAGAAATATAAACACTTAAATGCAAAGAACACCACTGTGACAAATCAATCAGCTGCAAGGAAGCTGTTGCCGAACACGGAGTGACAATGCTCGGGCCTCCAGGAAAACCACAACTCACTTGGCTCTGAAATTATTTCCTGATCTGAGGTTTGCATGTAGATAAAGTGGAAACATTATTTTCCTCTTCTGAAACTGTCCACACACAACCTTAAAAACCTGCTTTTCACTGTGACCCACATTTATGCCCTCATAAACTGGAGACCTACTGTAAGAGCTACTACATGTCCCCTTTCCTAAGTAGCAGGGTTAGGTCCTTTGATAAGGACAGTAATCTGTATTATATTCAAATCTCTGCATTCACTTACTAATTCCATCAATTGCTGCATCAGAGTTTTACTGTTTTGTCAGACAGTGACGTCCAACTCTACAACTCCACTTTCTTTAGTGTCATTGTTAATATAACCACCAGATGGTGTCACAGTGCGCAGTTTTTCAAAACCTACACTCAAGTCCTGTTTGCACCTGCCATTAAAGGCAGAGTCTGCAGCCCGATTTAGAAAGTATCCAACCAAAACTCACCCACCCCCTCCCTCCAAAGACACTCCCCCACAACACATGAACGCACCGCCTGACTAACTGCTGGAGGACGAGTCCATGACAACGATGAGAAGACCGACCGCCACCACCAGGTCCTTCGTTCGACACTCTCTCTTGGTTTTTCAGTCTGACAAATTACATCTCTGCTAAATTTTTGTGCCCTGAGCTCAATAAACGACAGAAGCAGGTCTCTCTCTGTCTCAGGCGGTGTCAGCTTCATGTTGGTAACTCCGTACGTACTTTCTTACGTAGAGAATGTCAGTTGTTAGGTGGCCCTCCAGTGTGGCCTAGGACACTTACACATGGCTAAAAGAACGTGGTCACATGCAGCCCAGACCAGCTCCAAATGTGGGCTGAATCATTGGATCTCAATGCGTATTGGGTGCATTCATGCCTGCAACATGTTAACTATGCATCTAACTAAGCTCCTAAACTTGCCCAGCAATGCTTTTCTTTATTGTTTTACTGGTGTTTACAAAAAGCTACTCCGTACCATCGCGTCCTCTTTAGTGTAGTACTCTGGGATGGGGATGTAGTGGTTGGAGACTTTGGATTTATCTGTTGCCGTCTCTTGGGCGTCCCACATGATGTTGTTCAGGTCAGGGAAGTTATGATTCAGGTCGATTCCTTCAAAACTGTATCGTCCGTCTGCCCAGCCGGCCAGCTCCGAGCCCTGCAGCAGAAAACAGTCAGTAAGTACGATCTAGTAATGATCTAGTGGTGCTGCTGTCAGTCTTCATTCTTTCTGTGGCCTCAATAATGAAATGTGTAAACAAGCATCTCTCAGTTATAAGAATCATTATCATTATTGTTGTTATTTGGTCATTTTTGCTTGCTGATGCGACGCTGGAAACAACCAGTGACCATAGCTGTCACATGGCAGGCACCTTAAACATTAGGACACCAGGAGGCCGCTTATTTTAATGAACAGTGTGGCCTCAGATTTTGGCAAAACGTGGCCGGTGGTGAAGCAGATCTGGTCTGATGAGTGAAAATTAGACTTTATTTCATGGCAGATTTGATTCTGTGAAATGGAGACTTCAACTTCCTGGAAAACAGAACGGTAAACAAGAAAGTCCTTCATCATGCCATCTTCCAGTAGCTGTATTAGAGTGATCCCACCTTGTACTTTATTTTTAACAGGATTTACCTGAATTACAGTATCCAAAAGTCACTTTAACTTCACCCACCTTCTTATAAGCTTCTTCGTACCCATCAGGGTTCATGGAGGGCAGCAGGTGGATTCGAGTCTCCGTCACCAGCCGGACGATGCGCTGGTTGCCCTTCTTGTATTCTCTGCATAAGTACTGCATAAGGTTCAGGACGAGCTCTCGACCCAGAGCCTCGTTCCCGTGCATCCCCGCCACGTAACGAAACTCCGGCTCACCTGCAAGAGGAAAACTTTATTTATCCTACACCAGGGGAATTTACTTGTTACAGCAACAGAGGAGACGGAAAAGGTGTCAGTAACAGAAGTAGTGCAAAAACAAGGGATATAAGAAATATAAAGTTTTGAGAGAAAAAAAAAATCTATATATATGATCTATATATATACATGTATGTATTGCACAGGATATTGAAAATATTGTAATTCATGACTGTTTACTTGAAAAACTCACATTTTTGCACACAAAACACATAAAGAGTTTATAAAATATGATAGTTTCTTGTAAATTAAATTACCCAACAGTTGTAAGGCTGAAGTAATTTCCCAATTAATCAATTTGTTGATTGACAAAAAATGATTTTTTTCTCTCTAACTTTTTTGATATTTCAGTCATTTTACATATAAAAATGTTTAAGGGTTTTCAAATGTAGGGATTTTTCTGCACTGTGTACTTTTACTTTTAATACTTTAAGTACATTATCGTACTGCAGAGTATTTTTACTGTGTGGTATTAGTACTTTTATTAAAGTAAAGGATGTGAATACTTCCTCCACCACTGCACTTTACTTGCCAAGCAGTAACTGTGGAGGAACAGTGGGTCAACAGGTAGTAACAGGTCACATTAGACGTGACGCATCTAAAATGTAAAGTTTGATTTTACTCAGTAAGTCAGAGTTAAAGCTCAGAGACACATGAGGAACTCTCTGATAAAACTTTCAACCCCATTTGTAGTGTGTTAGGCAACAGTGTGATGGCACTTTGCCAATAATCACACATGGATTGGCCAAACTGATTATAACTTACATAACAACTAAAACTACAAAGACTCAAAATCAGGACTTCCTGTAACTCAAAAATAAAATATGTGCAATGGCTGCTCTACTTCTTAGATTTGGCACCAGTGTTCTGTAATTTAAATCAGCTGCTGGCACTTCTTCCCATTATCCCCACTAAGAGTGAAGCAATTTCAAATGTCTTTATGCCATTTTCCTGAGAAGAAGGAAAGAAAAGCCACACTTTGTTTATTTCAACTTTTTGGCAGATGTAGAGTGGCCCCCAAAGCCCTGCATCTGAAGACAAGGTCACAAAGAAATCAGTCTTGTTTGGTGGAGAGGGTGCCGTCTCCGATTTCAAACGTTATCAGTTTGTTTACACATGAGAGGCCCTCTCTGTGAGACACCCCAGACTCCCTGTGTGCTGCTGCTGCTGCTGCTGCAGAGAAAAGCCTGTATAAACACCGGAGGATGTGGAATTGGGGCCACTGAGCAACTCAAACTCTGCTCAATGTGAGAAACATGATGAACTTTGCTGCAGGGACTTCGGAGAGTTTGAGGTTTCATCTGAACTCATGGAAGAACAGTGGACATGCTCTTACCTAGTTCGTGTTTCCCGGGGTTGTCTGAGATCTCCATGACGTACAGCTTGAGCCCCATGTAGCTCTTCCCGATGGTGTAGATGTGGGTGATGTTCGGACACTCCTCCGTCACAGACTTCATGAGCTTTTGGAGGTTTAGAGGAGAAATTAGACTAGAAGTGTCCAAAGGGTTAAATCTGAACTCTGAGGAAATCTGCAAACTGTTAGGAGTCTGAGTAAAAACCCTGGCATTGGTTTTAGGGGAACCAGAGTTAGTCATCATGCATGTGTGGCTGCTCTTCACGCTCTAACCTTCCTCATCTCTTTGTAGTTGTGGTGTCTGAAGTCCAGGACGTCCTTTGATCCTTGTTCTCGCTCTGAGGAGTAGATGTCAGCTGGATCTACGAGGAGGTGGCACAACCTGGCATTAACCTCCTTTTGTTGACACACAGACTTTAAACACGTATTATTCACTGTGAACATCTCGTCCTGAGAATAAACACGTTCAAATGAATCATTATTCCCATCAGTCACATGTTGAGTGGCTCGACACAGACCGTGGATGTTATAAAATCATCTCAAATTCAGTGAAGAGAAGTTGGATGTCTCTCTATTCTTTCCCCTAAACTCTATTGGTGGGTTGTTAAATAATATTACGCCGTCTTCTAGGAAGAACATTTGATTCCAACATCTTGAAAACTTGTTCAGTCATGTTTTTACCATCTTGAACTTATTTCTGAAATCAGGTCAATTCTATCATCTGCTCATATTAAAAAGAAAAGTTCTACATGCTGCTGGATTACAACAGTGCACTTTATTCTGGTATCAGGCAGGACTCCCTCCACCGTCTCCAGTTTGTTCAAAACGCCACTGGAACAAAGAGGTATCCCCCCTGTGCTCGCCTCCCTGCACTGGCTTCCTGTAATTATCGAAATTATTTTAAAATCTTTAACTTTTAATGCCCTCAGTGCTCCTGAGTATTTGTCTGAGCTGCTCACACGGTATGTGCCCTCTCGTTCTCTACCATCAGCAGATGGAGCCCTGCCAGTTATTCCAAGGTTTCTAAGAAATGTTTTTATTTCTGTCTTCCTGTGTGCTTTTATCCTTCTCATTCTAACTGTCTTGTCTTGTTTTTACTTTGTTTCGTAAAGCACTTTTTGGGCTGGAGACAATCCCAACTGACTTAGGGCGAGAGGCGGGGTACATCCTGGACGGGTCGTCAGTCAATCACAGGGCCAACACATAGAGACTTTATTATTATTATTATGATAATAATTATTATTACACTGCAGCATATTTCCTACCGTCAACACGGCAGCCAAGTATTTCGGCCCTGAGGCAGATGGTGCCGTTGAAGTACCAGGTCTGAGGGTTGATGCGGATGTACCGGGCCACAGTGGGAACAGGGAGGAGTCCGAGCACCGGAGTCTCTGGATTCTGGTTTCCTTCAAAGATCTGTACAATTCAAAGTGGATGACATGACTTTCATTTAAACATAAAACCAGAAGGCCCTCAGAGAGTGTACAGTATACCACCACCATGGCTGCACACAAGAATTAGACATGTTTAGCTCTGTCGCTCTGTCGGTCCACCACTTTATTGCAGATTGTATTATCTCAGCACTTATTGGATGGATTGCTCTGTATTTTATATACTTCCAGCACAACCATTCTTAATTTGTTTTCCCTTTTACTCTGGACGAGTGGTTAACTTACATACACTACATATTTTACTTTGGCACAAACTCGTAAAATGTGTTTTCCATCTGCATGAGGTCCACTGTTCACGGTTGGTGCATTCCTTAAATCAATGCAATAAAAAAAAAAAAAAAAGCAGCTCTTACTGCCTCTGCTGTCCCATTCATGGAGGGTTTCCAGGTCACAGAGTCATTACTCAGCTGGACTTTGTAGGTGTGGACCCAGTCCCAGCTGTATTGAAGACCAAGAAAGACAAGAAGCCAGTTTTTTATAGACTTCACAGCAGTGAAAGAACATTGTGCTCAGTCTTTGTTTCACAGAACATAAATAGAAAATATAAAAATAAGCACATTTCTTTTACTGCTCAGCATCTCTTGGGTCCAATCTGTAAACATGTGCTTGTGCAGTTTTCTATTTCACTATTTTGCACAGAAACAAGTTTTAATCCTGATACTACCTGACCTCCAGATGGAGTTTCGGCCCTGCAGGATGACTCCAGTGAACAGAGTGAGGTGGATGGTGTCCACCTCAAGCCACTGGTGCCGGTCCTTATACTCAGCACACCAAGCTCCATCATACAGGTCGCCGTCCTCGATGCCAGACTGAAAACACATGTTACACAGACGTTTTTTTTTTCTTTTTTCCAAATGCAGAACACATTAAACTCTTGGCTCTGCCTTAATGTGAAGCAGCGTTGACCCTGATTGTAAAATAATTGCTGTCAGACTGAAGATGTTAGACAGCAGAACATGAAGAGGCAGCTGTGATGTTGACGATCACCGCTGGCTCTGTGAGTCGCAGTAGTCAACAAAATCATTGGAGTTTTATTATAGTGGCAACTTTACATGCCAATAAAAGCAAAAAGGGGGAAAAGTGATGGAGAGTGCGGGTGATCTCTTTTATTTTATAGCCCATTAGTAAAAGAAATATGCAGCAGAAGTTATAGACAGAAATAAAACATGATAATATGAAGGGAATGAGTAAGGACATGAGCGCTGGTCGCTGTGCAATTAAATTAAACTACTTTGTGCTGTTAATTTGTGTCTTTATAATAAAAATAATGAAGGAACCAAAAGACATTATTTGATGTTATGTGATATTTGTATAAAACCCTACTAATCCAAAGTATTTTTTCTCTTATGCCACCTTAATTGGCTTTTTTAAAATCATGATTTATAACTTAGACAGTTGGTGGATTGGAGTTTTGTACAGACAGATTGTGCAGCACTTTGAGTCAACTGCTGTTTAAATATGCTTTATAAATAAAGCTGGATTGGATTGAATTGGAAAAGAACATAGAAATTGTGGTTCCTACTGCCCACGCAGGTGAACAAACCAAAACTAGTTCTAATAAATGAGAAAATAATCAAACAAATCAAATAACTAAATAACTCAAACTTCTAGAATAATCAAAAAAATTATACTTATTATTAGTAAAACAACAACTAAATACTGACAACAAACGAATAGCTCCCACATAATCTTCATACTGGTGAACTTGAAGCTCACTGCACTCTGTGTTTGAAGTTTGATCCACATCTAGACCCACCTGGATATTCAGCCTGCCCCTGTGAGGACCCAGGCCCTCCCGCTGATAGGACGAAGCTCGAATCTGACTGTCGTCCACCCGCAGGGACTCGAGGCCGAGGGGAGGACAGTCTGGAAGGAGGAGGAAAAGATACCAAGAGATGAAATGTTTGGGTTTGTGTGTGCTTGTCAGGAGACGCTGATCCTTTGCAGGACTGCTGAGGGGTTAAAAACTCTCTTTCTGGTTTCTCTGAGTAAGCAAACACATGGCTGATGTAATAAGGGTCCCAGTGGTTATTATGTGGAATATCCCTAATCATGCCGGGTCACTTTCATTGGAAGTTTGGAGGCCCTCGCCACAAAGGAAACTGCAGATAAGCAAAGCCGTGGAGGGTTTGAATGCAATTTGAGACGAAGATGAGGGCCAAGAGGGAGTGAAGTCAAACTCCGAGCAGAGCAGGAAGAGGAAGGCTACATCTGCAGGACATTTTATGGCTTTTGGGAACAAGTAATAATCACAAACACTAAGAGCACTGGCAGGGAAAACAGCTTTGGTCATTCTCTTTAGGTCAAAAGAATTTTTTTTCAACTGCAACATCTAAAAAAGAAAGAAAAAGGAACAAAAGATGTCTGGTTTAAGGACGTTTATATTAGCACCTCACAAAAACCCGGGACAAATCCCTTTAACATGTGTGGAACTGCAAAAAAATCACTAGCTCATGTTTTTCAAATGGGAATATTTGCTGGTTTTCTTCTTCTTCTGTGGCAGTGAACTGAATGTCTTTGTGTTTGGGGCCGCTGGCCAGACCAAACAAGCTCTCTTTGGACGTCCTCTCGGGGTATAGGAGTCAGCGGTGGGCACTTTTCACACATTTTCTGACCTAAAATGATCGTTAGTCGCAGTCAATGATATGTTATCCTCTTGAATCTGGTGAATCATTCAGCCGCCTGTTCCATATTAAATCAAACCACACAGTTACATAAGGTAATATTTGGTTTCACTAATTCGACAAACAATTAGTTGATCAATAGAGAATCAATTGGCAGCAATTTTGATCAAACTAATTCTAGCAACAGTGCAAAAACATTTGTTCCACGTTTTCAAATGTGAATATTTGCTGGTTTTCTTACCTTTTATGACAGGAATTGTGTTTCTGGATTCTTCTCTGGCATTGTACAGGCTAATCAATCAATCAAGAAACTAATTTATAACTTTAGAGTAACAAAATTGTAGAAATGAATGTTTTGTTTTCATTCATTTAAAGACCTTGATTGATATTCTAGTAGTTCTAGAAGTACTGTTCTTAAGTACACCTTTGAGGGAGTATTTCCATTTTTATGCTACTTAATACTTTGACTCTATTTTATTCCAGATTAAAATATTGTACTTTCACTCCACCGCATTTACGTGATACTTGTTACTTTACAGATTCAGATTGCTAACACAACGTACAACATGCACAATGTACAACAAAATAAAAGTAAATATACTAAGTGATTAAAATTATGTCCACATGAATGCATCAGTAATTATAATATATACATTATTCTAAAATGGGCCATTCTGCATAATGAGTACTTTTACTTTTGGTACTTGAAGTATATTTTGATGCCAGTACTAACCCCAACCCTTGTAACTGAGTATCTCTGTAGTTTTGCTACTTTCACTTAAATAAAAGATCTAAGTACTCCTCCCACCACTGAAGTCAGGAGCTCAGTGGGTCCCTGAAGGCATCATTAATTAACTGCATGTAACTGCTTCCTTAATTAATAGTAGTACTTGGGTTTAATCAGCTTGAAGTCTCCCTGACTTCTCACAGATTGTTGTAAAAGAGTAAAACTGGGCTACTTGGCTCATGTCCACATATCAGAAAGTTGATATTTAGATATTTTCTGTCCTACCCAGTTCTGTTTTCTCATTTCCTGTCTTCCTGTCATCTGTTTCTTCCTCTTTGTTGTCGTTTTCCTCCTTGATGTCGTGGTGTTTGGTGTCCAGCTGTGTGTCCCTGACAGTGGTGGAGAGTATTGGGGTCCGTGCTGTTGTTAGAGTCGGTCGGTCTGTGCTGTGATCCTGCGGCTCCACAGTCACAGACTCAGCTGCTGTTGTGCTGTTTAATAATGAAGAATCAGTCGTTGCAGCGTCTAAAAATCCTCCCAGAAAAATCACAGCAGCCAAAATGCAAAATGACTTTTCCATCTTCCTCTTTGTTGGCTGCTGCAGACTGAGAGGGGAAAAAACTCCCCAGCCAGTTTATGTGGATTTGACAGAGCCAGACCCCCCTACTCCTCCTCCTTCTTCCTCCTCAATCCCACCTCCCTCCTCCTCCTCAATCCCACCTCCCTCCTCCTCCTCAATCCCGCCTCCCGCTAAAAAAATGTGCTTGAAAACGGACTTTGCAGTTGACATAATGTGGGTTATGTGCAGTAGTCGAATGTAACTAAGTTCATTTACTGAAATAAGGTGTTGAGCTACTTGTACTTTACTTGAGTACTTCTGCTCGTACTTCTACTACACTACCTGTCAGAGGGACGTGTACTTTTTACTACACTACAGTTATTTGATGAATTTAGTTATTTTGCATGGTCAAATTACAGTCAGATTCAGATGGATGCTGACGTTACCATTTAAGGCACAACTGTGTCTAAGTCCGTCCTCCCAGAGCTGCAAACATGACCGTAGACTCTTGTTTTGTTCATATACTGTAGGATATAGTGCATATAGCAGAGTAAATATAAATCTGCCATGTTCAAAGTAGCAGTGAAAGATCTACCTTACACTCAGCGCATCTTCTGCTCTGCTACCCACAATGAGGCTTCATTTGGAGGATGACACACTGTAATCAGTTTTTAGAGGATGATAACTCAGGTATTAGCAACTAGAGATGTTACAATAATAATAATAGAGTAATTTAACTACTGCATAATGAATGCAAACACAGCCCACCTCTATACACGATAAACAGACCTCTCTCTGCACTCATAGGGCCACAGAAGAGATCAAACACAATCTTTAGTCTCCTCAGAGCCACATAAACCTCCAGTGAAACCGTTAAACACCTTTGACAGTCTTCCCTCACTGCTAGACATCTTTGTGAGATCACACTGAAGAAAGACCCACATAATGTGTCAAAGATCTGCTGTTATCTGTTTATATGATGTCTCAATCTGACACCATCCCTCTCATTGGTGGTATTGGTGACTTTTTGCCAGAGAGATGGGACTTATGTGCTTGTGTTATGTGTTTTGTTTCATACTAACTGATTTAAGTTTTACTTTTTTTCTTAGTGTGAGTTGGTCTTCTTGGTTTGAGTGCCTGGTGACGCCACATGTTTGGATCTTGCAGGTGACAGGAAAGACAAAACAGATGTCGCAATATGTATAATGTGTTTGTCCTGGGTTGTTGGTGCTGCTGATTAATACCGGTGATTTTGTCGTGGAGTGAAAGTGAAAGTTGTGCTGGAATTTAAAACCCTAATTCCTGCACATTTTTCTTGTTATTTTTCAGTCATTTCAGTTCACTCCCCAGCTGTAAATTGTCTCTCTCCACTCTGTGTTTGGACATAATCTTTTATTTTTCATGATTCACATCGTCCTCCGCCTCCCTCTGCTGCTAACCTCAAACCGCCAATAACCATCTAGATAACGGCATGAATACCAAACTGTCCATATATCCTGTAGCTGATTGTTGGTGCAGCCTCCTGTCCTCCATCTGTAGCGTGTCTGTAGTGACTGAGATTTATTACAGCAACAACTGATTATTTAATGAATTTAATGAACACAGTCACAGGGAACACATCAGCCCCTGTTTGTCTGCGTCCATCCAAACCACATATTTTTTAAATTGTCAGCAAACCATCACATCTGTGTTGTATTTAAGTTGCACTGACATGAACTTGACTCACTTGGCTGTCAACATCTGGCAAAATGAATAATGTCGCAATGCAAGATGGCATTAAGAAAAACAAGGAGTCACTCTCTGGGCTGTGTATGACTTGTCCCCATGTGGTCTGTATGTGCATGATCACATAAACAGGCTATACAGCGAGGCTGCCTTTGTTTGTGTTTCCAGGTTTGGCTCAGAGCCGAGCTGTCAGTCTCTCTCCTCGCCGTATTAAAGGTCCTTAACACATGACCACATTAAACGGAGAGTAAACATCTCATAGATGTTGTTGTGCTCAGTGGTAGAAGAAGGATTCAGATCCTTTACTTAAGTAAAAGTACCAATACCACACTGTAAAAATACTGCTAAAAGTATTCAATGCAGAAAAATCCTCATATTTTAGAAGCTGGAAATCTGCTTTTTTTTTTACATGTAAATAACTGGAAAAGTTTAAGAAAAATTTATTTTCTGTCTATAAATTCATTGATTAATTAGCAGATTACTTCAGCTGTATTTGTAAATACTATTGAGTAGCTTAATTAACAATAAACCATCATATTTCACATTTCTTTACATGTTTTATGTGCAAATTGTGTGTGAATATATAAAGTAAATAGTGACTAAAGTTGTCAGAATATTGTAGTGAAGTTAAAAGTACATTTTTTTGTAAAATCAGGAAAATTAAGAGGTAAATATAAAAGTATTTAAAAGTAAAAGAACCCAAAGCATAAAAATCCTCACATTTGAGATGTAAAACAAGAGAAAAGATCAAAACCTACACTAAAAATTGATTTTTCTTTGATTGATCGATCAACTCAAACTGATTAAAGGGCTAACCATTTTAACTGTTCTCGTTTAATATTCTATAAATGTACTTTATAACATAACCATCATATCATATTATTTAGAATTAAAAATTAAATATAAAAAATGTGAATCTGTAAAGTGACTTGTAGATAAATGTCAGATAAATGTAGTGAAGTAAAAAGTACAATATTTAGTATAATAAGGAAAACGTACTGTTCTTGTATACATTTTATAAATTTGATTTTATCCATCAAATAACAAAACCATAATATCATATTCAAATTGCTTCAGCTGTACTTTAAAATGCTGTTGGGAAGCTTAGTTAACGAAACCATCATATTTTAAAAAACACTTCTTATGTTTCGTGTGCAAAAATGTAAAAAAATGAAATAAAAAACTTGTGACTAAAGTTGTCAGAGAAATGTAGTGAATATTTACCTCTGAAATGTTGTGGAGTAGAGAAGTGTGGAGCGGAAAGAAAAGAACTGACTCAAGTCAAGTACAAGTACCTCAGATTTGTACTGAAGTACAGTACTTGAGTAAATGTACTTTACTTGTTACAGTACAGTTCTAGTTACGTTACAGCTTGTGCACTTATTAAGTTTATTAATATCAGAGGTTAGAGCTCCTCGGCTTTGCCAAATACTGTTTGGGTCAAAGTTTTTGAGAGAAATATGTGTTTTTTTCTGCAGCAGTTTTTATGTCTGAATGTTAAATACGTGTAAACTTGTGACTTTTACGTGTTGATATCTGTGTGGAATCAAATATAAACTACATGATGTGAGTAACGGCTTTGCTGGAAGAAGAAAAGAGGAGAGGCAGGCTACCTCTCACCCACACAACCAGGAAATGCACTTTTTTTATATTACTCATCTTTTTTCTAAGGAGCTGCAGTAATAACATGTAGCCACATGTCACGACCCTACAGAGCTGGTCATGAGATAAATTGCAGCTTCTTCTGGGAATTTAACTTAAGTTGTTTGGATAGACATGTGGGATGATGTTCTGTGCTTTGTGGAAAGAAATCAGACAAATGCTGCTGACTACAGATGGATGATGGTCAGAAAGATGAACGCACTCACAAGTACAAAAAACACACTAATAATCTACCTGTCAAAATACGTCTTAGTCCCTCTGAAATGTCAGGGACCCTCTGCGATGATGGGTTTGGATTTTCTGTGGTTAACGTTCCGTCTGGTCACAACGCTTGGTGTTGCCTGCTTTTTTATTATTCCCTCGTCCATCCATTTAAAACCTAAAAACAAGAATTACAAGTAAAGAAGGAAATACGGTTACTGTTTATATAAACATGTTTGAAAGTATGAAATTGGTCCAGGACATAACATTGATAGCTGTTGCTCCAGTCTTCAGCTGTTTGTGAAGTAATACATCTGTCACATTAGACCAGTGGTTCCCAACGTTTACTGCATGTGAGCCAAGTCTTCTTGTCATAAATTACGACTTTAGTTAAGTGCCGTGAGAAATTTGACCCAAGGGTCATTTTTCCTCCCCAGATTCTTTCCTTTGAAGGACTTTAAGAGGCTCAGAAAGGTGAAAGTATTTCTGACAAATAAGCAAAATGTAGAGAACAGTCAAAATAATTAATGCATTATTTTGTGCTATCCAAAAATCCATTCTCTTTTATACCTTTAACCATCTTGTTAGTCTCCACTGAAGCATAATAAGAAGACTACCAACTGGGAAAGCATATGGAATCAAGGTAGTATAGATTTATTGTTATTTCAAGTCTGTAAGTTATAGCACTACACATAGGAAACATATACAAATATTTTAATTTAGGAGAGAATAAAATACGAAACAATAAATCCAGTTATAATAATTCCAATTATATAAACATAAACTTATTTAGCTATGGGTCTATGCAACCAGACATTATGCACAGTATGGTAGACTGTAAAACACATCTTTCATATGATTATAAAGTTCTTTTATGGTATCTCATTTCTACTTTTGATTACAAATTTCTAGATTTGGTTTACAAAACTGGCAACTAAGAAAGTCTACGTTGCACCACGTTGCTTAAAATTGCAGGAGAAAAAAAAAAAAAGTAAATTATGATCATTAGTGGTTATTGTTCCTAAAACATTACTTTTATTTTGAAATCCTGAATACCCGAAGCTGATTGGTGTGCGTCGATGAGACGTCATACAGGAAATGGCCACGCAAGCGAGCGGAATCATAACATTGCATTGGAAGTGTCTCTACTCCTCCTCATAGCGGCTAATTTCAGCTATTTTAATTCGCTTTTTCCATGACGGCCGTATCAGATTATCTTTGACGAGCGGAAGTTACAGGGAAAAGTGAAATATTCGGTCCGCGGTGCTGTGAAAACATGTTGCTGGTCGCTGTGAAGGCTAACCAGCAGCAGCAGCTACTAGCTAGCAAATGGCTATCCGGCTATGATATCTGTCACTGTGCAAAGTAAGTGGAAAAACTGCCGCTCTGTACACGCCAGCTGCTTTAAAGCTGTATGATTGTGGTGTCCTAATTAAAAACGTGTCTTCTGCACTTCTCTAGCCTTAATTAATCGCTCAAATGTGGCTCCAAAGGCAGAATTCACAGCTAAATAACGGCCTGGTTGCTCACAGAAGAGTCCCTGGGTGCCTCTGAGTAGCCTAACATGAGTTAATTTTTTTAAAATCTGTTTCTCAGATGACAAGAAGACGAGCAAAGCAGTGCCAGCAGTAGCTAACAGCATGTGACACACAAGCTCCCTGCTCACCCAAATAGAAAAGGTCGGTTTCAAAGATGCCTCGTCTGGAAGAGCTGGCCAACGTCGCCCTGAGGGTGCCGAGCATCCTGGTGCTGGACCTGCTGTATAAATGTGACATTGAAGGTCTGACGGAGCACCTCAGGGCCAAAAATGAGGACATGCTCTTCAAATACAAATATGTCATCTGGAATATGTACTATCTTGGTATGTGTGCTTGTCGTGAGTTTTAAACAGCTGTTGCATGATCATACTGGACTTTTAGTGAATACCAAATATTTTCTCTTTGTTAAGGAGGAACAGAAGGCTGCAGTGAGATTTTTAGCTCTGTTTTCTTTCTTTTTGTCATTCAGTTGTAGGACAGCATCTAATGTAACATCTGTAGATTATTTTCTCGAATAACCGATTGATTATTAGGTCTAGAAAACAGTGATAAATGTGCAAAATCCCAGTCCTAGTGTGTCCAACAAATAGATCAAAACTCAAAAATATTAACTTCATTATAAGTCATAACTTGGAAAAAGATGCAGTTTTTGGACATTTTGTTTGAAAAACGACTTAAATTATCAATCGCTTATCAAACTAGTTGTTGATTAGTTTTCTGTCGATCTATTAATCAATTAATCGACCAGTGGTTGGAGCTCTACATTCCTGTATTGGGTCGGCATCCTTTAAGAGAATAAACTCACTGGTCTGAGCTTGACAGAGAGTTTTGCTCTCCTGTGATGCTCTAAATGTTGCCTCAGAGGAGCTTCTAGGTCGCCTCCAAAGGAATTAAATCAATCAACATAATATTTGTATGGACTTCTTAAAGAATGAGTCAAACCTTGAATCCTAACTGAGATTAGTGCTGTTATTTATGTTAGATTTCTGTGTGCCCAAGTTGTCATAGCTGTCCACTTTTTCTAATTCTAGTTTGTCAAATGTGAGGATTTTCTGTTTTTCCTTGTTTTATGTCACTGTGATTGATGTTGGTCAGACAAAACAAGATATTTAAAGTCACCGTGGGAAATTACACCCAGTATATTTACTATTCTCTGACATTTTATTGATGATTAAACAGTTAACCGAAAAACTAATCAGCAGTCTGCAGCAGAAAAAAAGTCTACAGTTGAACATGGTGTGTTTTTAATTTTAGTGTTTTGGCAGCTTAGTCAGACAGATAAATCAGATAAATCTTGTGTGCCTTTGTAGTGTCTGTCTTTTATACCTTTATATCATCAATCTTCACCGTTGGCTTCATCAAATACAGAAAACATGAACGTTTCCGTTTGCGTTGTAGGTCATCTGATAAACGTGGTGGTGTTGGTCCTGCCATTGAGACACATTGTGACACTCTACCTCCATATCCTCGCTGCCCTACTCCTGTACATGGGGCATCAGATTTCCAAGTGAGATGCCATTATACCACTACTACTACTACTACTGTTTCCACTACTACTAGACCTTTTATATACCCAGATCAGTTTTCTCTACCGACAGACCTTGGCTGTTATCACAGTCGTTCCCCTCCCTCTGTATATCCGGTATCCTTCAGCCTGATATTTAATTTTAACTGCACTGTATCGAGTGTTGCTTACTGCTCGCTTTCTTGTTTATTTGTCTTGTAACGTGAGAACAAACAGGGATTTGTTCAAAGGCTTCATGCTTGTTGCTATAAAAAGACCTGACTTGATTTATTTAGACAGAGATAAAGAATTACTACTTTTATTTTTACTTTTAAGTATTACTAAAGTAGGATAATATATCACTTTCAGATGTTTGTGTATCTACTTATTTATTGCTCAGTTATACGTTTATTTATTTATTAATTTCTCAAGACCCAGTAGACACAGTACTGATACAATCAAAGTACCCCTGAGTAAGGGCAGGTACTCTGAAAGACAAGCTAACGTTAGAAAGATGCAGCATAAAATAACAACTCAGGCAGTTGTCTTGTGTTTTGCAACACACACTGTACAAATAATTATAAAACCTGTTTTTTTCTCATTAATTTTACAGGGATTATGTTCGTGAGGAGCTGCAGTACGGTTATGAAGGAGCAGTGTACCTCGATTCTCTGGCCTTCAACAGATTTGTCTCTGCAATGACTAGTGAGTCCTGAAACCAAATGTGCATGTCAATATTCAGCATTTAGAGTCATATTCGTAGACTTTTTTTGTTTGCCGTTGTGCTCTCCCTCAGGCAGCATCAGTGCTGCCAGATGAGGACATTTGTTATGTAACTGTGCAGGTAAAATTGTTTGAGACGGGTGGTGATAATTCAGGCTTCTTTCTTTACCCTTTGGACGGTTTCCACCATTGAAAAGTTAGGCTATATTTTTGAATTTTGTTTCACCTTTATTGTAACATCCATCCATCCATCATCTATACCGCTTATCCGTCAGGGTCGCGGGGGAGCTGGAGCCAATCCCAGCTGACTTTGGGCGAGACTGGTCGCCAACACATACAGACAGACAAACACTCACACTCACACCTACGAGCAATTTACAGTCACCAATTAACCTACATTGATATTAACCTTATCAATGTCCATGTCTTTGGATTGTGGGAGCCACAGGGAGAACATGCAAACTCCACACAGAAAGACCCCAGTTCAAACCTGGAACCTTCTTGCTGTGAAGTGCTGACCACCGCACCACCATGCTGCCCCTTTATTGTAACAAGTTTATTAAAATAAAGGTTGAGATCATTGAGACCAAGGACATTTTTTCCTCTCTTAAGGGAGAACTGGCCACAAATGGCAGCAACACATAGTTTCAACATAAATTAACATTGAAACACATGAAACATAGATTTGAGAGAATAAAATAAATAATTTTTATGTGGGCAGTATCATTGAGTTTTACATGGCACTTAGTTCAGCTGGCTCAGCTTGATATGAAATGACTGATTCTTACAACTAAAATGAAACTTTTCTATTCCACGTTATTCTGTCACTTTATGATTGAACACTTGCAAACACTTGAATATGTTCATGTGAAAACTTTGTCATTTATTGTAACATTATCTTTAAAGACTTATTTTGTTTTAGGACTTCTATTATGATGTTCTCTGTTGGCCTTGGATTTGTCTAATTACTGCATGGAAATTAAAAATTGGGCCACGTTTTATGATTCATGAAAGTTATTGGTCTATATCTTAAATACAATCTACAGTCGTGATTGCTTAATGTAGTAACTGAATAGCTTACTGATTGTTGTCGTTCTGCTTCCTGTTCAGGTCAGATTATTCTCAGCACCCTGTGTGCCTTCCTGATGAAGACCAGAAAGGTGTGGTTGTTCTCAGCTCACATGCTCCCCCTGCTGGCCAGACTCTGCGCTGCTCCTCATGCCACGCTGTTAACCGTCAACACCTTCTCCATGGGACTGACCGGAGCAGGAATCACCATGTTCCTCCTCTCAAACCTCTTCCTGCCATATCGCCTCGCAAGGGCTGCCTATTCAGAGCTGCTGCAGCTGGAGGTACTCTTATTCTGAAACCTCTTTTTTAGAAATATCTATCTCTATATTAAAACATTTTCACGTACATCTGAGGAGTTTGTAGACGCCTTAAACGTGTGAGCACGGTTTGATTTGTTTTTTGTGCAAGCAGTGTTTTTGAAATTCAATAAAGCCACCACTCAGTTGACAAAGTTTTGAAGAGATTATGGCTGTTTTATAGTGCAATATTACTCAATTAAAATTTATCAATGCCCTTTTACGCATTAAGAAATCCTTCTCTTTGTCTTTCTACACTTGTAGAAATATCTGTAGGTGTATTCAATAATAAAAACTCAATTCAAGTGCAGGTACCATAATAGATGTCATGGCTTTTCACGTGTAAATAAATCAAGGTTGATTTTCAGACATTACATCTACTGTTCCTGTGTGACATGTGATAAAAATCTGCTGTGTGCTCACACTTCTTTGCCTCAGCAATGGTCCTCGTTAAAGCTCCTCGTCACGTCACTGGTTTCGTGTCCCTCAGGTGATCGAGCTGTACAGACTTCTGGCGGTGGGGATCTCTCTGTGGAACCAGTTTGCCGTCCCAGTGCTCTTCAGTGTCTTCTGGTTTGTTCTGTTTGTTGTCCAGCTGGGCTCAGACGCCATGTCTGCTACCGCCTCAGCAGGCCATCAGGGAATCTTGTTCTTCCTGCTCACAAGGTTTGCGGTGATTATGTGGATTTATGCATCTTATTCCTTTGTGTATGTTTGTACCTGATGTCAGACACATTGTAATTTATTTATAACTTGGGTGTTTTCTTTGGTTTATTTACTGAATCCTACAGTGTCTCCGAATGTTGTGCCACACCGTACTCTCTTCTGGGTCTGACCTTCGTGGTGTCCTATCTCGCTCTTGGACTGCTCAACCTATGCAAGTTCTACCTGGGAGGTTACGCGGCTATTCAGAATGAGAACGTCATGCACAGGTAGGATGTCGTCTCCATTGTTATGCCCCATCTAGGGCTTATCAGTCATGTGAGTTAAATGTCGGTTACTGACTTACTCAACAAAAGTGTCTCCCAGCACATTAACTCCTTCTTGAAAAAGATAAAAGGCAACTCAAGGAATTGTAAAAACGTTTTATTGATTTTTGTATTGTCTTTGTGCAGAATGTTTACGTGAGTACAGCATGTTTCTAATGGTGTTAGTTACCACTGGTGGGCGCCAAAGTCATATAGTGGCAGTAAACCTTACTGGTGATTTCCTAGAACCAATTACTGTGCTGTGGGATCAGTTGCTTGGAAAAGTTCTTCCCTTTTGTGCAACTCACAAGCAGACTTGGCAGCAATACTGTCAATACAATCAGTAAGGAAGCAATAACAATTATTTTCATCTGTGCTGATTTATTTTATTGACTCATCAATTGCCGTTCAAAGATCAGCTTTATATCAGTTAAGACAAGAGAAGTCTCTTCTAAAGCACAGCAAAACATTTTGAGTCCAGCTACCGTTATCTCTGTTACTTTTGCTCTATTATATCTTTATTTTACCTTGAATTCTTTATTCTTTATCCTCCTGGTCCTCAGAGGTGTGACCGAGGGCGTCACTCTGCTCCTGCTCGCTCTTCAGACGGGCCTGTTGGACATGCAGGCTCTGCAGCGCACCTTCCTCCTCAGCATCATCCTCTTCATCGTGGTGACATCAACCCTGCAGTCAATGATCGAAATAACAGATCCAGTTATTCTGGCCCTTGGTGCATCACGCAACAGGTAACGGCAACAGCAGTGAATGCCGTTTCTTTTTTGATGAGATGCAAGTGAAAGATGCTGAGTTATAAAGCTACTGTATATGTTGAAGTACAAATTGATTTCAAAAGTTACAGTTGCTGTAACTTTCTGTGTCCTCTGTGCTTCTAGGAGTCTGTGGAAACACTTCCGTGGCCTCAGCATGTGTCTGCTTCTGCTGGTTTTCCCCATGTTTATGGCTTATAAAATCTCCCAGTTCTTCCACATGGACTTCTGGCTCTTAATACTGGTGTCCAGCTGCATGCTGACGTCCCTTCAGGTAGGAAGATTTACTGTATATGTCTGTTGTTGTTGTTAAATGCTGACGAAAAGAAGCTGGAATACTCTTTGTAGCGCAAATGTTTGAAGAACTGAAGTACAAAAACTTTGAAACTTTGAATAAAATATCATTAAATTGAACTTCCCTAACTGCTAAATTAAGTAAGATAACTAATAAACCAGCAACCGATAAAGTTACTTTGGCACACATGCTTAATGTTTTGAATTGCTGAAATTGATTTGTTGTCAGTTTCAGTCTGACAGCTTCTTGACTATCAGTTTTATTTATTAGAATAAGCACGGCACTGATGTTACAACAGTTACGTTTTATTTCTGATTTGTGAACAATATGAACCTGAATAATATCAGCATATCAACATGTCTTAATTGAAATATGCTACATTCTGCATTTGGCAGATTGTAATGTGTTATATGAGAATATGTTGTTTACGATCAGTATCATCATATTGAGAATAATAATGGAATATCAGTGTGCATGTCAACATAGTCTGAAACCCATAAAAACAAAAACCTTTGACTATTAGAAAAAATCAAAAATGAAAGATGTAAAGCAAAAAAATCTTTGAGCAAGAATCCTTCCAACATTACAAGTCACGTCATTTCCTCTATAAAATAGAATATCGGTAATATTCTACATGAAATCGTGTGCTGTTTGTCCAGGTTACAGGCACTATGCTGATCTACTCCCTCTTCATGGTGGAGCTGTTTCGCAGCGACCCGATCGAGAGCCTGGACGAAGTGATCTACTGGGTGAACGCCGTCAGCAGGGTGCTGGAGTTCGTGGTGGCGCTCTGCGTGGTGGCATACGGCACCTGGGAGTCGCTGTTCGGGGAGTGGAGCTGGATGGGCGCCTCTGTCATTATCATCCACTCGTACTTCAACGTTTGGCTCAGGGCTCAGTCCGGCTGGAGGAGTTTCCTGCTCCGACAGGAAGCAGCTAAGAAGATCAACTCCCTCCCCAAGGCCACGGCTCAGCAGCTGCAGCAGCACAACGACGTCTGCTCCATCTGCTTCCAGGTCAGTCGCACTGTCACGGGCAAGTCATGGGACAACAGCATGCTGTGAGATCCAAAGCGCCATCTTAACCCTGATTTGACCATGACAACTGATTTTAAAGATCATGAAGCGTCTGCACAAAAAAAGGGCAGGCAGTACACGTGTGCAGGGAAGTAGGATTTTAACTAAATAAAATCAGACTTCAGACTACTTGTAGTGTCATATCAACCATGTTTGATGTTTTTTTTCAGTTAGCTTGTAAATACAGAAGTTTTCTCACTGTCTGAGTCATCTAGTTTCTAGTTTCATCTATTTTCACTTGTGTGACAGATGGAGATAGACAGCTATATTAAAATCAACATGGCCACCCTTGTAACATGCCTTAATATTTAGCTTTTCTCCAGCGGTGATTTAAGAATTACTTGGATTAGGGGGAGTTTGTACCAAGAGGCTGTTGTCGCTCTTGTTGTTTTAGAGATGTGGCTAAATTGGGTGACAGTATACATGCAGGCTAGAGATACAGTAGAGCATGTTGAAAATCTCTCTCTTCACATAAACCTGGAAATAATCAGAGGGTTTGAGGATCCAGACACATGTAAAAACACAAGACATTATAATGTTTAAAATGAAGACATACGTAAGATACTGCACTGTTAAATTTGTGACATTGGCCAACTTTGAGCTCTGATCTTGAGTTGTATCTTTTCCTTTGAAACCAGCTGACACTCAGATGGGTTTGATCTACTTCCCCTTTTGTACAAAGGTTTGCCTGTGCCACAAATTTACTTAAATTTGGTTGCTAGAAATGCAGAATCTTAAATATTTCCTCTTCGGTTGTCCTGTCATAACATCTTGTTTGATGTGTTTGTGTTTCCGCAGCCTAGAACTTTCTGATTATTTCCAGGTTTACTGTTTCTGTTTTACATTCTGCTCTCGGACATATAATGTTGAAACCACACCATCAATATGAGACCAACTCCCCTCTAAATGGTATTTACTGTATGAAAAGACCCAAAGTACCATCATGATATCAACATTAGTATAGTTATACATTTTGTGATACTAGACCGTGTGGCCCATGTGACGTACACTGCTGTGTTTATGTAACACTGTGGGTGCCAGTTGTTCCTGTTTTTCCAGTTCCCACCTCTTCTTGCACTGTTCTGCCTCCATTAAAACCAGTTAATATTGTTTGTTTCACTTGTCTGTGACAATGATCACTAGATTGTTACCAAGGATGCAGCTACAAAAAATCATGATAATACAACAGAGAACAGTTAAAGAGATGATGTTAGCCCAGCGTTTGCTAAATGAAGTATTTAGATACAAGTACATCCGGTGTCCTAACCCATGATGTATGAATTTACTGCATAAAAGAACTATATAGATATAGGTATGAATAAGTACAATTATAATATGTATAATGATATAGTAAAGTTAAAAATGTTTTATGGAAATACTGTTTTATTACTGTATGTTACACTATACGTTAATAAAGCCGTAGTATGAAGTATATATGACAGAAATCAAAGAGCACAATGATTATAGCACATGATATGTGTTTAATACATATATAATAAGTATTATAACTGTGTAGTATTATTATAGATATGTTCTTCTTATACTACTACATTAAGCCAAATACTGCTTTACAGGTATTCTTGTCAAGTCAACTATGTCTCTCCTCACAGGAAATGAGCGCTGCTGTGATCACATACTGTGGACATTTCTTCCACGGCAACTGCCTCCGCAAGTGGCTGTATGTGCAGGAGACGTGCCCCATGTGCCACCAGACGGTGCGGCCCAGCCCGTCAGCTCAGAGCCAGGCTTCAGGCGACACTCCGGCTGCTCCAACTCAGAGAGACGCAGAGCCAGATCCGGCCGCACAAGAAGGAGATCAGCACCAGGACGACGACACGTCCCAAGACACGCAGAGCGACGCCGTAACTCCTGATCCCACCGAGCAGCGGGAGGAAACGGGAAGCTTTGGGGACGGAGACTGTGGGACAGGAGACAAAGACCATCCAGCTGAACCTCACGGGGAAGCAGTCCAAGGTCTTTGTTTCAGCTCCAGTGGAGACTTTGTGGGTTTTGTCAGTCCACTGTCAAGCTGCTCTTCAGGGGACGCCCCAAGTTCCCATGTGCTGCTGGGTAAAGCCTCTCCTCCAAACATGCACAATCAAGGTGAGGAGAGCGGCAAGGGATCACCTCTGCCATCTTCTTCTCATGCCGCGAATGAAAACACGGTGGAAAGGCAACCTGACACTAATGGAGTAGAATCTGAAGATACTTTATGTCCGAGAGTGCCACAAAACGGTGATGGTAGACATGGTGGCTGTGATGGGACGCCTAAACCACGGAACAGCTTTGATTCACCAGATTTAAACAATATAGATACAAATCTTGAGGCATCTGGTGTGAGCCTTGTTGAAAGCCAAACATCTGCCAGATCATGTAAAGAAAACTCAGAACTCTTAGACTGCGTTGACGATCATCAAACTCATGAAGGTAACGGCACACATTCAGATTTGGACCTGGACGAGCTCAGAGAGGCTGAAACTGTCCCACAGATCCCCCGGCTGTCCTCCTCAGATGCCACCTTCTCTTGCATAAGCACAGACAACTGTGACTGACTGCTCTGCATCAGTGCCTTGAAGGGGTAAAAGGGTGAAAAAGGGTGATCCTCCATAATGGGGAAACAAATACATTGGCCTTCTCTCGTTTGGAAAATAATTGTGTCTTTTACCAGACAGTGTAATGAATGTGCTCCAGTTGAGCAAATATCATGCATCTGGATTAAATAAGGAGACAAAATTATGTTGAGTTACAAAGATCCTTATTGTACAAGTGTAAAAATTTAAATTCACAGAAATTATGTGTAACTATAAAGCAATTATCTTGAGTCAATATTTACCAAATTCTAGCAGGTTACGATTAAAGATGTTTACTTAGAGAAATTAAATGACATCTGATTTATTAATTTTTTTTTTTTTGCATTTCATGTTTTCCAGTGTCCTGGTAGTTTTCATGTAGCATTTTTGTGAAAGCAATGTGGCAAAAGGAAAAAGCTTCAGCAGTTGTCTTTGTTATTCATGAATCAGCCTTTTGTACTGTAAAGGTCTCCTGTCTCCCAGTATTAAATTACTGCTGTGAACACGTTCTTTTTTTCTTTTTTACTATGGTCTCTGTAAAAATTAATAAAGCCATGACAGGTGCACAGTGAGGCAGTTTTAGTGTGCCAGATTTATGAAGTCTAAACAAAACATTTCTTTTGTAGCCTTAACCCAAGAGAGCCCAGGTAGCATTTTTGGCTTATATGTTGATTCAGAGATAATAAAAATATCCTGCATCACAATCATCTACAGTAAAGTATCATAATGAGCATAAAAAGCTTAAAATAATAATTGTTTTGAAGATGTTTCTACCATATAAACCACAACTAACAACTAAAGGATTGAAAGGAAAAGTTTGATTTATTAAAAGTGGGATTGTATTGAGTTATTTATCCATTATCAGATGGAGGAGCAGACACAGCATGGATGCCAAGTAGTTTATGGCTGTGGACGGGAGCAACAGAAAAATGTAGTTTGGGAACCTAAAAAGAGCCCACAAAAAAAAAAAACATCAGTTTATGCTGCTTTACATTGCTGGCAGCACTTTTTTTTTGAGGAACTGAAACTGTAGTATCGCTCTTCTCTCTCTTCAAAGCCACCAGACTGTATTTGGAAACCATTCTAGCTATATTTTTACACCTTTTTACGTTTTAAATCTTACTTTAACTACATTTATCTGACAGCTTTAGTTACTGGTTACTTTACAAATGAAGATTTTCTAAAATATGATGGTTTGGTATACATTACACTGCATTACACTACCCAAGAATACTGTATATACAAGCACAATTCATCAATTTGCTGTTTAATAGAAAATTCACTATGATTTTGATCATTTCATGTAAAAATCATGTTTCCAGCTTCTCAAATGTTTGTAACAGAGCGTTTTTACAGTGTGGTATTAGCACTTTTACTTAAGTAAAGGATCTGAGTCCTTCCTCCACCACTGTATGTGTTTGGATTAGTGTTGAAGACCACTTCTCTGGTTTTTGAAAACAAATGCAGCAGAAATAATAGATAAAACATGATGAGCGCCCTTTGGGAGACCTTTTCACTATTCATATTTTACTCTGACTACATTTATCAGATTCAGTTAGTGGTTTCTTTACAAACTCAAAACATGCATATTTTCTCAAATGTGATGGTTTATTATACATTAAACTTCCCAGCAATATATACAAGGTCAACTGAAACGATTAGCCATTTGATCAGTCTGTGATTGACAGAGAAGTGACAACTATTTTGATCATTTCAGCCATTTTCTCATGTTAATAATATATTTCCAGCACCTCAAATGTGAGGATTTTCCTGCAGTAAGTACTTTTACATTTAATACATGAAGTGCATTTTCCTAAATACAGTAACAAAGCTTAGTAACACTGTAAATGCATGACTTTTTAACAATGTTTTGCAGTGTGGTATTTGTACTTTTACTGAAGTAAATGGCCTGAACACTTCTTTATGGTCACAGCACAACATACACAACGTCAGCTTTCATTAATACTTAAAAACCCTTTATAATTAAACGCCGACATGTCCTGACTGGTGTGTTGTGTTTTGCAGCAGGCTGCTGGTGACCAATCTGCCCCCACATCCGCCCCGTCACTCAGCAGCCAACTGCACCGCCTTCTCACCATAAACCTTCAAATACATGTAGGCAGCCCAGCAGTCGGCTAGCAGCATCGACCGAAACCTAAAGAGGAGCACCTTTTGTCGGCCGGGTTACTGCACCTGGAACGCGCACTTATTCAGCCTCCACCGGGGATACAAATAATCCGAAAGAAGACGTTTAAACTGCGGGGAAAGCGAGGGTTATCGACGGACAGTGAAGCGTCTGTCGCTCGGCGAAAATAAGCTGGATAAGATCGCCAGCTAGCTAGCTTTGTTAGCAACTCCGCGCATACGTAGTTTTAGCTCCGCTAGCACAGGCTAACTGCGCTAGCCCGAGAAGAAAAGGCCGTCGAGTTGACCCAGCGTCAATTATTTAACAGCTCAGCGGATCATCCTGGCACACCACGGTTGCCGCTCACTGCTTGGATCGGACAACCTTCAAATTAAAGAGTACAACATCAAGAGAGGATGGCTCTGAAAAGGATCCACAAGGTAAGATAGCGTTGACGCTAGTTAAGCTAACTGTTGCCTCGCCGCGCTAGCATCCCACAGTGTAAGCTAGCGCTGTTCTTCATACTGCACCCCGTGAAACATGGCGGTGAAACATGTTCGGGGAAGTGTTAATCTTTTGATTCTCCGTGTGTACAAGTGTTCGGCGTGTTCACAGTTGAGTGAATTGACATTTTTTTTTCGCTGTTGGCACCGGCAACCACACACTGATACCAGCGTTAAGCTAGCTAACGTTAGCTAACAAGAGCAGTTTCAGTTTCAGGTTCCGTGTGTTCGTCGAAGTGGATTGACGGTGTAAAAAAAAAAAAAAAAAAGAAAAGGCCGCACCAATTGCCCAACACTTGATACCCCCTTACATAAACACACACGTTTGAATGTTGTTTGGTTATAGCACGTAGCCTCGCGTTTCTCGGTGACCAGCTCATCGTTTTAAACATTTTGCAATAGTTGGTGTGACTGGAACCCATGACTCATGTAACTCACTGAATCTCACCGAGCCGTGTTCATGATACATTTCCTTGGTATGTGATCGTATTTGCTGTGTGTGCCTGTGCACATCACAGGGTGTGTTCTGGCAGTCAAATGGAGGAAGTTGGCAGCAGTAGAGCAGGGTAGCACCTCCTGAGGTGTTCACACGGTGGCTTCAGTTTGTCCCTCTGCTGTTGACTGTGATCTTCTCCTGAAGGAAGTCCATAAACTAACTTTAAGAAATGGAGTTTGTGTCAGAAGGGCGGGGTGGGGCAGTGGCTTCCACCTCACTCTAAAGTAGCTGGGGAGCTAAAAATAACAGCAGAGGCTATGGGGAGTGTATGCTTGGGGCTCATCTTGCTGCTGTTAACTGTGGTGACGATGGCAAGGTGGCCCCCTGCCCCTGGGCTGGTGTAGAGTTGAACTTAGAGAAGAGCTGCAAGGAGGACGAGGAGGAGTATTGTGAAATAAAGATGGTACACAACCTCACGTGTGACATCTCCAATTCCCCAGCCACCCTTGTTGACATTTACTACCAGGATGTTGTTTCAGATCGCCTTTTTTTTGTTTTTGTCTCTCTAGATTACTGTGGTCTAATTGGTTATTGTTCTAAACCTCTTTTCATTACAGGAGCTTAACGACCTGGCTCGTGACCCTCCTGCACAGTGCTCAGCCGGCCCAGTGGGCGATGACAGTAAGTGTCCCAGGACAGGCCAACAGTTTTAGGGCTACGCTAGATTATTATTGTGTTACAATTTCCCACAGACCAAAGTGGCATTTGAATGCTGAGTTTTGTCTGAGCAGCAATCAAAAACCAAAGATTCAAATTATTAATCTTGCATGACAGAGAAAACTATCACACCTTCACTCTTGAGAAGCCAGAAATGGTAAATAATGGCCATAGTCAGTTATTTAGATAGCTGCTATCAATGTATTTGCTGTTAATTTGATAGTTTGGTGGCAAAACGACAATGAATTTTAAATACAAAACTAAAACAGAAAGTTTGCTGTTGTTGGCCTACCACTGCCTCGATCAGTGAACTAATATGTTAAAACCTGAAAGTCACAGCAACTAGACTAACAACTTTGAGAGGTGAAATTCCTGTTTTTGTCAATGGAGTCTGGTGGCTTGGAACAGAGAGATATAACAGCGGTTTAAAAACATCTTAAAGGTCTATCTTTGTAGGGATCCTTCCTGTAATGTTGTGAAATGCTTAGAATGACAATCGTAGCCTGTCGATGGCAAAAACAAGTACTTTAAGTGAGTACTTTTATGGGTGAGGTCGCCACAAAAGGATTATGTTAAATACACTGTAGCTCATTCTTAGCTGCCGGTGGAGACGATCTACTGGGCCAGTTCCAAAACATTTTGTACTTGCCAGTGATTTTTGGACCCACCGTATATTTTGAAAAAATAGGACCTATATTTAACCTTAAGATAAATTGTACTGCAACTCTAAAAGCAGAGATTGATGTAGGTCTACTGCTGAGCACTGGTCATGAATACCTCCATCCTAAAATAGAGTGATGGACACTAGAGTAAAACTAATACCTAACCACCATGGCTACAGAACAGCACTGGAATTATTTAAATGGGGAAATGGTTTTACCTGGAAGCTGCACAAACCTTTTTAAGGAGAACAGTTCCTGTCAGGTTACATACCTATGATCCTTCCCTGTTTCCTAACCTTTACTTTCTGTTCTTTTTCTGCAGTGTTTCACTGGCAAGCCACAATCATGGGACCTGTAAGTAGATACTTTATGACATTATTGTTGCCCTCTTCATACTGTAGAGCGGCATGATGTTGAAATTTGTCACCAAGGTCGCGTTCCTGGCTGCTTTAAATGTGCTCATGAGATAATGGTTGACATTTGACTTGGTAATGAAGAGCTGTAGACAGGAGGTTTTAAGATAATTCTCTCTCATATGTAAATGTCGTTCTTTCCTCCAGTGTGACAGTCCATATCAGGGAGGTGTTTTCTTCTTGACAATTCATTTTCCTACAGACTACCCCTTCAAACCACCCAAGGTAAGCTGAAACACACCTGAAGCAAAGATTTCTATGTTTATTGCTTTGATACATCAGTGTAATTCATGACGTTATTGTCATTGATCTAACGAGCCACCTGTAGTATCCTTCATCCAACAGACACAAGTCTTGGTTGCAACATTAAGATAATGGCTGGTTCAGTGCAAAGAACCAAGGTCAAATATTGTACATGCGTGACACTCTTAATATATTATCATTAAAGTTACAGAGAGACGATAAACAATTCCTTTAAGTGAAACTGAGCCCAGCAGTTTGGCATCCTGAACATTTTATCTGTTGACAACCCTCATGAGGCAATACCGGTCGTTCCAGAAGTTCACAGTCATGAGTGTCAAACGTCACTGACTTGTGTGAAGGAATTTATATTGCATAACCTTTTAACTTGCCCCTGGCTCTTTTATTTTACTTGTCCTCACTGTTTTGTTTTGTTTTTTTTCCCTTTTTCAGGTTGCATTTACAACAAGAATTTACCACCCAAATATTAACAGTAACGGCAGTATCTGTCTGGATATTCTCAGATCACAGTGGTCTCCTGCACTTACTATTTCAAAAGGTATGGATAACGGATCTTGACAGTGAATTTTTTTCCCCTTAACTAGCTGACAGCAGGGTCTGAAATGAGGAAGATACAGACTAGTAACAATATTGCAGTTTCATTATGCTTGTGGGTTGAGTTTAAAGTTTTAAATAAGCCCCATACCCAGTTTTAAGAGTGATGACCAAGAGCATTTTGATATTTTAAATGTCTTCGGTTGAATTGACTATTTGTTTATGACAATATGCACATTTCTGGTTTAGTTATTTGTAGACATTTCAGGATAAGCCAAGCAATGAATCTGTTGCTAATGAAAGTAAAAGTAACTTGTGTAGATGAGATAAAATGCAACATGTTACTTTACTTATTTGCTCATTAGAAAATTGTATAGAAAAATTTGCTTACTCGGTCTCCGTTTCCCGCAGTTCTTCTCTCCATTTGCTCACTCCTATGTGACCCAAACCCTGATGACCCACTAGTGCCAGAGATCGCACGAATCTACAAAACAGATAGCGGGAAGTAAGTATAGTACACCAACTTCTCTGAACATGTGAAATAAGTCATTCTATCTCTTAACAGCCCTGTAGTACATTATGTATTTACATTTATCCACAGTTCCAACTGTCAGAGGCAGAGTTAATTACAGATTCACCTGTAAATGTATCACCCCAGTCCAGTATGTAACCTAATTTCACTCTGTCAGGTACAATAAGCTAGCTCAGGAGTGGACTACGAAGTATGCCATGCTTTAGGGTAAGGCCAGGAGGCGGCGCTGCATCTTGGCTAGTGCTGTTGGTTGGTTGTGTGTGCTGCTCGGGTCTCACTGGCATAACCAGAGGCTTGGATCCCTGTTATGAAGTATAGAACCGCGTTTCCACTACACAGTACGGCTTGGCTCAACTTCTTTTCTCAGATTTTGGTACAACTTTTTCTCAATTTCATTTTCCACTTCAGGTACAGTAGTATCGTCATAGCAACGCAACACAAATACAAACTGCAACTTGCACTGTACATTTACTGCTAAAACAAACAAGTTCACCGCTAACCTTTCCTCCTGCTGCTCGCATTCAGAGTCATCCTCAGGTGCTCGCTGTCTTCACTCGCTCAACCAACCACTCACTCACTGTGCGCGCACACACACCTTTAAAGGAGCCATGCTGCTTTTATAACAGGACATCAAAAAGATTGCGTTCTTGATAAACTCTACTCTATTCTGATACTTGTCGGTCAACTACTGCGTGGTTTGCATGCTGCCATTTAAACGGAAAGGAAATCCAGGTCAAGTGAATGAAGGAAAGAAAAAAAAATGTGGTTGCATTGACGTTAGCTCAGCTGTTTCAAAATGTTTGGTTTGTGCAGGATGTCCTGTGTCGCTAGTGACACTTCTCTGATGAATCAGTGGTCTGCAGTTTTCTCACGTCACCTTTTTAGTATCAACTCAGCACATTTTGACGATTTTGTCAAGGTGATGCCAAAAAAAGGGTACGAGGTAGTTTCCGTAACTTTCATTAATGGAAAATCAAAACAAGTGAGGCACGTTGAGCCGTGTGATGGTGAAACAGCATACGACTACTGAGACTTTGAGTGCACTAATCTCTAGCTGTCTATACATATATAGAGTAACTTAGATCTTAAACAAAGTTAAAACAAACAAGTTACAAGAATATTTCTGCCCCCAACTGATGGTCCAGACCAGAGAAATGAAGCTCCAGTAGGAGGAGGAGAAAAAAACAGGGAGGGTAAAACAGATTGGGTGTGGTCATAAACAAGTATTTTTTACACGCCTGATAAACAGAGATTTTAGATAAACATCTTTTTAAGACCACGCCTTAGTTCGGATCCCATATTTGATCCGAACTAGCAATATACATTATTGCTGGCCATTTTCCAACACAGGCCACACGTTTACGTAAAATCTCTTCAGTATAGTTGGAAAATAAACTTGCAGAGACATAGTTGATCCATCAGTTAAAAATTGGTTGCCTTTATTTTTCACAGTCATCATTGTTGCACTGTAATGCAGTTGTCAGCAGGGACTCTTGTGAAAAATGTTATTGGAGGTGCATTCAAGGACACGCCAGCAATTGGCTGCCGAAAAGAACCGCATTCATGAGCTATGATGCCTGAAACTGAAGCCCAGCGGAGACACAACCAGTAGGGCTTCTTGTATGAAAGGTTGCTGTTTGAGCAGATTATGAACCCTGAGGTGTTTTAACAGTGAGCTGATGGATTAGAAAAAAGAAAAAAAAACAGGCAACAAATCTTTAGCTGTGATGCTTTTTATCTCCAATGAGTTCCAAGTCTTTGCCAGCTGTTTTTCAAATTGTACTGAAATGAATGTGTGCCTGTGGCCTCCTCGAAGGAAATCGATCTCAACGTGTGTTTTGTTTGTGAAAATGGTCGGAAGGATATACTCTAACATAACTTTAACATTTTATTTAGTGGAGGCAGGCACATCTTTACACAATTTCAGGGTCACAGGACTGGCCGTTCTAATAAAACAGGAAAAAGCAGGAAAGAAGGGTAGGAAAATGAGCTAAATATAAAAGTGGGCCTGTCGTTAATAGTTTTTAATAAAAATAAAACCCGTCACATTCACAGGAGGTTCTTGGCTATGATATAAATGTAAACAGGCACCTCTTTTTATATGTCCAGAAAGAGAGAAGTCTCACTTTCCACTGAGCCTACACTCACAGGATGCAGTCTTTACTTCACCCAAACCTTGAACTTGGTCATTCCCACCTTTTTTAGGGCTTTTTAACAAATAATGTTGGAGAAACTAGCAGGAGTAGCTAGATTTTGGAAGCATCCATCTGTCACTGAACCATAATTCTAAATTTAAGCCTCACTTTCTCTGCTATTCTAGTGCGGCTAGCTTTAGCCTCCCGTCATGTGCAGTGGGTGCACTTATAGTTAAACACGTACGTTGGCAGACTGTCTGAGTTTATTACAGTCATGCAACAGCCACAGACACCAGTTATATATGACGAGCTATTTCATTCATTAATTGCAGTCAGGCTGTTATGAGAATTTCAACCAATATAACAAATTGCTTCAGTAAGTTGCAGTCTATTTTTTTTTATTAACGGTCCCATATTCTGCTCATTTCCAAGCTCGTACTTGAATTTGGAGGTCCATCTACAGGTTTACATGGTTTAATGTTTAAAAGAAAAAGAAGTCACTGTGGTAACGTGTAAAAGCAGGATTTTCTGTGCATGTTAACGCAGCCACTAACTCGAGCATGAGTTTCTTTGTTGTTGCAAAAACATGAAGCCGTACTTGTCACATTGGCATGTAAAGACGATCCCTGACATGTCAAAGAAATATTTCTCTATTTCAAATTGGGAAGCTCAGTCTGTACAAAGTGTCCAGCCTGTTCTTAGGACGCTAATTTGACTTTAAAAACCAATGTGCTCAAAGTGCATGTGCTCTAATAAATTATGAATGAAAGGCGCTTGTTCCCATTTGCGCACAAGTCATCAACAAGGTTTTTATGGTCAAAGTGTTGCGTTGGAATTGGATTCCCAAAGTTGATTTTTCTTTTTTCTCTCTGCAGATACCACAGAACGGCAAAAGAATGGACACACAAATACGCAATGTGATGACATCGTCTGGAAAGCTGGTGGAAAATGTCATTGCTGGTTCAAACTTAAAAAAAAAAAAAAAATCCAGGATTCTGTTTTTGTTTTTCACTTTTTTTTTTCTTTTTGTTTGTTAATCAGAGCATTTTACTTCCTCCTTTTTCCCCCCACCTGTGCGCTCATAAGAAGATAGTGTTTTCTCTCTAGGACACGTGCCAGTTTCTGTGAAGTTTCTACTCCCGTTTTGTATGGAGTTTAAAAAAAAAAAAAAAAAAAAAATCACCATGGTTCTGAACACTCGGCTTGAGCATGCACCAGTGAGTTTTTTTTTTTTTTTTTTTTTTTTTTCCTCCAACCCCAGATTGGTGATGTTAGTAATTTACTCTGCACACACACAGTAGAATCTGATGCGACTGGTCTCCTGACGCCGAACTGCGTATCAACCCCGTGACGATCCAGCAGCTGAACTGGCCGGATCCCGTGCGGCTGATATTTACTTTACCGTGGGCTGGATTTCTCAGAGCACTTGTAGAGACGCCTGTTTTCTTGCCGTATGCGTAAATTTCTGAATTTTAAAGTACTTCGAATTTGGCGAAATTGTGCTGCGTTTTATTTGTTAGTGGTAAAATCTGAAATGGGTGGGGGGGCATGCCATTTCTCTGGAAGACTTAGGAAAAGTGGTCAGTGGCTCGTGTATCTGCCTCCTGGACTGTATCGTTAGTATAGGAATCTATTACCTGGGGGAAAGAAGTGTATCTTATTCCACTATAAAAGTGTGTGTACAGAGAAGCACAGCAGTATATATCAATGTTAAGGAAACAAAATATAAGAACTTCAATGTTGTATTTTATGCATGTTAATAAAGGTAGGCTATTATATCTGATATGTTTCTGCTAATTAAGTGGATTGTAAGACTGAACAGTTGGAAAAATTTGGTTCCCCTCAACGGCTTTCTATTTCTCTTTTCGTTATCTAGAAGCCAGTAGATGAGCTATTAGTTTTACGCCCACTCAAACACTGTCTTCTTGTAGCCCTAAAATATTGATGCAAAGCTAATGGTTGATAATCAACTCGTGGCTCTGTTTCTTTTTAGTTTTCCCTTCAATAAAGTTACTTAAACCAGACAACAAACCGAGGTGGTGCTTTTTGTTTTTCGTTGATGGTGAATATGGAAACATAACTTGTGTTTTAAGTGTCTTCAAATTCATGATAACTTTTTGTTCTGTGTAGAGTTCATGTTTATGTTGTACTTGTTGGAAGTTTAATTTCTCAGAGGTCGAGACTGGTATGATGATTTTTTTTTTTGTGCCTTTTGTTAAGGAAACTGTCAATGACAAAATATAATTTTCTTCATGGGGAAAAATAGAAATGTCTCACTGTGTCTGTCCCCTCGTTTGATTGATAATGATCGTTAATTATACTAATGGGCCACAGATTCATCTGAATATTGAATAAGAGCCAGCTCATCAGTTTAAATCAAATGATTTCTTGGACAAAACCTCCTCGCTGATGTATGCTTAATAATACATTTTCTTCCATGGTAATTAAATATGGAGTTGTTGTTTTTTTTGAAGTTTTACTCTGTAGGTTTTCCAAACTGAATTGCCATATCAATAATTCTGAACATGACATGTTTGTTCAATAATACCAAAACAGAGTATTTAACCTGTTTTTGTTCAACAGTACAAAAATATGTAGAATGCATTTATATAAACATTTGTCTAAAATGAAGAGGTACCAAATAACTTCATTTTACACAACTAATCTGACAATAATGGTGCTAACACACTTCTACACAGACCCCAATTAATCTAAATAAAAAAAAAAAAATCCTGTTTACAAGAGCATTTTTTACAGGTGTGTAGGTGCAGCTGCCAAACTTTGTAAAATGTAAAAAATAAAATATAAGAAACCAACAAACAGTAACCAAGTATATTTCCTCAAGTTGTGTAATTTAGAGACAAGTTTGTATTTGTTTATCAAGTTTTCTTCACCTTAATATTCCTCCTTGATTGATTTAAGAAATATTCAGACAATGTGAGTGTTATTTGAATGCAGAGCTAAAACTGAATAGTTGCCAATCAATTTTCAGTTGATAAACTAATGGTAAATATTGTGAAGTAGTTTAATTTATAACAAACTATAATAATGTTTTATAATGTGTGTGCAAATATGTTAATTTATCAGGCTGTCACATAAATGTAGTGGCCTAAAAATGTTTGTTTCTTTTCATTCTGAAACTTAGTGGAGTAAAAGTGTCACGTGGCATAAAAAGAAAATACTTAAAAGTAAAATTACCTCAAATTTGTACTGAAGTAAAAGTATTTAGTTACATTTCACCACACATATTAATTAAACACTGACAGGGATCGTATAGATAAAGTTTTTGTCTTGTTTGTTTGAATAAATAAAGAGTCCTCGTGCCACCACTCTGATCAGCTGACAGTCACGGAAGGACCACGTGACAAACCCGGAAGAGCCCGCTCAGTAAACACAACCAAACCCCGAAGGTTCACTTTTGAGTAGAGTTTGCGTTGGTTGCGATGCCTGCAACAAACCCAAGGCCATGACTCCGAGTGGAAACACTTGTATTTGTGTTTTTGGCGTTTTGCTGTGTTTGTTTTCCGGAGTTTTATCCGGATTTTCTTCACTATCGGAGCAGCAACAAACTGTGAGTCTGGACGGTAAATGGAGCCTCTCCAACTCCAACAGCTCACTGTGTCTGCCTGCAGAGGTGCCTGGATGTGTTCATTCAGCTCTGCAGCAGCAGGGTTACATCCAGGTAGGCCAGTCAGTGAGTCTGCATGAGGATATGACCTCAGCTTAATGTTTTCCATATATGTTGTTTAAGTTTCTAAACCCTGCATGTGTTAATATGCAGCTTCCTGTCATTTGTTTATGCAGTAAGTGTTTAAATTCAGCTTCACTCCCGTTAGAATAAACAGAGATCTGATGCTGGTTTTTATTTAAATCTTTAAATAAGTACATCTACTGAAGAACCGTAGTTATATACAGGTTTGAAGGACTTTACTTGAGTGTTTCCATGTTATGTTACTGTGTATTTGTAGTTGTAAAGTCACATTTTATTTGTATAGTTCAAAATCACAATTCACCTCAGGGGACAAACAACAGCGTAGACCCTGTGCTCAGATAAGGAAAAAAATAAATATCTACATTTATTTGACAGAGTTGCTGTTTTACATTTTACATACAAACCACAATCAGTATTTAAAATGTGTTGTATTGTTAATAAATTGGAAGGTTCAAGCACATGTGATATGTTGTTTTAAATGAACATGATTGGGTTTTGGCAGAAGAAAACAAAGAAATTGTTTTTTGTGCAGTATATCTGGGGGATGTGATCTAAAGGGTTAAAAAAGGCATTTTCATTTTAGATTGACTTAAGATACCAAATAGGACGTGATAGATAAAATTCTGATGACATTTAACATTGAAAAGCTGCTTACATGTCAATGCATCAGAACTAATAATACAATAATACTATATAATAATTTTACATAGGACATTCTGCTGTCGAATGAGTACTTTTACTTTAAACACTTTAGTACATTTCATCCTTAATACTTCTAAATGTAGAATTATACTATTATAAATGTAGGACTTTTACTTTGTAGACTTTTACTGCAGTGACAGCAGTAAATTGTACACACACTTTTACAACCATTAAGTTAGTAAGTAACTTTAGCACCTTAAAAGAGCAGAGATGTTACAAAGTGCTTCACAGAGTAATAAAGGATCAAGATACATACAGAAAAAATGACACAATAAAACAAAAACAAGAAACAGGAACATTAAAAACAAAAACGAATGGGTCTGGGGTTGCTTTTTAAAAGTGTCCACAGATCCTAAATCCAAAAGAAGAGCTTCAGAACCACAACCTTAAAAGCACGGTCTCCTTTATTCATAAACTGAAACTGAACTGAAGAGAGAAATGAAATGAAATTACAGCTAAATCCTTTTCCACTTCTCTTTCAGGACCCGTATTACAGGTTCAATGACGCGTCGTACCGGTGGATTGCCTTTGACAACTGGACATACACAACCACGTTTAATAGATCCTCCCAGCTCAGGTCAGAACTATGACTTCTATTATTCTTCAAAGCATTTTCTGTGTCCTGCTCCTGATGCTCCGCTGTGTTCTCTGCATTAACCAGGGCCAAACAGAAGCTGCTGCTCGTCTTTGACGGCGTCGACACCGTTGCGTCGATTAGCCTCAATGGCCTCACTATTGGGAGGACGGACAACATGTTTCGTAGATATGTATGTTCAGTTCACAATGTGCAGAACACGTTCTTCTTCATCATCACAGCATCGCTTGTCTGCTCTCTTTGATGTGCAGGACTTCTCCGTCAGAGACTTGCTGAGGGACGGGGACAACGTGCTGAAGGTGAGCTTGTCGTCTCCGGTCCTGTATGCGTCTGAGCGGAGGAAAGCTCACTCTGCCTACAGAGTTCCTCCTGAATGTCCTCCAGAGGTCCAGAAGGGGGAATGTCACGTCAATTTCATCAGAAAAGTAAGAATGTCGGAACAGTCAAAAGAGAAATACAAAGTCTCACACCATCAAGAGCACCTAATATGTGACCAGGATTCGTATCACCGTACATTTAAAATTCACTCTCCCTGTTTTGATGAAGGAGCAAAGCTCTTTCAGCTGGGACTGGGGGCCCTCGTTCCCCACGATGGGACTGTGGAAGGGGGTTCGGCTGGAGGCGTTTGATGTCCTGCAGCTCATCCAGGTTTCCGCGGTTCCTCTATACAGTAGGCATGATTCTTTCTCACCAAGATTTTGTTGATTAAAATGACAAAAAATAAGAATTAACAGGGATGCTTTGAGGCATAAGTAGAATTTGTAAATAAAATCAGTCATTTCAAACTTTGTAATAAAAATGCAGGAGACCCTCTCATCTGATAGAAAGTGTTAAAAACTTTTAAATTATTTATTTGTCGTATAAGAGCATTACCTCAACAAATTGAAATAAAATAGAATGCATAAAATGTGCTATATTATCAGGTAGGATGTAGCGCAGGACTGTCGCATTAGATTGCATTAGTTTTAGCAAGGTGTACTTAATAAACTGGCAACTGGCAAAAAATCATATATTTAAAGTTTGCAACTGAGAAAAGAGTTTCTCCCCTTTAAAACTTTTATAAATTAGAAGTTGAATCATGTTTCCATTTTCTTTTTCTGACAGCATTACTTCGTCTCACCCTATGTGAAAAAGTTCAACATGTTTTTCTCTCTTTTTACTTGTCGTCTATATAATCTGTGTTTCTGTGCAGATCTCTCTCGGTGGACAGTCCAGGTTGAGCTTCTTGTCGATGCGGTTCAGACAACAAATGGGCAGATCACGCTCTCCATACCTGAGCTGGACTCAGAGCAGAGCTTTCAGACGCACTTCCTGCCAGGAAAGACCAAGAACAGCTTCACCTTACACATCAACACGGTATTAAGAAATATTAAGAAAGGGAATTTTCAGAGAGAGAGAACCGAAGTTTTGAAAAGACTGCTGAAATATTGCTTACCTTTATCTTAAGACATTTATGTTGTTGCAGCTGTTTGAGCAACAGTCTTACTAAACTCTGCTCTCTTGTGCAGCATATGTGTTTATACTGTGGTATTAAAAAGTCTTAAAGTCTTAAATTCAAATTGATGATATATCTAGAAGTCCTGAGACCATTTTCTTCCTCTTCCAGAGTATCCAGGTGAAGCTGTGGTGGCCCAACGGACACGGGGACCAGCCCTTTTACCACCTCATTGTCAAAGGCTTTCAGGATGGCTTTTTGGTTCTGGATACAGAGTCTAAGGTCAGAGTTCACTGTCTGCCAGCACTTACATTCTCCTCATATTTTATTTAGGCATTTAGATGATGTATTTATTCAGGACAACTTACAGTAAAATATGTGCAACAGTAGAATCAGCTTAAATTCCTTTAAAAGCCCAACATATCTCCACCTTTTCACTCTGCAAACATGACAAATAAGCATATGAGCATCAAACAGGAGATTAGATTGGATAAAAGGTCATGATTAGCCACTGGTTTATACAGTACAAATTGTTACACAGGTTAGATTTTAATGTAGAATCATCATTTATAAATGTCCTACAGATGTAAATTACAAGCCGAGGCTGCAGCGGTGAAATAGAGAGGCCTGTTTTTTTAATTTTCCAGCCAGTATATTTAAAATTCTAGTGTTGTTTAGCACAGTTCCCCACCAGCATGACTGAAGTGTTTGGTAAATCTCCAGGTTTCAGGTGACAGAACACACACAGAGTTAAAAACGTTTAGGACATAAATCATTTTTCTACTTGAGGCTGTCAAAGCACAAGCTGAGATTCTTGCTCCATTCTTGGGTTTAAATTATGTTGAAAGAGGCCTAATGTGCCTCAGATATTAAACAAAATTCATAGAAGTAAGTGAATTAAAGTTGTAGTGTTTCTGTGCTTTGAAAATGTCTCCTGCAGGTGTATTTTCGCACAGTCGAACTTGTCCAGGAGCCAATTGTCGGCTCTCCAGGTTTGAGCTTTTATTTCCGCATCAATGGGAAACCAATTTTCCTCAAAGGCTCCAACTGGATCCCAGCTCACTCGTTCCAGGACCAAGTCACCCCTGCTGTGTGAGTTTAGTTTGAAAAGTTGCTTTTTAAAAATCTCCCTGCACCTCTTACTTCAATTCCTTTGTGCACAGCCTCGTGAGGAGAATATTGATCACTAATTAGGATAATATTCTTAAAAAACACTATTTTTCCACCTTAATTTCTCTTTGGTCTCCTCTGTGTCTTTGTACAGATTATTTTCTGACTTTGAATCACAAGATAGGTCTTTATTCAACACTGAGTATATTTCAATAATGAATAGATTCACGCTCTCTGTTTGTCCTCCAGCTTAAGGAGCCTGTTGCAGTCAGCCGTGGATGCTAGCATGAACGCCCTCAGGGTTTGGGGAGGAGGAGTGTACGAACAAGATCTTTTCTACAGCATCTGTGATGAGATGGGAATCATGGTAACTTCTGCGATCATCTAGTCATACTAATAATACTTAACTTATCAATATCACCACCACCAAATTATGAAAACATCATTATGTAGCCAAAGCTACTTAGTCTTCATACTGGTAGTTAAAGGTTCAATCTGCAATCTTCACACACATCAATCTTTTAGCCTCATTTACTTTGTGACATTGGTTATAAAACAGGAGAGCATCATCAACATAAAAAAACATATTTTAGCTACTTTTACTTTTTGACATTAATTATTAAACAGGAGAACGTCATCAGCATAAACATTTATTAACAGATTATGGACTAAATAGGTTACACGTGTCCTGATACATTGTAGTCTGTGCAAAAACACATTATCAGTAATTAGTCACTATTGTAGCCTTGCTATTTTGTGTTTTTAGCAGGTTACAATTTTATGATGATTTGCATGTTTTCCCCTGTGAGATTTCATTTTTATCTGATTATTCTGCACAACAGATAACATACAGTAAGTCATGGTTATAGCATTTGTTAAAGTTGCCTCTTGATGTGGAGAACCATGTATATAGGTCACCTATTAAAAAAGTACATTTGCTTTGAAACAGCTTTGCTGCCTGTGCAGTTGATTTGGGAAGGGAATTGCAGGGTTTGCTCTACTGGGAGTCCTTGTGTTCCTTTTAAAAATAAAGCTTAAATCAGGACTGTGTAGTTCCAAAAGTGAAGCATCAATTTTTACGTAGTGTTAGTAAACAAATGTGGGACCAGTTTAGCTCCGATGACCATATTTCTGTATGATTTTGACTGTGTAACACCGCTGTGACTCATGTCAACATATTGCAGAACAGATGGACGCTGAAAGTATTTCGATATGTGTGTTTAGGTTTGGCAGGACTTCATGTTTGCCTGTGCCATGTATCCCACTGAGGATGACTTCATACAGACGGTGAGAGAGGAGGTCATCCAACAGGTGAGTGGTGTATTTATTCTATTATTCTATTTGGTTATTTTATTTAAATATTGGTTCATAACTGGACACTATATCTAAAGCTGAAGAAAAGGGTACTTGACATTCAGTGTTTCTATCCAAAGTTTGTTGATTAAACCACATTTTAGATGATGAACTGAATCAAAACGTGTATTTTGTTGTGAACAAATCTAACGAGAGTTGCAGCATTTCAAGCTTGTATCCTGAAAATCTGCTGTTACATTCTTTACTGACAGTAAATGTACTCTTTCACTCATCAGGTCCAGCGCCTCAAGTCTCATCCTTCCATAATAATTTGGAGCGGGAACAATGAAAACGAAGCTGCACTAGCAACTGACTGGTTCAGCATCCCAGTTTCTCAGAGGCCTACATACCTGAAAGACTATGTGACGCTGTATGTGAACAACATAAGGGCGATAGTTCAGGAGGTGAGAGTCCAATATGTATATTTTTTTACCAATTACATTGGTAAAGGTGTAATATTCAGTATGATAATTTATTGTTTTATTATCTTGTTAAAAGTAGAAACAAGTGGGTAAGGAGTGACCAGCTAATGTCTCCTCCAGGAGGACCACAGTCGGCCATTCCTCGTCTCCAGTCCGACAAACGGGGCTGAATCCGAGCAGGAAGGATGGGTGGCAGCGAACCCTTACGACCCTCATTACGGGGACACGCATTTCTACAGCTACATCCTGGACTGCTGGGATTGGCGGACTTTCCCTCGAACACGTTTCGCCTCCGAGTACGGCTTCCAGTCCTGGCCGTCCATCTCCACTCTGCAGCCGGTGACTGAATAAACCTTCCTTTTGTGTTTTGTTTATACTCAACATCTGAAATATCCTCTTAATGTTGAAGTAGAAGCTTTAAGATCTATTTATTTATTTTAGAGTTTCCTTCTTTTTTGTGATGTTTCAGGTTTCCGTCAAAGAAGACTGGAGCTGGAGCAGTAATTTCACTTGGCATCGCCAACACCACGAGGCTGGAAACCAGCAGATGTTACTGCAGGCTGCTTTACACTTCATCCTGCCAAACTCCACCGACCCCCTGAGGAGATTCACAGATACTCTCTACATCACTCAGGTAATGCCTGACACTTTTAAAGCTGCCTGGTATGTGGACAGATACAATAACGGGCGTGAGTGTAGAGATCAGTGAAGAATAAGGACTTAAGCACCTACAAACTGCATAACATAAAAACTGTATAGAGCCCATTTATGTCTTACTTTAGGTTAAAAGTCATTGAAAACATCTGAATAGAATAAACATAATATAACATAAATAAACCATTTAATTCATCTGTTGATTTATGTGTGTGTTTTATAGGGACAGTGTCAGTGTAAAAACACAAAGATGTAAATTACAACTAATTGCTAATTTACATTGTTAGTGTCTGGGCAGGTTACGTTACAAGTGACAATATACAAATGTTAAATATAGAAATGGATGAAATATACTGTACTACATTGTGGACTATACATTGTTTGGGTCCTAAAAGTGTGATATGTAGGGAACGCCCTTATGGCCAGTAGTAGGCCACTCCAACGTATAATAATCATGATTAATATCGTGGGATGGGAGGGGAACCATATGTTTCTTCAAAAAAGCTGTCTGTGCTGCATGTTTCTTCACCCCCTCCCACTCATGGCCCCAACGACAACACTACAGATAATATATATAAATAATTTATTAGGTAAGGTATCACCAGCTCAGCATTCAGAGAGAGATCAGTCTTTGTTTTGTGTTATTTCTTTTTGATACAAACTTTTTTTTATTTTATTTAAAAAAAAACATGTCGAAACTGATCATATTTCATGTCCAGGTCATGCAGGCTCAGTGTGTGAAGACTCAGACTGAGTTTTATCGGCGAAGTCAGAGCGAGATCATTGAGGGTAAAGGTCACACTATGGGCGCCCTCTACTGGCAGCTCAATGACATTTGGCAGGCGCCTTCCTGGTCGTCAGTCGGTGAGTGAACATCCACTCAGACGACACCTTGTTCAGCATTTTTCTGTTTATACAGATATGTCATTATGATATACTGTATGTGTCACCTGTGTGTGTGTGTGTGTGTGTGTGTGTGCACAGAGTTTGGTGGTAAGTGGAAAATGCTGCATTATTTTGCACAGAACTTCTTCGCTGCCGTCCTGCCTGTCGGGTTCGAGGATGACGGCACGCTGTTGATCTACGCCGTCTCGGACCTGAATCACGACCTGAAGCTCCGGGCCGTGGTGGGTTTTCAGTGGTAGACTTTATCTTACAATAAGTGCACTCAAAGTCCAGATTTGTAGGATTTGTAGAAACCTCACGTCCTCCACTTCAGTGATGAACCGTTACTGAACATAAACTGGATAAAATCTGATTTGTAAATGTGTGATTTGATATCAGGTGTCCGTGTACTCCTGGACTGATCTGGATCCGGTGTGCATGCTGAGGTCGGACCCGCTCCTGGTCCCCGGAGGCAGCGCTGCGGCCCTTTTCAAACAGCCTGTCGCCGCCCTGCTGGCAGGATGTGGGCGCTGCACCCGCCTCACCTGCCTGCTCACCTTCCACCTGGAGGACGGCAGCGGCCAGCGGGGTCCCACCAACCACCACTTCCTGTGCTCACCCAAAGACGCTCAGGGACTCCAGAGACCAAACATCACAGTAAGACGGATTCAGCTCCATTAGTCTGTAGTGCAGAGCGGAGCTGACACACTAACAGTTGTTTTGTGTGATGATGTGATCTTATGTTTGTGGTATTTCACCTTTTATTTTGAAAGTGACAGATACAGACAGGGAACTCATTGTGGGTCAGACTTCAAAATGACACTTTGTTGGACTTCACGTTGATGCTTGTTACAAACTCAGCGTGTGTTTCCCTGCAGGCCAAAGTGCAGGAGGATGAGGCGGGATACTCCGTCACCCTCCACTCTGCCGCTGTGGCTCCGTTTGTCTGGCTCGACGTGGGAAACATCCCCGGGCGCTTCGGCTCCAACGGCTTCCTGATGGTCTCTAGAAACAGGACGGTTGGTTTTAACGCGTGGCGTCCCACCAGCGTCGCAGAGCTCTCCAGATCCCTCACCGTCACCTCTTTAAGGGACGTATACTGAAGTCTGTAACACACTGTAAGTCTGTTTTTGTTTTTGTATCCGTGCCTCTGATCTACCACTCGTATATCATCATCTGAACATCGACTTAGAATTTTTAAATGGAAATATATTTGTCAATCTGAACAGACTCCTGAGGATCCTTTTTTACCGCCTTGTTCCATTCAGCCGGCCCCGTTTGTTTTGCTGCTAAGTGTCTTATTAAAAGTGTTGATATGACTGAAGTTTGATCTTGTGAAGATTTGACTGTCAGAAAGATATTTTTGGACTGACGCTGATACTTTGTGCCAATTTTCTAAACTTTTCAACTTAAGTTTCCCAAACAAAGGAGGTGATATTTTTATGTAAATGGGTGATTAGATGAACTGGACCGTGTCACCCTGCTGTCAGACCTCTAAATCTCCTTCATCTTAGATTTCTTTAACTGTTGATTTAGATGGCAAATGAATGAATCAATTAAAACTGCTTCATTGTAAGGTTAGGCCAATATATGATATTTAATAAAGCTCTAATATTGATACTGACATCAATCAAAACCTATGATCACATCCTGCTCTGGCTCTGACTGGTCGGATCTTACAGATGAATGTAGGTTGTGCACTGAAAACTATTTTCCTTTTGGCTGTTCTGCTTTTTTTTTTTTGCACTCAGGTGATTAACAGAGCAAAGACTCTAATACTTGATATCATGGATGTGTTGTATTGTGTTGCAATATGCTGTCAAATATTGTTTTATTTGTACTTAATTCACATACATTTGTAGTGCTACTTTTGACATTTAAGTATTTTAATCTATAGATCAATCTGTTTGGTCTGACCTATATGTACATATTCTGTATATAAAAAAGAACAACTTTTTAGTTTCCCTGTCCAGTGAAAATCATGTATCTCCAGATCTGTTTGTTTCTTTAAGAGATGAGAAAATCGTCCAACGTCTTAAGCCAAATAAACTTAAATTTAAAACCCTCTTGGATTACCTGCAAACTGTACATAAATAAATCTGAAAACAGGATGTTTTTCTCTTAAAACGTTTAGAGATGTGTGAATCTCACAGGACGACACCACAAAACAAGATGATCTTACAGACCATGATGCATTGCTGTAGGTTAACCTACCCAACAGTATATAAAGTTGTTAAAATTAGCTCAACTTTAAACATCTACAGCAGTGAAATATCAGGAAAACACTGACCGGGAACATTACGACTACTTTTACCTTTAACACAGACACCTGATGATTGTTAAATTCTTAATTTTGAATTCTTAAATCATTTGGTCTCTTAATTAAAGAGTTTTGTCTAAACCTGCTCTTGTGTCTTGATAGATTGAGATTGGTACTTAAAGTACACTTTGCTAATAATACTTTCACTGAGGGGTTTGAACACAGAACTATTTTCACAGTGCAGCATTAGTACTTTTCAGTTGTTGATTCATTTGGTCCATGCATGTACTTTGTTCTCAGTGATACAGGCTCATATCGCCATACGGGGCAGATAATACAGGGCAAAGGACATATTGTAATGTAAGCATCATATATACATCCAATAAAGATAGTTTCAGCTGATGGAATAACTAATAATAGAAATGATAAAATAAAAGTAGTTGAAATCATAAAAATCATAGTTATAACCCCAATAAAGCTAAATCAATAATATAATAAAATAAGTACTAACAAATTAAAAGGTAGAATATTTAAGTATATTCAACAATTCAATTTAAAAAATACATAAAGAAATATAATAAAGATATAAAAAAGAACTATATAGAGAGTAAACTGAATATGAGGCACTGAGGCATGGCAGCAGCAAGAAAAATGAATACAATATAGTTAAGTATGTGTGTGTGTATATATATATATAACCAATAAATACAAAAAAAGCCTAACAACAGATTAGGTAATAAAAGGTGCTTCTACAGTGAGTGAAAAAGAAGTGAATGGTTGTAAATACAGAGCATGTGTGAAGCAGTAAAAGGTGCCTTTACACCAATAGTCCTACTGTATTATTGGTCCTAGGACTTTTCCTGTGCTAAAAATAGGACTTTTACTGTGCTAAAAATAGGACTGCACACATGTGAGTCAGATCATGCACAGGTGAGTAGTTCTTCCATCACTGCTGCATCCTACAAGCTGCACTTTGCTTTATTTTGCAACCTTTGCTCGGCTCTTTGTCCTGCACTGACCACCAGCTGCCACCAGGGGGCGACAGGGGCCTTCAGACGCAACCTCACGTGTTCTCATGTTTATGTTTTTGTTTAGTTTTCCTGCAGGATCTGCAGCTGTTTCATGGTTAAACCGCTTTAAACCGACTCAGCCTGTGTGTTGCACCCTGCCTGCTTTTAACCCCACTTTACACTGTTGCAACACACACACTCACACACACACACACACACTCACTCACCAGTAGGAGTCTGTGTATTCATGTGTGTGTGCGTGTGAGTGTGTGAGAGAGGGAGAGGGGGAGAGGGGGAGCACGTTGCATGCATACCAAGTGAGAAAGTCAGCCACAAAAGAAGGCATTCAAACTGAGAGTCCACGCGGTCGGTCACCTCCATTTTTCCCTTCGTGCCTCTGCAGGCTGACCTTTGAACCCGATCCACCTCCGGCAGTCCTCACGGATCCTCTGTGATCCTCTGTGATCCTCAGTGCTCACCGGGGACCCGCTGCTCCCAAACTAAACCCACCAGGCTCGGAAAAGCTGCACAACTTTAAAGGACTATTCCGCCCTTTGCGCTCGGACTCTGCCATGGATGGATGTGACTCCGGTCTGCGCACAAAACTGCACCCAAATCCTGATGTTTGAGTAAAATGAAGCAGCAGGTTTATTTAACTCTCTTAAAACCAGACATGCTTTACTTGAGATATTTTATTACGTGCGTTTTTATTTCAATGTCCCAGAGTGTGGCGGTGGTAGAGCGGGACGCACAGGGGTTTTTAGACAGTATTTTACGCTACTATGGAGAAAATAAATCCATCTCGACGGAGAATCTGGAGGATTTGCTGCTGTTAATCTCAGACAGAAGATCAGAGTCAGTGAGTGGAGGAAACCCGCTGGCAGACCAGGAGGTGAGCACATGAACTATTGTTGTATTGTTTGTTACTGACTGAACTAATCATCCTGGATTAGTTTGTAACTCTTTTATTACAGCCGGTAGCACGTCAGACCCAGTTTAGATGGCTTATTTAGGATAAAATGCAACTCTTGTTTTTACTTTTTTCCACTTATGAAGTTGTTAAATATCCTCAGTTTATTCTGTATTGAATGCCTGTCTGATATTAGATCTGACTGACTTATTATTTGAAGGTATTTACAGTTAAATAATTGAGCTTATTTGTGACTAAATATGTAACTAATGCACGTTTTATGGCATTTTTTTGCTTTTTGATGTAGTTAAATGCATTCAAAGAGCTTTTCTGTGTTGTTATGTAGCCTGATTCTGCTTTAAAAAGACATTAAACGTTTCCCTTCACTCTACTCTACAGTTTGACAACATAGAAATAACATTTAGTTATTAGTAGAACCTGTTTTATCTCCTGCCTATGGTGATAATTGAACTTCATTTACAGCACATTTCATACAAAAAGATAGAAGATACACATAAAACCAGACAGATGTGAGAAATAGAAGTGTTAAAAACATGATTTTGGAGACAAATAAGAGATTTGAAAGCAATAAGATGTCTAACAGGGTCTTTCTGCCCGTCAGTGTCCCTCAGCAGAGCAGATCTTGTCCCATTTTGGGTTCAGTAATGTCAGTCAGCTGACTGTGGGACATCTGGGGAGGATCTGCCCCGCTGTGTTGGCCCAGGTGCTGCTGCCCTCCTGCCCCTACACCGCCCCCAAGCCTCTGCCGCCTCTCGACTACACTGGTGAGTTGCTTCATCGTGGAACCCTCGGTTTATTTGTCAAGACCCCCGCATGTCAAATAATTCACAGTTCACGGGGGTTTGTTGGCTTGAATGAGATCAGGCGGTGCTTTCATCCACTGTGACACAAATGTGCTGGAGATGATTTTTATGGAGCACGCTCCTTGAGGACAGTGGCTGCCGGTTCTCTTATGCTTGTAAAGCCCTAAAAACGAGGAAGAGGATGTTTGGTGTTCTGGACACTGATTGGCTGACGTTTCATTCGACTCAGCTGTGAAGTCGAGGGTTCAGATCTGAGCTCAGAGGTCTTTCCTTCTCTCTGTCTCTTATCTTTCCTGTGGCTTTTCATTGTAAACTACAGCAAACTAACTATTAAAACTACCAAAAGCTGTGACACTGACATAGAGTCTTTGACCTGGATGAAATCTGGCACTCTCCGGGGCTTTTACCTTGTAAACACTTTACAGACAATAAGAAAAAAAACCCTGTCATTTTAGTTTACATATATTGTCATATGTTGTCCGAAGAAGATGATGTGATAAGATTCAAAAGCTCCAGAATTATTACTAAATGGACCTTGTGGCGAGATTGTTTTGCCAACTGCTGTTTCCAAGGTCAGGAATGAAATCTGACTCCGAGGCTGCTTCAGTCTCTGCTTTCACCCCCAGAAAACATGGAGGTCCAACAGAGATTCAGATGTACGTAGTCAGTTCACAGACGGTGGAACGTAACTGAGTATTTAAGTACAAAGTTGAGATCACTTTCTATTTCTACTCCTATAAATAGGAAAATGTACTTTTTACTTCTACGTTTGTCTGGCAGCGTTAGTTACCTCACAAATGAACTATTTCATAGTTTGGGCATCACAAATGTGAAGATTTGCTGCTTTTCTCTTTACTTATTTCACTAATTTCAATTTACTTTTAACCATAGATATAATATATATAATATACATATAAATTGTGGTCCTTTGGTTGGTAATAACAGAGCATTGTGAAGGCGTCACTTTGGCTCATTGTGACAGTATTTCTCACTATTATACAATCGGACAAACAATCAGTGATTAATGGAGAAAATAATCAGCACATTAATGAAAATAATGGAAATAATCACTAGTTGCAGTCCGATACAAAACTACAACAGTAAAATCCTGCTTTTACATTATTACATGAATAATAAAGATAAGTAATAGTGATGTAATGATATGATATATAACAGTATAACAGTCACAGGGATGTTTTTCTGCTTTAAGTACTTTAATTTTGATACTTTAAGCACATTTACCTGATTACACTTAAGTAACGGTGTTACTGCAGGACTTTTACTTCTAACAGAGTGGTATTAGTACTTTTACCTCAGTACAGGATCTCAATACTTCCTCCACCACCTCCATGATGTCCTGGATTGACTCTCAGAGCCACTGACCTCTCAGACACAGTTACAGCCAACTGTGACTGTTGTTCAGTGTTTTTCATGATGCATGCTGTTTCTTCACCGGCCTTGAGAACAAAATCTGTCTTCTGCAAACAAATAGCATGTCTTTTGTTGATTTAAACGTCCGTTGTAATAAATGTAACAAGATGTAGGTTTTGTGTCTGCAAAAAAAAGTCTGGTCCAGCAGAGGAAGAATTCAGGTTCTGCCCAAGAAATGGGAACAAAAAAGTATATCTTAAAATACGCTATGTTGTTGTAGATAAATGTAGTGATGCTGTAATCTGAGCAGATACGTTTGTTCCTTCTCCTCAGTGGCTCCAAAACACTGAGCAAGTCTTTACTCGTTCACTAGCAAGGAGGCTAATTCAACACATGTTAGTTTCAATGCTAATATTTACTTTTACCACCAGTATATACATTTTGCATATCAAGAACTGGTTTCACTAAATTATCATCGTTGATTTGTTGAATTTGCTCATAAACCAGTTAAAAAGTAGCTCCCCCTTCTTCAGTGCTACGATAAGATGTCACACAATGTGTGGGTTACTAACGCTGCTGAGGAGCGAGCAAGGAGAAGTTCTTTAGGACTTATTTTAAATATCGCCTGAAAGAGAGACATACGGATGTATTTTCTTATTTAATGTTTTTATACGGGACCATACTCTGTGTAAAAGAAGTGAATGTAACTTCCAGGTCTGAAAAGTGGCTCCAAACACAGACTGTATATAGGAAGTGGACGTAGAAGTCCTGACGCCACCCACTAGTATGTGGACCGCCATTTTGAAGCTTAAACTTTATGGGTGTCTTGGTTTTATGTCTGTCGCCATCTTGGTTTTTATTTAGCCAGGAGTGACACACCTTCATATATAGCCTATTTTATTTTAAGCAGAACCAAAATTTATTAAATGAACATGCTGTATTGAGGAAGACTTGTGAACCCATTAGGAAAATGTTTATTGAGGTAATAAATCAAGTTAGAAGTAGGGTCATTTTCCTATTGACCTCCATTCATTCAGACCTCTTTTTACATCCAGCAGAGTCGCCCCCTACTGGACATTAGAATGAAAGCAGGTTTAAGGCTCTTCCACATTGGTTTTACTTTCAAATCCAGAAGTCATACACAACACAGTCATAGCTGTGCTTTATACAGACTATGGCTCCAAAAATAAGTCTATGAGAAAATGACCCCACTTCTCACATGATTCATTACTTCAGGAAACACTTTTCTTTATGGTCTCAGTCTCTAGTTTAAAGTCTTCTTCAACACAGCATGATGTTCATTCAGTAACCTTTTTGTCACATTGGAGTAAAGTAGACCATAAAGCAGGGTATGCTTTAGAGCAGGACTCCCTTTTACCAATCAGAGGCCGTCTTTGTGGAATAAACATCACTTCTGGCTCCAAAACCAAGATGGCGACGGCCATAAAGCTAAACTCGAGGCGTCTCGAGGCCTTCCTCTTCCTCCTCTACCTCCTCCTCCTCCTCCTGCTGGACATTTCTCTGACACTAATGCATACATGACATACACAAACAAACTAAAAACAACTTAAATCACGTGCCAAGTTCAAATCATGACCTCTGTTGTTATGTCTTACTGATTTGAGTTATTATCTGTATGTATTATGGCCTGAAATCCTGTACAGTAATTCAATTTGCTCCCAGATCATGAAATCTTTTTCTCTGCCCTGACAGTGTGGGGTTATGGGTTTCTCGCGGTCACTGTGATCAACTTGGCGTCCCTGCTCGGCCTCCTACTGATCCCCTTCACCAAGAAGCCGTATTTCCCCAAAGTGCTGACCTACTTCATTGGCCTGGCCATCGGGACGCTCTTCTCTAATGCTGTACTCCAGCTCATACCAGAGGTTTGTAAGGGTAAAATGGAGCCAAACACAGAGTCAAGAAGATGCCTTTGTCTTAGTCTTAGTGCTTCATAAAGGGAGATGTTTTATACTAACATGCCTGTAACGCTCTCCTGTTCACCTGCAGGCTCTGGGTTTTGATCCCAAATCGGATAACTATGTGGCAAAAGCAGTTGGAATATTTGGAGGGTTTTATATCCTGTTCTTTGTGGAGAAGGTTCTGAAAATGGCTCTTGGCATAGAGCACGAGGTAAGATACCAGTGCACTAAGTGAGTTTATTAGGTGCAAAGCACTTCTCTTTTATTGCAGTGATGCATCTTATTCCAGTTGTGTAACTGCCAGCGAGTAGCCCTGGTTTATTGGCTAATTTGCCTGCTAATTAGTGTCTTCCATGTGGAGCAATTACACTTTACCGGAGTCACATAAGTTATTTGTTATTGTTTTAATAATTTGGAACAAGGGTCAAACACTCAAATAGTGTGTGTGTGTGTAATTACAATAATAGCGTCCGTCACATGACGCCATTGGGCCCCAAAAGACTTTTTTCCATTGACTTACATTATGAAAGAGATATCTATAAATCAGATGCATTTTTTGAGCATCACAACCCTGTGAAATGACTAATTTCACCATCAGAATTTGATCCATTGAGTCTAATGACATTTGGAAAGCTGCAGGATTAAATAATTTTATTCCCATTCAAATTAGCGAAGGGCTAACCGGCTCAGTAGGTCCAAGACTCTAGTGCGCCACGCTCTATGGGCCCAATGATGTGGAAGATCTGGGTACTTTTACACACGGGAAGTTGAAGTATTTTGGGCTTCATGCACCACTGAGCAGCTTAGATAGGAGTGGACGGAGCCCCACCTCCAACGCTGTATCCAGTTCTCTTTATACATCCATAGGAGCTGCTCGTGAGTTTTTTTTAATCTATGATGGTGAAGATGAGGGCTGGGGTTAGACTATCAGGGAGTCTTACCCTAGCCCTTACCATGTGACTCCTTCTGCCTGAACATAACCAATCACGGTTCCCCATCCCTAATACTAACCAATGAAGGGTCCCCATGTTTCTAATCCTAACCAGTTGGTGGACTGATGGGCAGGGCTCTCCTTCACCATCCAAGGAGAAATAATAAAACACAACAACTCTTAGTTTCAGGTGATTATATACTACTGAAAGCATAGTTATGAACATTATGTCCCATTCTTGCCTGGTTGCCCTAAATCCTACACACTGCACCTTTAAGAGAAAATAATATCAGTCTATTTATAAAGGTTGGAAATGATGAAGTGTATTGAAATAAATAAATGGCACAATTTGAAGACTTCTGTGTTCTGAAATCTTGAATCTAAATATATTTCCAGGCTTTTTGTGTTTGACATTTTTGTGGTCACAAAGTCATAAAAAGACTTTTATATTACACAATGACTCCTATCCCTCCTCTCCTCTGTCCTTAGCATGGCCACAGCCACTTCACTCCTGCAGAGCCAACGCAAGAAAACTCCCTCCACAACGGAGACGTTCTGGAGAAGAAGGAGTCCATCGTCTTGACCGGCATCAACACCATCGCCACGGACAAGAGCAGCCCAAACCCGGAGCCCCCGCATGCAAACGTGACACTTTCTCAGGTAGCAGCGTTTAAGTGCGTGATCCGTCCTCCTCTTGGGATTGATTGATCAACTCCACACATGTCACATTAACCTACACAGCAATAAACCTTGTACTCAATTGTCTTTTATCTAATGAGAAGACAAGTCTTAAGATAAGCGTCTAAAAACAGTGAGTGGATCTGTGGGCTTGATAGAGATTTACTGTCCACCACGGCCAGCTATCACACCCACAGCTGCCAGGCGCTCATCAGGAACTGTATTTTAAACCTCTTATCAGTCATTTTGGTGTGAGTTACAGTGTGTGCCATACAGAGAGTGAAAGTGTGCACGTGTGAACAGTATTGCAAACTACATCCAAATGAGTTGCAAGCGAACAGAAAGTGTGGACATTTTACACATAGTTTGGATGAACTCCTTTAGTTCTCTATAAGTTCAGATGTTTAGTTTTTGCTCCAGAGTCATTCATTGAGCTGTTATCAGTGACACTGGGGCGATTAGAGCTGCTGTTAATGTTTAACAGTGAAACCTCTTGTGTCATATGAAGGAGCTCCGGCTTTGAAGGGATCAAAATACTAAACAAACAGACATGCCGCTATCACAGAGGGATCAAGCAGTGAAACCAAGCTGAAGGCCTCAGATCCTTCCCCTCCTGGTAAATGCTGGAATTGTCTGACTGGAGCACAAAAGAGCTCTTGTCTGACCACGGCTAATAAAAGGGGCGTTTTGTCACTGCAGGGTATCTTCAAACGAGGCCCAAAGGCTCTGTTTATGTCATCCTGTTCTCCGGTTTCCCATCAAAAACACTTGTGCCATTATATTTGTAATTGAAGAGTTCCGTTGCACACGCTGCACATTCGTTTAGGGAAAATATTTCCTGTAGTTGATTAATCAGTATCTGTTACACTCTGTGGATCCAAGATGGACGTGCTTAGTTGATTAAAGGCTTTTAGTGAGTACGAGCTTCTCTTTAAGTCTTTATTTTTAGCCATGCTAGTGACATTTCCCTTTGGATCACAGTAATGGCTGTCTGTCAGTGTGGTCGGATCCCTCTGACCTGAATGAGGTGCTGTGTGTCGAGACTTTAAAGGCAACAACATTCTTTATTCATGCACTCACACATTTTGAGATTTTTGTCTATTTTGCCTCCGTAATGTATCTTCTGTCAGATTCATGGAAACTACACATCCAAATACACAGTTAGGTGTTTATATTGCAACATTTATTCTATGAAACAACCATTTGAACCTGGCTTTCTTCGATGTTCAGATTTCTGCCCTGGAAATGAATGCAAATAATCCATCCAGCTGACTTTTAGTGAGAGGCGGGGTTCACCCTGAACTCGTCACCAGTCAATCACAGGACCTGAGTGCAAATTATCATATATTTGATTAGATAAGGTATCATTTGCATAGTTAGACATAACTGGGGATGTGTCACTGTGATATCTATTGGTTATAATTTTTACCCTATTACCCCAGTGCAGTGTTTCAAACATCTATTGGATGGATTACAACTAAAATATAGCACAGACGTTCAACTTCTCCTCAGGACGGATTGTAACGACAAAAACTAGTACCATCATCAGGTTAAAATATGTCCAACATTTTTGTTTATGACTCATCACCTACAAAACCAATGACACTCCCGCCATCCTCAGTAGAGCTTGGCCGATAAGTTCATCTATTTTTGAAAAATCAAAACAGTTGTTATTCTTTAGATTAATAATAGTATCTAGTAATATTGGTTAGAAAAATGCCTTGAGAAGGTTTTTATCAGAGTACAAAATGTTCAACTGGATGGTTTGACGTAACCTTTAACCTGTGCTGTCACTCCTCCAGGAAGTCCAGCTGTCTGGTGTGATGTGTCACTGGCTGCGGGGGCAACACATCTCCAACATCAAGACGGTGGCGTGGATGATAACTCTGAGCGATGCGCTGCACAACTTCATCGACGGCCTGGCCATCGGTGCCTCGTTCACTGTGTCGGTACTGACGGGCTTCAGCACGTCCACCGCCATCGTATGTGAGGAGTTTCCCCATGAGCTGGGTGAGTGAGTCCGATGTCCTGCAGGGGTTATGTTACTCACAGAGGGTTGTTTTAAATTCTGGTGGAGATCCCAGTGATACCAAATATTTGAGTATATATGTGTCTCTAATGTGTATATAATGAGACCTAGAATATCTCCATTTGAGGGCATCCGATGAAGAGCTGGGGCAGATACAGCATATGTGATTCTGTTCGACAGGGCAGAATAATCTTAAAGCCATTTCATGAAAAATCAAACAGGAAAACTGTAATTTAAGGGATTAAAAGCATCTTGTTGCTCAAACTAAAAGGACAGTTAGGAATCTATGATCTACTATAGACCTCTGCTGACGTTCTGCAGAACTGCTCCAAAACTTGTGTTTCAGTTTCATACACAGAATAAATTAAATAGTAGAACCGAGAGTCCAGATCTCCAATAATGTTACGTTTCTCCATATTCTTGTTCATACTAAACAGTTCAAAAACAGTGAAATGCTTTTACGTTAATGCACAAGAAACGATAATCTAATGATATATTATATAATAGTATAACAGTTACAGGGGGACTGAGCAGTTTTAATACTGTAACTAGAGTAAGTGCATTTTCCTGAATATACTTACTTAGTTTTATTTAAACAACATTTTGAATGCACCACTCTTACTTGTAACAGTATAGTGTGATATATCAGTGGCTCACTCATTAGCAGAATTAATCTTTAGTTTGGGGAAGAAACTTTACTGATTACACAAAAATGATCTGCAGAATATCTCAGTTTTAAAACTCTGGTTTGCTGAATGCTTTGGACCAGAAATAACATGTCTATTTGTGTTTGCAAGTGAAAAACCTCTTTTAATCAAAGTTAAGTTTAATCAGTTATATTACAAACTAATTTACAGAGCAAAGTGACACACGTTGCTTTTAAATAACTACCTGTTTAACTTGTCAGTTTAACCGTTGTTGTATTAATTTGTGTTGTGTTCGCTCTGCAGGTGACTTTGTTATCCTGCTGAATGCTGGTATGAGCGTCCCACAGGCCATTTTCTTCAACCTGCTGTCAGCACTGTCGTGTTACATCGGTCTTGTGTTCGGCATCCTGCTTGGTAGCAACTTTGCCCCAAATGCAATCTTTGCCATCGCAGGAGGAATGTTTTTATACATTGCACTGGCAGACATGGTGAGTTCAATTACACCTATATGTGGACACTGCATGTGCAGTTTGGTGTTTGGAGTTTGGAATACAGATCCTTTTTCTTTAATCAGAAACTGTCATTTTAATTGCATGGTTCAAAGCCACCAGACTCCATTGACAAAAACAGTAATTTTACAAGGGAATTGCTAACCTACTACTGTCTCAATCAGTTGTGACTTTGGTGTTTAAAGAGTTGGTTTGGATCCAACTATAGACTGTAAAATGCAACACTATGTCTGTGTAGCACACAATAGCACAAACAAACCGATGTGAGGCAGCAGTGAACCAGCCACTCCCATGTTCGGCCAAGAAAAATGACTGCTTTTGTCAATGCAGTCTGGTGGCTTTGAAGAGATCGATATAATGGCTGTTTCTGTTTTTTTTTTTTTTTAATGGATCTTGCAGGTCTGTCTTTGTATGGATCATTTCTGTAATGTTGTCAGACTCTTGATAATCTGATAATCTGAGCCAGGTTTACAGCCATTACAGCCATTCTTGGCTGATCTACGGCACCAGTTCCAAAACCTCTCTTACCTAACAATGATTTTGTACCCAAAATATGTAGAAATGGTGCCCAGGTTTAAAAAATACCAGACAATGGATCAAATGCATTTGTGTGTGAAAAGTGTTACCTGTAGTGACAACAGGACGTTATCACCTGACGCTGTTGTTCTCCTCAGCTCCACAGAGCGTGTCTTTTAGCCCATTGTTTTGGTTTAATGTCCCAGAACTGTCCTGTTTGAGTTCCTTCTCACTGCTCTTATCTGTTTAGTTTCAGCCACCTGTTTTCAGCTAAAAGCTTTCATAGCACCCACTGTGTACCACCTGCCCAGCAGAGATATTATCAGAAATATCAGACTTTTATCCACCGGGTTGCCAGAAACATGGCTCCAAATGAAATGTTGCTCTGTGCCTATAGGGAAACACACATGTTATAATGTGGCGATAATGTGTGCATGTTGTGTTTATAGCTTGTTGTGCTGCCCCCATGTGGCCAAAAAACCCCAAACAAACAATGAATGCTAAAATTAATTGCTAAAAGTCCATCCTTTAGTTGATAAAAAAAGGCTCAGACAGGAGTAAGTTTTAAATGATACAAAGTCAACTGAATAGCCACATAAACCACCTGATTCACACTTCTTGTTTGTGTATGACACAAAGGGTTGTGTTGACTGATAAACAATCAAGCCTGAGTGTTTTGCCTGTTGGAGGACTGTGCACTAGACAGACGTCTTACTGTCATTCTTCGTCTCAGTTTCCAGAGATGGACAGCATAGCACGGGAGCAGAAGCGGACCTCGACCAAGATCATCTTCTTCCTGATCCAGAACGCGGGGCTGCTCACCGGGTTCACCATCATACTGCTGATCACCATGTTTGCAGGGGATATAAACCTGGGCTAGAGGCAGCGAGACGGAGGGAAACACAAACTGGAGAGAAATATTCAATAGATGAGCTGCTTCCATTTCTGCTCACTCGTCCGAGCGGGAAAGCGAATGTAAAGTGAATGTTTTGTACAAACAAAACCAAATGTTTAAGGGAAAAATATAAAATGTCTTTTATATCTTTTGACTATCAATTTAGGGAAAATCTTCACAATCATTTGATGTATGAACTCTAGTTAAATTTGTTTCTGAGGAGACAATAAATTATTTTTTCAGTCTTCGTTTAGTGTGAAATATCTTACATTTATTGTACCTCGATGCTGAAGTGTGAACTGCTGTGACAACAGCTATTGTTTTGCCTTTAATGGCAGCCATGTTTGACCTCAGACTTTTAGTGACCTCCATGACTTTCAGTGGTTCTTTTTTGACTTGACTTTTTTGTTTTGTCTTTTTGAGTATATTAAGTGTGTATTTTTGCTGTCTGTTGAATTTAAGACACTGCTGAGATGTTAATGAAACCAAAGGGGCAAAATAAGACAAACATCTGCACCACCACTTTAAATGACATGAGCTCTGTAGCCAGGTTCAAAGTACACGAACCTGTTAGTGTTTAGAGGTTAGAGGCTATATGTCCTTTATATTATGCTTTCTTTTAGTTTTCCCACTAAGGGCCTATGACATTAGTACAGAGACCGATAGGATGCTACTAATACCAAAGACAGATTAAAGAAACCTCTCGACAATACAAATGCACCAAATACGTACATTTTTCATTAATGTGCTTGAACTTTGAACTGTGTTCCCTCACTTTATTCTATGTATTCTCTCAAAGTTTCTCAAAATTATAAATATATTTTGTAAAAACAGCCACCAAATCTTTCAGCTGGTAAACTGCAGGTCTTTAAATATTTTGTGGATTTAAGGTTTTTATGTAATTTACTTTTTCATTTAATTTTAATTACCTGTAAAGGTAAAAACAAATGGTAACAATATACAGATTTTAATGGCATGCACAGTATTGTGTGGTTATCTTATTTTGTAATGTGATAAACTGCTATGTAACCATGTACTGTAGGCCAGTGCTCTCCATCGGGGTGTGCAGGGTCCTAAAATCAATCAAAAACACGAAACTTTCTGCTGCACAAAATTATTCGGACTTTCTTTGATTATAGTTTTTGCTTTTGAATTATTGGATAATTTACCTTTTCTGGTCTCTAATTTATAAAAAATGGACACAACCTATAGAATTGCAAGTAAACATTGTTTTGTTTTAGTCATAAAGGTTGGAAAACACTGCTATAGAGGTTAATTGAATTGTAAAAACAAGGTTCTTATTCAAACACAAGGCTGAATAAGTAAATAGTGTCTCATTTCTTTATACCAACAACAAAAATGTAAGTATGTTAATATATGCACAGTAATAGGCTTAATAAATCTTGTAAACTTACACCATAATAGTTTCATATAGATGATGCATTACGTTTGACCTGGTAACTTGTCTCCCTTTAATCAGAGCTCCACCTTTAATAATAAAAACAACATGAAGTGGCAGCAAATCCGCATTAAACAGGAAGTGGTGCAAGTTGAGTTCAGGACACATCGGGCAGCTCGTAAAATAAGAATTATTAGCTGCCAAGTGGAAAACCCATTCGCGGCAGTAGCCTGCTTTTCATTCATGGTTGAATTTATAATTCGACAATGATAGTTACAAAAGTTTGAATCATCTTAGTGCGAAATGGATGGAGTTTAACCGAAATTAATTCTCAAACTGGAATAACGGGATGTGTTGACTTTCCTATTCTACTGACAGTTCGTGAATGCAGCATAACCGAGTTGAGGAAGTACGTTGTGAGACGAACGAAATGAGACGATTTTGACTTCTGGCAACTTTTGCTCCGCTCAGCACATCCAGACAGACCCTGCAAAAACAAAACACGTAAGTCATGTTTACTGAACCTATTTAATTCCTCCTGGTAGTCTCCTCAAACATCTCAAATAATCCACGGCATCTTTGTCCGGCTAGCACTGATGCTAGCTGCCGTTAGCTAATCACTGTGGAATTAAAGTCTTGTCTTTGTACGCAGCGCTGCGTATTTTATATATTTGTTATATGTGTTTAACGTTGAAGGACAACGTGATAAAGTTGGTTAGCGGCTAGCAAAGTTAGCTAACATAATCTTATAGTCTTTTCGTTAAAACCACTATAATTTACTCTCATGTTACGTTTGAGGGTCATTGAGATTTCAGGTGAAACTTCTTTGTTACCGTGTAGCTGCTGGTTACTGTTCATTATTGGCTCCCCTGCAGCCTCTACACACTGTTCTTCTAATGCACCTTCCGCACAATGTGGTTTTATTACAGTGACTGAGTTTATTAAATAGTAATTCCATTTTATGAACTCCACAAAAGTTGAAAATTAGCAATAGGTATAAACTCTCTAGTGCATCACACTAGAGATGCTCTCAAATAAAAATAAAGTGCAGTACAATAAAGTTTGACACGTTTTGATTGACTATTGAGGTAATTTAAAGGGAAAAACAGACACATTTAAGACCACGTTCTCCATTAAGAGTAAAAAAACTTCATTCATACAGTAACAGACGGTTTGTTAAGGTATTTATCAACATTATTAATGTGTCTGTTACTGTAGTAACAGTAAAGAGTAAGATAATGAATATTGATAAGATAAGAGAGACTTTATTTATCCCACACTGGGGAAATTTACTTGTTACAGCAACTGAGGAGACAGAAAAGGTGCAAAATTAGAGCAAAAACAGGGGATATTACAAAATATAGCAATAAATGCAAATATGAGAGAAAAAATGTACATATATAAAATATATAAATGTGTGTATTGCGCAGGAGTGGTAATAGTAAGAAATGAGTCACAAAGTAAACACATTATTATCTATATTTTGTGGTCTATTTATTTACTTAGCATTGGTATTTTAATCTGTAGCAGTAAGAGGTTGGGATTTGTTTTTGGCATGTCTGAAAGTTAAAACTTCCAATGATGATTAATTACAGGACATTTTTTACAACAAACATTCTTGAGGTTCCCTCAAATTGTAAAATCTTTGTATGCAAGGTTAGTAGGAGCTAGAGCCATCAGGTGAACTGATGAAATATTGTAAAATGAATGCTGTAAAAAGTTGCCAGTTATTCTCAGCTGTGGTTCAATAGTAAGTTTCTGTGAGTGCATGTTACCAGAGCTGGAAGTGATGCCTTCAAATGTCATAAGTAGTTTAAACCAGCAACCTAAAAATCCAGATTATCACATGTAGACTTCTTACACATAATGCAGTGCAGGTGAGGCTTCAGCACTATGTGATGCTGAAAAGAAACAAGAAACAAAACATAAAAAAGGACTAAAGTATTAATATGTGGTTGCAAACTGATTTTTCACTTTATGACCCTCTGTTTTAAAAAAAAACAAAAACAGGGCTGAGCCATGGCCAGCATTCAGATCAGGAAGTACCGGGATGACGACAGCGAGGCAGTGAAGGAGATCTTCACCTTGGGGATGAGTGAGCACGTGCCTTCGTCCTTCATGCACCTTCTGAAACAGCCGGTGACCCAAATGGTCCTCATGTGCACGTTCTGTGCTCTCATGACCAGCTCCAAGTCCTTCCTGCTGCCCATCCTGGCCGTCACCCTCCTCCTGGCCGCGGCCCGGCAGTTTGTCGTCTACATGTTCAGCAGATACATCGACACCTCCCTCAGGAAAGACCTCAACAACATCGGTGAGACCTACCTGAAGCAGAAGGACTCGTGTTTTTGGGTGGCTGAAAGCGAAGGTCGGGTGGTCGGCACGGTGGCTTGTCTCCCCTCAGAGAGAGCGCCTGAGTGCTTGGAGTTGAAACGCATGTCTGTGCGCCGCAGTCACCGCGGGATGGGCATCGCTAAGGCCCTGTGCCGGACAGTGGCTGACTTTACTCGTGACAGGGGTTACGCAGCAGTGGTCCTGTACACCTCTGTGGTGCAGACAGACGCTCAGAAGCTGTATGAGCACATGGGCTACGAGAAGATCCGAGAATTTGTCGTTCCTGAGCTTGTAGCCAAAATCATTAACTTCACCCTGTTTGAGTACAAACTTTATTTACAGAGAGATGAGAAAAGGGACTGAGCGGTCTTCAACTGAGACACCAAAGACTGTGCAACAGGGCAACAATGCCGTCCATTCACCCAGTTTCATTGCTGTTTACCCAGCATGCATTGCAGTTAAATCAACCAAATACTCAGGACAGGTCAGGTGACAGTATCCACATGAGGAACTGTTTACTCAACACACTTTCAGTCAAGTTTAGGCATGTTTTCTCTTGTTGTAAACACACACAGGACAGACTGATCATTCAGTAGTACCCTTTTTGTTATCAGCTGATAGACATATGTGCCCGGTCCATGTCCATGCTGTTAAAGTGTTTAAGTTGATGAAGCTCCTTCTTTCATTTGATTATTTAATTAAGTAAATTAAAGATTCACTTTCAACATGACTACTTGGATTCCAAGTCTTGGAATAAACTGACAGATCTGAACATGCTCCTTTCATGTTGTTGCTTTCATTTTTTAAAAACATTTTTTGACACTATTAGTGATGAACTGATCCAATACGCCAGCTTAGTATCGGGCCTGATACGGATTGATCCACCTTAAGTACTGTTTTTCTTGTCAATATCAAATTCAGTGTTTCTGTTATCAGATTTGTTAAGTCGTAGCATGTTACCTTAAAATGAGTGAGGTGTTCAGATAAATATGGGAAAAAGAGAGCAGTGGTATTGTATCTGAACTTTGTATCAGTGATAATGGGGATGTGGTGCATCCTTGTACTGTTACAGTCATGTTGTCAGATTATAAAAACCACTCTGAGCTTATGCTGCAATAGAAATGAGCTGATTGTGACTGTGTGAAAACTAAAGTTTCAGGTCTGATTTCTGGATAACTTATTAGCTTTCTTCACTGATTATATAGCTGGTTATTTTCACACCATGACCTGAGGGCGTCCTCTCATGTATGACTTTTTGGAGCAGTTACACTTCATGTGCTTAAATATTTAACACTGTTGCCCTTTGACAGAGTGTTTGACATGCATGTGTGGTTTGTACTTCACCTTTTCATCCACTTGCATATTCAGTTCATTTTCCTGCTCAGTTGTATGTGTGTTGTATGTGCAGAGCAGTATGTAATTTGGTCAGGGAACTATTTTCCATGATGTGTTTCTACAGCACAGTACTAAAACTGAGCTCTACAGCTTTACATTTTCCTCTTTTTTGTAACCACAATTGTGCAGCTAGAGGCCTCAAAAAGAATCAGCTGCATGTTCAGCCAAACAGGAAGAACTAGTCCCTTATTTATGAGATCCAGAGGGAGCTTGTGGGCATGGGATCCTGCCGGGAACTGCATCAGATATTGACCGATTTGGGCGATACTGAGGTTCTGCATACAGGATGCTTCTCTGTTAATTTCTGTGTTCCAGATTGATGCTAGCAAGCTGGGAGGTTGTTTCTGTACAGATACAAAGAATATCTCGGTTTCATATCAAATATGTGATTTTAAATCGAGCTTCAGGTGTCAGTTTTTAACTTAAACTTCAGTAACCCGGAGGATAACGTTGTATCACAGCCAGGTGTAAAGGTGAAACACAAAACGACACTAAGGCTATGAAATAAATATATAAAAAAATACTTAAAATATGTTACAAAACTACGCAAAACAACTGCATACAAACTCACATAAAACAAATGTGGATACATGAGTGCTCTAGAGAAATTTTCTTTTTCCACAGATGATTTATTTTTATTTTTGTTTTACTTTTCCTTTTGTATGTTTTAATTTGCTTAATTTAGACATTTTCCTTGGGGATTTCCCCTGCTGCCATTCTTTATTCTCTGCTTTCTTCCTCTTTGATTCCTTTATTTTGCTCATGATTTTTATTTCATTATAAATATTTAAAAAAAATATTTACCTACACAAGTGCTTACCTTACCACAAGTCATCAGCTGTCTAATTAGGAAAACGAGATAATTATTTTCATCATTACAATAAATATATATTATTTACACGACATTGTCTACATGTGTTTAAACCTTCTCTGCTGTTATCTACTCATTTGTGAATACAGTAATATAATTTATAGTGTGATAGAGTATTGAAGATATCAGCGGGGTCTTCGGTGTCTGTGAGGCGGGCTGGGTCAGGCAGCAGCTCGGACACCTCAGGCCGGATGTGTCCGGTCAGACCTCCATGGATGGATGTAGCCTGTCAGGGACGAAGCTGAGCGGTTAGCCTGATTTCTGGACACGGACAGGTAAGATTTGGCGCTGAAATGTCACCTGGGCAGCGGGAGATAAATCCAGAATACATACACACATCTGTCTGGACATATTTATGTGTGTTTGATGTCAAAATAAACTCGGGTAGAGGTTTTTTTTATTGAGAAAGCTAACCGATGCTAACGGCTATTTATGCTAGCAGCTGGTCAGGGAGTGTCCCACTGACAGCTAGCAGCACCAAACTCCAGTGTGAAAAGTGCTGATTTTAGCACCAACCACAACCGTTAAAAAATGCAATTTTTGCACATTAAAACGACAAATTATTGCAAATATCTAATTAGCTTCAGTTGGTGATTAATGGATGCGGTGTGGATCCGGAGAGCCAACCCTAATGTGATGATTAGTCTTTATTCTCGTTTAAATTAATTCATCTCTAATCCAGATTAATTTTTCCCTAATTTCTCATCCAATTTGGTTAATCTGTCGGGAGAAAATGTCATGTCAGGCTGCAGCCACACCCATGCTGTGATTTATTATTATTCCCACCAGACATTACAGGCGAAACAGTAGCAGTATTTCTATTGTCTTGGATTAATGAATTGGATTAATTAATGGAATTGTTGGAATAACATTATTGTGGTCAGTGAGGTGTCTTTGGAGCAGTGGTCTCTGGGCTTTGTACTCACTAGATGGCACCAAATACAGATTTATTTTGCATGTAGCCATAGATGATTTTATTTATATTTTGCAAGGCTTTTATTGTAGATCATGCAGTTAAATTGGACACTTTTAATGCTGATTTGATAGAAATTGGAGTGAAGTATTGGGATGAACGGGCCCTGTTTCCTCTGGACGACCCTTTTTTTCTGTTAGTGTGGTTCAGTGCTGTGACCAGGCTGAATGTCATTAGCATGCATGCAGTGGAGGGGCCCAACATATAATTAGCTATTGTATGCAGACCTATTTTCATTAGCAAATCATTTAATGGTAGTTCTTTTTCAAATGAATAATCGCCGGATAAAGAAAGTGTTAAAAAGTGATTTTAAAAACTCAGTTATATCCTCAAATTGCTTCAGTAACCAAAAATATTTGATTTACAGTTACATGAAATCAAGAAAAGCAGAAACATCTAATCAGCGTTTAGTCTCTGAAAGACAATTTCTCTATTATAGATTATTTTCTATTGATTGACAAATAAGCCTTACAATTAAAAATCTTTTTAAAATTTTTTTATTTAATTTATTTAGGCCTAAATGGTTATACTCTACTCTGTATGTTACAGTTCACATAGTAGCTGATCGACAATTTGCAACAATTTTTCAGCAAAAATGCCAAAAATTCTCTGGTTCCAGCTACTTGAATGCTAATTAGCTCTTTATTTTTTTTAGTTTAATGATCATGAACTTAATAGTTTTGAATAGTGGACTGCTGGTCAGAAAAAAACCAAGTAATTTATCAAGTTAATATCAAGACAATAATGTGAATTATCGTTCGTTGTAGCCCCACAGTCTTTGCTAATTAAAAAAATACAGTATATGTTGCAATTTAGACAAACAAATGAAGGAATGACTTTCATTTGATGAGGCCAGCACCACACATACAGTAAGACACTGATTATAAAAGGCTCAGATGATCAATTCTGGTGTTTTTATATGGATTACATGAACTCTGTTAACACTGGTAATCAGTTTCTTAAGTATTCTCATAATAAATTAAACTAGACTAACCAATTGTCAGCCAGTGAGTCAAACTACAAGAAAGGGAATTGATTCCAATTTTAATCAATAGTTTAAAACATTTATCACAAATATTTTCAGATTACGACAAAAAGTGATAAAGTGAATAGTCAATTTCAGCACTAAATAAAAGACTGTTTTCTGTGACGCACCTAAGTATTTTTACCTTGATGACTTCTGACACAGCAGTTTGCGTTTTAGCTCACGATTCAACTGTATATGTCGACACAACCTCCTGCACACGAGCCAGACTTCAATCATATGTCCCCTAAATAGTCCTAATCAAAGCCAGCTTCCAGGACGTAGACTGGCTCATCTTTACCTTGTTTCCTGATGTCGACTTGTTCCTCCTGGACCTGCTGAGGTGCAGTGTGTGCGTAATGGTCCTTGTAAAATCCCTGTGTGTCACCTCTGTTCCTGCAGCCTTCCTGTGCACGGCTGAAAAGGCTCGCAGCAGCAGACGGCGGCGTTCGTCTGGCCTGGTGACGCCTCCCTCTGTTGTCATTGTCCTCATCTTCTGTAAGGAGGCAGTTCTATGACTTTGTTCGCTCGTTCTGTCCTTATTATTTCTTTGGGGAGAGATAAGGGCTCCCCCTCTCCCCTGCCTCCCACAAATCCTCAACACCCTCTTCTTTTGCTTCTGCCTTCGTCATTTGCATAAAAGGGTGCAAAGAGACTGCAGAGGTTTATTTTGTGTCCCTAAACATCCCCAGCTGTATTTAACTCTCCCATGTCTGAAATCCTAGGCTGTATTTAGTATATTTAAGCTGTTTTCTAGACTTTTTATGTGCAATTTGGGGATTTTGTTCAAAGATTTGAGGCCAAAAACATATCTACTGCCTCAGTCAGTTCATCCCAGCTGTATGTGAAGGGGTTATGTTGAGCTAGAAGCTGGTTTGTTTTGTTTTCCTAGCCTATGTTTGGTTGCTGAATCTTTATGGGTGATTCATTATTTGGTATGCTGTGATATCTCCCCCTCCTGAAGGCCGGGTCTCTTTTGTTCTGATGCTGAAATGCGTGCTCTTAGCACATCTCTCATCAGCCTCTAAGCTGAAAGCTTTTACAAAGACACCCTGCAGCGTTTGCTTCCATTGCAAAAAGATGACAACACAGAAATAGAGAGGACTGAGAGTTAAAAAGCCCCAGCCATGCAGTTAGCTGATGAAAGCTGATAAAGGAGAGTTAATCCTCGCTACTGTGACGGGCCACAGCGTCAGGCGGGGCCCTAATGCAATCCTCTGGCTTTTGCTTACAGTGTGCTGCATTACAGAGCATCACCTGGGCCTTTTGTGTTCAACCACAATGAAACGGCATCAGATTGAGCTGAACTGGTTCACCTCCCCTCCTCCAGCTGAAAAGTGCTTTTTGCCTGTCTTTTTGCCTTTTTAATTTTTAGGTTAGATGTATTTTTTTTCCTCCCAGCAGAAGAAAGAAAGTGAATTTGACAGTAATCCGACACAGACTGCAGTGTAAGGAGAGAGGAGTTTTAGGATACATCTGGGCTCTTTTATGATATTCCTTTGCCTCGTTTATGGCCTTAAAGGAGTTGTGTTTGTGGACTTGATTATTCCTAACTGTAGTGTGTATCTTTATAGGATTTTGTACTTCAATGATTTGCCATATCAGGACTTAATCTGCTCTTTGGTCAGCCACAGAGCAGTCCTGAGGAACCCCAGAACAGCTCCAATCCTCTGTATCATGCCAGACAAGGAAGACATGCATGAGAATAATGTCAAGAGTATTTTGAGGAGCTTTTGAGAGGCGTACTTGCAGGCTTTAGGACCCAGCACCTCAGTCTGGGCCTAAACCACCCTCCCTCCTGCAGAAGCCAACACGGACACTAGCGCAGAGCAGTGCTGCTGCTCAGCTGATGCACTCACAGCAGAACAAGCCTGGCTGCTTTTCCCCTCCTCTTTGCTCGGTTGTTTTCCTCTGGTCCATTCATCGGAGGGGTGGATCGGCACCTTCCGCCCCTCAGAAACTTTCTGCCAGAGCCAAAAGCTCCCGCCGGCTTTCCTGTGGGAGCAGCAGAGAGGAGGGACGGGGAGTTTTGAGAGCTCAGGCTGTGCTGTGTGGATCAGGAGAGGGATGGTGTGATTCTGTAAAGAGACACAGAGAAAGAGAGAGGAAGAGGGAGACGGTCTAGCAGCATCACCGAACCCCACCACCACCACCCCTCTCCTACACCCCCCCTTCTGTCTGGCCGACGCTCTCCCCAATAACACTTTGCTTCAGTCAAGACAGGCGGTTTAGGGGCAGCTCGGCGACAAGGAAATATGTCACAGACAAGGAGGAGCACGTACACCCGGGTGAGTGTGTACAAGGTGTTTATACGTCCCAGTTAGGTGAATGAATAGGCCAGACTGTGGTGTTAAACTTAGTCCGATCAGTGCGCCATTGTTCCCGTTGCGTCTGTTCAATTTGTTTCACTCTGTCATCTGCTCCATGTCGATATCTGCTTTGAATAGGAGGGTTTATAATCCATTTCAGCGCTGCATTCCTCTGTCTGAATTGTCGCCCCTTTGTTCGGCTCAGATGCCCCTCTGGGTTCAACGTCGCTGCTGTGATGTTGAGGTTCAGACCTCTGTCATGACTCAACTCCGTGGACCTGTAAAGTAGCAGGTGATGCGTGGCTAGCAGGTGATTACAATGCTTTTTTAGTAGCGGGAGACACTGGACGCACAATCCATGAGCCCCAGAAGACTTCCTGTTTGTCATCCGTCAGCTTCCCTGTCACCAGGATGGATGACATCAGTGCTCGCTCTTTGATTTTAGCTTCTTACAATACCTTTCAGCTGCTGATTTTTTTCCTTAATATCAGAGAAAACCCCTTAATTATGAAGTTCTTAGATTCTATACTTGCCTGCATAACATGGTGCGTGACAGCAGTGCTGTAGCTTACTTTAAAAAAAAATTTTTTTTTAAAGAAATAAAAGCAGTGCCGCCTTCAGGCTGATGAGTTTCATCAGCCTTTCATCAGAGCACCGTGAGCGTTACGGTGCACCAAGTGAGGTGGCATCACTGTTTTCATCTTCTTTTTAGCATCATAGTCCGTGTGAGCTTGCGTGTGTTGTAAGAGTAGAGTGGCACTAAATAATTCAACATTCCCTCCTCGGGTCCTCTCTGTTTCCAGCACATGGCAGACAGGTCGGGGCAACACTGAATGCTTCATTACAGACTTCGTTCATTACTTAGCTGGAGCCAGGCAGGCCCTTTAAAACTGGTTTCTGTGATTATTTTATGACTATAAAGAATGCATGATTTATAAACCCCCTTTGGATGTTTGATGGCAGATTGTTGACAGGTGCATTTGAGCTGTGTAGTCTCCCTGAAGCAGTGTGAGCCAACGATTCCTGCTTCTGTTATGAATCCGAAGAGATCTGAAGTCTTTAAATTATCCTTAAATGGATGTTAAAGTTTGAATAAAAGATCTGACTGTGATGTAGAAATGCTTTATGAAGACACAACGACTCAAGGACACTTTTACTGCACATAACCAGTTATGATGTCTCCTCCCATGTTGGTCATGAATTATAAGGGAGGCTACTTGCATAACTGCTGCTAAATAGCTCGAACATCTCACCGGTGATTTTAATAAAAAAAACATTGTCTGTTAAATGATGACTGTTGGAGATGAATTATTAAATGGCTACCAGAGGAAAAGTTGATCATTTCCTCTCTTCTTCATGATGTTTCATGTTGTTGCCAACAAAATGTTTTATCAGAGAAAGAAACTGATATCGTAGCTCTAAGTTATGCCTCAGCAATGAACCAATTAGTCTCCATAATTGCTATGCTGAGAATAGAAGTAGGTGACAATTATTCCCCCCCATGATAATAACGACAACAACAACAACAGTAATAATAATCATCTATATTTATAGAACGCTTTTCAAAATACATGTTAAAAAGTTCTTCACAAAGGCAACAAAATAAAACAAAAAGTCATAAGATCATCAGGTTATAAAAGAGATAATAACAAAAACCAATTCAATGTAAGAAAAGTTTAGAGAAGGAAAACATGTTCTCTAAAGGAAATAAAAGACATTTCAAAAGAGAATGAAAACTCATGTAAAATCAGAAAAGCTTTTCAGATAAAAGTACATTTCAAGAAGGGACTTGGAGGACATCAGTGACTCAGCCGGCCTGATTTCCTCGGGCTGATCGCTCCAGATCCTCGGGGCCCCGACTGCAGACGCTCTGTCCCCTTTTAGTTTTCAGCCTCAGGAACAGACAAAAGACGTCTGGCTGAGGCTCCTAAAGCGCGTACAGGCTCGTGCAGTATTAAGAGGTCAGAGAAGTTACACCTCCGTATATACTGGCTAAGAGTATTTTCCTATACTTACAGTCATTGTTCTCTGGTGATGGTTGAGAAATGTAAATCGCTCAAAATGCCTCTTAAGAAGTGACACCATATCTGAGCTTATGTCCAACAAAACACTCTTTATAGCGCCACATTCCAACCTATGCTTTGCTTAGATTTAATGCCCCCGTCTTGTGCAATATGGACGGCTGACTGTTAAGGCCTGTTGGTATGTAGTTTAACTATATATTACATTTTAAAGTTGGTTTCTTTACCTCTTCCCCTTTACAATGTGGACTGCTGTCTATGATCCCTCACTGGCTTCCCCCTGAAGTGTAAACAGTGCTGTGAGAGCATGTGACCAAGCAGGAAGTACTGGACGATAATGAATCCATATTGTTTTATTGGGATTAGATCTAGATTGAAACCTTTGCTGAGCTGATAAATTGATAGATTTTTGCTTATTATTGATATATTAGTGAATGTGGCGGGGACTGACAAGTTTATTTTTCAACTGTGAAATGTTCACAATTCTTTAAAAAAAGGGCTCCTATCAAGATTGTGTTTGTTTTTGTTGTGTTTATGTGGAAAAAAAAAAGAATATCAGCTCAGATATTAGCAAATTTTTTTAGGGCCCCAACTAATAATTTTCGTTGTTGATTAATCTGTTGATCTGTTAATTGATTTATTGTTTAGTCTATAAAATGTCAGAAAATTGTGAAAAATGGCGATCAGTGTTTCCCACAGCCCAAAGATATTCAGTTTACTGTCGTGGAGGAGTAAAGAAACCAGAAAATATTCACATTTAAGAAGCTGGAATCAGAGAATTTTCCTTAAAGGAATACTCAAGCTGACATATTGATTATCAAAATCATTGAGGTTTAATTTAATATTTGACAACTAATCGATTAGTTGTTGCATCTCCAGTCAGAAATAAATCTGCTTGGATCATAAAACAAGAACATGACCACAGAAACCTGCAGCACTTACTGTGTTAAGATGCCTTTATGCTTCCTTTGTGGTTCAGTGTTTCCTGCAGAGGTTCCTTCACTGTTGTAAGTTAAACAGCAGCACATGGACAGAGCACATTTACAGTAAGCTCAAGGAGAGTCGGAGCATGTTCTCTCTCAGGGTAATAATATCTGCTCCTCTCTCTCTGCTCTTCTGCTGAGTCACCATCAGTTCTAGGACATCACACTGCAAATTGGGTTATGCAGGATTATTTGATAACAAAATATTCCAGCTCCAGTAAATGTGCCCATCTTGAAACGTCTTACTGTGCGAGTTGTTCTCCACACATCAGAACTGCTTTATGAAATCTCCAGTGATTGTTGCCATGGATTTATCACAAAAATTTGGCTCCTCGGCTAGAAAGCGAGAGAGCGGTGCTGTTTGAGCATGCATTGACATTTAGAGAGTGCAGGACAGGGCCTTGCTTTTACTTTTTGTGTGATCCTGAACAGCTCAATGGGTCAGAATGACACCTAAACTACTTTTCGTTCAGCAGCGAGCAGCCATGTGCTGACACGGTCCTGTAAAACACCATGAGTCATGCAGAGAAATGTAGTTGAAATGCACCAGATTTTCTTTTTGCTTTAGGCTCACGTCATTATTTATCACGTCAGAGAGTAGTGGCCGTAAAGTTGTGATAATCATGGCACGAACTGGTCTATTTAATCTTGTCAGGTCTTGGGTGATTATGTTGGAAATGGATGCTGCTTTAAGTGAAACTGAACACCATAAATATTTTATAGATATATTAAATATATTTTATAGCATTTACGGTACACACATTTCATGGGGTAAACTTTATTAATAGCATATATTAGCAAGGCTGACAAACCTTTGGATGCCACAACTAACTGAAGGTAGGTTCACTAAATCAAGGCCAAATTTCAAGCCCAACATATGTACACCTGTAAATGCATTTAAGACTAAGTTGCAAACACATCGCACACGCTTGGAGGAATATACAACTAAAATGGATTGTTATTGCAGTGTTTGGGACAGGTGAGATATGAGAAGTACTCTCTATGAATAGTACATGGATATGTATATTTAGTGGAGTGCCCTTCAACAGTGTTGATGTGAACATGGATTCCTGTTCCAACATCTCTCTCTCTCTGTTTCCTCGTCCCACCCAGACCACCAGCAGCGGCAGCAGCAGGATGAGCTCGGACGGGGGCGGGCGGCCCGTCAAAGTGGGCTCTCTGGTGGAGGTGATCGGGAAGGGGCAGCGCGGCACAGTGGCCTACATCGGCAACACGCTCTTTGCCTCCGGAAAATGGGTGGGAGTCATCCTGGACGAGGCCAAGGGCAAGAACGACGGCACGGTGCAGGGCAAGCGCTACTTCACCTGCGAGGAGAATCATGGGATATTTGTGAGGCAGTCACAGGTAAGGCCCCACATGGTCTCGCCCCTTCATACATGTCTAAACTTCTGCATCCCTGCTGCACCTCTAGGCCTCTCGAATCATCCCGCCAAGGTCTCTTATTATACCCGCTCCCTCCACAAATCCAAGGGTGACTGTGCTTTTACTGTAAGGGCCTCGTCCCTCTGTTAGGTCAGCTGTAAAGAAACTTTCAAAAAACGTCTCCAAACTTCTCAAACCCATTTTTACCAACTTGCCTTCCCTGTAAAAAAGCTGTAATTTATCTATTGTATGTTACTGCGATAAAAATCTAAATGAAATCTACTAATCTTACTAACTGCAGAACTATTGAGTAAATACAGATATTCTCTCCTAAATGCTTGATGATCTAAAGCCCTCCCAGTGCTCCCTCATCCATCTATTGCTCAGTCTCTTATTTTGTAAGATGTTTTAGATTGTTTTTCTACTTATTTGACGCAGTGGGCTCATGTGGGGGTTGATATTTTCCTCTGTGCCAGCATTTTTCTAACGTTTCAGGCTGCTGGCTTAGTTGTTTTCTGATCAAAAACAGCTCTATTCTTTGCTGCAAGAAAACTACTGCAAAGCATATCGTCACGCTCCAGTGACAATAGATTAGCTATGGTGGCCTGGAGGGGACAGTCAAAATACATCCCAAAGGGGACAAAAAAGGCAAATAGGTGAAATATTAACAAACTCCTATTACTTTCTTACTAGAATTATGTTTACATTCAATGTCACTCACTAAAATGCACTTTGTGTGTCCTTGAGGTCGAACAGACACGTTCAATGCGTTTCCTTCCTCCATAAAACATTTTGTTGATTTTAAACCCTGCATTGTTTACACTCATGTTCGCCAGCTAGCAGTCTAGACGCCCATAAATTGCTGTCTAAGGTCACCTGCTCTGTTTCATTCAAAAAAAATGTGAGAAAGATGGACTTTGTGGTGTAGAGCTGGTAATCCTGTTGTTGGAAATCAGCAGACAAAAACAGAACAAATGCAGCAGTGACGGTAGTGGTATAAGGGGACCAGAAACATTCTGAAAATGTTGTTACTTCACCATTGCTGGTGATGGGTTAGGTGCACAGTCCAAAGACATACAGGTTAGGTTAACTGGTGACTCTAAATTGCCTGTAGGTGAGCATGAATGTTTGTCTGTCTCTGTGTGTTGGCCCTGTGATTGACTGCTGACCAGTCCAAGGTGTAAACCGCCTCCTGCTCCATGTCAGCTGGGATTGGCTCCAGCCCTCCGCAGCCCTTAAGGATAAGCGGTACAGACAATGAAACAATGAACGAATGAATGGTGATGTTAAATTGTGCAGAAATACCCTGAGGCAGCTGCTGGAGTGTGAGAATATTTCCAGCAACTAATAAATTGTAGTTTTCATAATTACAACAGTTCTCGTACCAAAAAGTTGTCAAACCTCTCAGTAGGTTAGTCGAGCCACGATGCAGATCAGGGCATCAGAATATGTTATTATTTGTTTAGTTTTATTGTTATTGTGCCTCCTCGCTGGTGACATCCGTATGTTATGTCCTCCTCATTCTCGTGAACATGATACCTTGAGGGAATTTCCCCAAATTTGACACACATGTCCACTTGGACTCAAGGATGAAATAATTGGATTTTGCTGGTCAAAGGTCAAAGTCAGTGTAACCTCACAAAACACATTTTGGACATAACTTAAGAATTCATACACTAATTATGACAAAATTTCACACAAATGTGTAAAAGGATAAAATGATGAAGGGTTTTTATATGACGTCCACTTAGTCGATTGAGCCCACAGAGTAAATAGTGTTAATGTCACCTGTGACCCAGCTGTGCCAGCTTGATTAGGAGCTTGTTACTAATCCTCTTCATTGTTTCTCACCCTTGGCTTAAAGGACCCCGACTGTACCTGCACTGCAACTGTAAGGGTTGCTATGGAGATGGAAAAATTACGACTCACTTGGGGCGAGCTATATTTGAGTGAACATGAATGAAAAAGCCAATTTTGTTGAACATCTGTGCCAGCCCTGCTGATGAGTAAGATGTTTGGCAGTAACCGCCTGTAACGTTTTGGACGACATGACTAAGTGTCTGTTGCTGTCTGTCTTTCTGTCTGTCCCTGTCTCAGATCCAGCTGGTTGATGATGGAGCAGACACGACGTCTCCGGAGACACCTGAGCCCGGCACCGGCAAGGTTCCCAAACGAGGTAAGGACACAAACATTCAGATGATTACAGTTTTGTCCTTGGTGCTCATTCACCTGTAGTTTTCAGGATTCTTTGGGTGTTTTACCACTAAAAAAAAAAAAAAAAAAAAAGGGAATGTGCTCAAACAATCCTGATCTTTTTGAAAAGGAAGTTTTCCAGGGGACATGCATGCTCAGAACATTAAACATGTGGTGTTCTGCAGTGTGAGAGCACACAAGAGAACAAATCACCTCTTTGTGACGATTTGTTGTCGACATGCTGGGAGATGACAAATTTATTGTGGAAATCAAGCAAAGGTGTTCAAGCCGTTTTGGGTACAACCTCCTGCTGACAACATCATAATTCACTTTCAACAAGGGCTAAAGGATAAAATTAAAGTCACAGCAATCAATCTCACCACACGGGCCATTAATCTGGTCACCAGTGTGTTTTATCCTCGGGGATGGAGCTGGACTCTGTTTCCATGGTTACGCCTCACTGCTACTACGTCAGATAGGAGGCGGTGGTTGGTGCTTTGCATTCAGTTTGGTACCGTCCACTTCCTGGTGCACAGAGAGGGGGTTAAAGTGGCGACACACCGGGCACCTTGCCTGGCAGTGTTGATGACCGACTTTTCTCAGGAAGTGGCTGAGGAGATGATTCAGATGTGTTTCCTGACAATGAGACGTTAATTCAGATTACCAGGATCGAATTTAATGTTTGTTTACTCCCAGGATGAAGGTCGAAGCACAGGGGAGATCGTGCTTTTGCAGTTGTAGCCTCCAAACTCTGGACCGAGTTGTGTTTGCATGTTTGGTTGGCCCCTTTAAATCCAGCCTAAAAACACATTTTTATTCACTTGCTTTCATCTCAGTATGACTTCTTGCTTTTATTATTGTTTTGTGAAAAAATGAAAGAAAAAGTAAATAAAGAGCAAACTGTTAGATGTGATAAAATAATATAAATCAGCTAAAGTTTGACCTTTATAGGTTCAATGTCCACTTGCTCCTAATCTGGAAAAAATCATGGTCTTCATGGTCATTGAATTATCTCTATTTATTCATCAGTGGTGGGTGGCTCTGATTCTAGCCACTTCCTGAAGTTTTTGTGCCAGTTGTTCTTTAATATCGATATTCCACCCTTCAACTGAGATGTTATCCCTACATACAGTATCACTTATGGAAGAATGTCAACTCCAAAAACATTATTATTATGTTAATGAATTTCCCGCCAATAAGTAAACGGTATGGAAGCGCTTGGTGTCTTTGGTGTCTGCAGCGTCAACCATCACTACCCTGATGAAAGTGTCTCTTTCACAGTGTTTCCTAGTTTATTAAACAGATTGTATTTTCTTTGCACATGTTCATTGTACTTAGAAATTTTAATTTTCTCTGTCTGGCTGCATGCTGCTACGTTTTTAATGTTAATCAGACAGCATTCAAGACAGGCTTGTGCTGAACGTGATACTGAAAATGTTACTAAGATTGTCGTCAAGAGCTTTTCGTAAAAGTCACCAGGGCACTTGTGCAGACATGAGACTTCAGATTGAAGGGGTGCTTGTCTGACAGAGGCCGTGTGCACTGAAGTCACAAACATACACGTGATAGTTAATTCCACTCATTATCATCTGAGGTGAGAAAATGGATTGAAGAAAAAATTGATTTAAGAGCTGCTTGTGGTCTTTTGTGTAGTTTTCCACTGCTGACCGTGTCTCTGTATCAGTGTTGACTTTAATCTGTTTGCACCAGGATCTTTGTGGGACTTTATACCTTGTAAAACACGATAAACAGTGGGAGCAATATGAGAGTTCATCCCTCACTTTCTTTATTTGTCTTTTCTTTATCTCCTCAGAGATCCTGGAGACGCCCAAGTCTGCTAAAATGGTGAGTCCGATAACGCTGCACTGTGACACAAAGTTCCTCTGCAGCAAATCAGGAGTCGATATGGCAGCACACACCTGGACACACACACACACACACACACACACACACACACTACAAACTCCATATTATCTAAGGTAAACTGTGTGTGTTCCTGTTCACTGACCACACCCGCTCTGCTGTGTCAACATCAAAATCTTCTTTTTTCACAGGTTTTGTTGGTAGTAACTGTGTCAGACTATGGCTGGTAGCCTCCAATGAGTGTTTTGACATTTATTTTTTGCTGTTTAATTATTAAGTGCATTTGTTTTGCTCGTGTAATTTGAAAGAAAAAAACAAAAATCAGTTTGAGCAGTTTATTTTTTAAAGTTTTGTCTTGTGACACTGATGTAAGTAATTTACAGCTTCATTTACAAGTAGTAAATTACCACACTAAGGAGTAATATACATAAACATACATTAATACTACAAACTGTGATTAACTCTTCTTTCATACATGTGTGGAAAAGGATTGAGAAGAATCTGGAGATCATAAATTACTTTTTTTACATCGTCTTCCTCCATAATTAAATTACAGTCTCCGAACTTAAGAAAAGGGAGAATTATAAATAATTTTTAATAATCCTTTAAGTTGTGAGTTTATCAAGAGTAACTGTGTTGAATCAAATCAGTTCTTAAATTCAGAGCTGAATTTTCCCATCTGACCAGCAGAGGGCGAAGTTTACCTATAAATAAACACACTGGACATGTGATACAGGTTATTTATTTAATTAAACCTATTCAAGAGATCCCCTGAAACCAGTTTTAATCTTTTAAATTAAATCAGAGACCTTATTGCTACAGCTACAAATGTTTTTTTTTGACTAAATACTCAAAGAAATAATCCCCAATAATTAAGACAGTAAAAGCACGAGATGATCTTTTATGGGATCAAAACAAAATCAATTAAAAAAAAGTAAATTCTGGCAATGAAATTAAAGCAAAGTAAATGTTTTCATTACAGTATCTTTTATATTTCAGAGACTCAGCTGATGCAACCATCCATATTAGTTTGCATTAGTTTATGTTCAGCTGTTTACATGGGCTGTTACATTAAATAGCATCACATGTTTCCACTGGTCAGAAGTCAAAGAGTTAGAAACATAATCTTCCTCAGAGACCAGAAATATCCTGTAAAATGTCCTAATAACCCCCAGCATGCACCATGTTTAAGAGAAAAGAAAATTGTGATTATAATCCTAATAATCTTATCAAATAACAAAGGTCATTTTTGGAGGATAGACGACCAAAAGTAAACCTGCAGGTCTGCAAAATATAGAATTTATTAAAATATGTAGTTTTAACAGCCAGACTGAAATTCTCTTTAGCCTTAGAGGTTAATAGATTTTAATTTGTTATTTTCAGTGCTTCTCTGCCTCAAATCTCAGTCAAACAATGTGAATTCTGCCCCCCTGAAGTTTACCACATCCACCCATATTTTACTGGATTCAGGTTTAAATATCAACATGTTATTTGGAGGGTAGAAAAAAAAACTAGAGAAAGAGAGAGACCCTGAGATCTAGATTAATAAAAACAGACATTTGATTTAGTAAAATTAGAACATGTTTTATTTGCCAAATAAGGGGAGGTGTATATGTGAAATAATAATAACACAACCACTGGTGCAGGACTTTAATCCAGGAGTGAGACCAGCAGTCAGTTAGATAATTTATTACTATAAATAATTTATACGATAATATTTACTTAATTTACATGTTTCAATTTTCTTTTATTATCATCAGCTTTCAGTCACAGTTTTGTTTAGGCACCAATGCCACTTTGTTAGATTTAGGAAAAGGAAAAAATGGTTAAACACAAAACTCTTTCTAACATACCCATGCAAATAGTATTGTTGGCTGCTGAAATCAAATAAAATCTGCCATAAGGAGCTTTTTTTGTTTATGAACACCTTTATTATCTTCTCCCCTGACAAGTGCTTGATGTGATCTTTTTTTAAAGTCTCACTGTGTGAAAATTAATTGGAAAAACATGTTTTTTTAATTTCAATAAGCTCTAAATGTTGAGTTTCTATATTATTATTATTATTATCATATTTGACACATTTTAAATTTTTTATTGAAAGGATTTTTATTTGCAGTTTGTATGAAAATGAGCTGAATGAGAATGACGTCATGTGTGTGTGGTAAAATGTGAATTGTACACATGATTGAGGTATTTGGTCCACCGACAAAGAAGCACCGACTCACTACAGTCCCCGTCACTTCCGGCATGCCTCTGACAAACTCTTGACCTTTAACCTCCACCCCGCCGTCCTCCATCCCTTCCTTCCTTACTTCCTCACTTCCTTCCCTTCTCTCCTTCGACCACGCAGCGAGGAGTGAAGCCCAAAAAGGTGCTGCATGTTTCTCTAACCTCGGTACAGTGGTAATGTTATGATGATGACCGTAGTAACCGTGGTAACCGTGGCTCTGAATGGCCTCGCTGCTGCATGGCAACAGGGCCTCATCCCCCCCCATTTACCCATGATTCCTCACAGGTCACCACACCTCCATCCTTGGTCTCTTGTTACCGCTCTGTGTTTATGTGAGAGTGAATCTACTGTAGTGAAAAGCACGAGAGGTGACGCCTGCGTCCGCCACAGTGCCACCACGCCCACTTCCTGTCACCTGACCTCTGTCACCTCGCCATGCTCTGGTCTGTTTTTATCGGTTCGACTCTGTGGCTCTTGGTGTCTGTGGTTTGTTGCCTCTGTGTTTGTCTGCTTTCTGTGCATTTTAAAGCATGTTGAAGTCTTCGGTAGCCGATTGATTCTCTGTCACACATGACAACGCTTAATGATCATTTAATCGATAATTTACCAAAGTGTCCTTTTACTTTTTTAATCTAAATCCCAAGAGCCTCTAGGAAAACTGTTATAGTGGTTACTTCTGCAGTTGGAGCGCAGACAAATTTCGCATTTTCGCAGATAACGCGTGTGAAGGCACTGTGGGTTTCTGAGGAGGCGTTCACAGGTTTTAAGGACACAGTTTAACTTTTTTAGCCATCTTAGTTTCCTCCGCTCGTTGCCTCCTCAATCTGTGAAAGTTAAAATAACGTCTTGTGATCTTAGACGGGTGTGACAGCAACGGGCTGGTTTTGGTTTAATACCCCAAAGGATTAGTTCATTGACAGAAATGTATTTATCATCACTTTGGTTAATCGCTTGACTGTTTAGGTCAAGTAAAAATGCAAATGAAAAATCTAAATGTGGGATTTTGCTGTTTTTCCTTTATTATCTCAGTATGAATAGAATATCTTCAGGTTGGGACTGTTAGTCAGACAAAACAAGTCAAGATGTCACATTTATGTCATATTTATGGACTAAAAGATTAATCAGTTGTGCTTAAAAATCAACAGATTAATTGATAATAAAAATAAATGTCAGCTGTTTGAGGCCTTTGTGCTTTCATATCCCTCCTGGTCAGCTATCAGTAAGGCTCCACTTGTTCATTTGTATTAATAATTAAATGAATTCATCTGTCTGCGCACATTTTAGCTGTTAAAAACTCCTGCTGATTAGAAAAAAACCTAAAGATTTTATTTAAAAAATCTTTAGCTAGACAAGGACAGAAAAACGTTCTGCTCCATCTGGGAATATTTTTGTGAATTTCAGTAAAAGATTTAAACTATCAAATATATATATTATAAATAATGCCTTAAATGAGTGAGTAATGAATCTGGAAAAAAAAGAACTGCAGTGGATTTTAGGATTTTTATTTTTGTCCTGAGACTCCTACTGGATTTTGACAGCCTATGGGTCCAGAGTGTGAGTCAATTTTAGTCTTTTTAAATAATTTTTCCTCACTTTTACACCCACAAGTGCATTAAAACCCTGCTACAGGAGCCTGTTTAAGCTGAACATGCCTAGAAGAACACACAAGAGAAATGCTATAGCACAGCATGATACAGTATGTTGTGACGTTAACTTTTCACGTTGTGCCACTCGGGGTTCATCATGACAGTCCAGTGCTCTTTAACAGACGCCCTCCGCTGAGTCATACATGCAGGCGTTCCTCACTGCGCTGCCTCGAAAATGTCAGACTGTGACCGAGCTGAACTCAGCCGCCCTCCTGCCTGCAGAGAGCAGACCTGCAGAGTATGGATTTCCCGTCAGCTCGGATCTACTTTATCGTCTCCTGCTCTGCATCTCCTCCTCAGGCAGGCTGACTTTCATCATCAGGAGCTCGGTTTGATCAGGAGGCTTAAATATTCTCAAACAGAGTCCAGATCTGACTGACGAAAGACTTTTGAAACAAGCAGGGAATAGATGATGCTGTTTACAGACAAGGTAGAAATGTACATGTGGGAATTCACTGAATTCCTGAATAACACAAAATACCAAGAAAAGGCAAAATATCTTCTAAATTCTGAAGTGAAAACTAAGTCGATACTTACTCGCCCACAAGCTGAAGCTCAACATAAGAGCCATTTAGTGCCATAAGCCTCTAAACAACAGCTGTCTGTTTCTGTTTCTATGTCAATCAACCAATTGATTCATCGGCTAATCATTTCAGCTGTGCTCAAGTTTAATTTATAACAAACCAACATATTTTTTTCCAAATTCTTTTTAAGTTTTATGTACAAAAATGTTGCAAAGTAACTAAAGCTGTCAGATAAATGATGTGGAGTCGAAGTGGCCTGAAAAGAAAAGACTCAAGTAAAAGTTCCTCAGATTTAGCAATAAGTGTACTTAGTTACATTCCACCATTGTCGCTCCTATTTTCATCTGTCCCCTGGAGATTTGAATAAACTATGTATTTGTATTGTTTAGATAATCGTCTACATCTGGTCGTCTGTTTAATTTGGTTGTCAAATAATGAGCACATTCGGCTGCAGCCACACTCAGGCGTGTGTGAGGTTTGCTCCGTGTGGACTTTGTAGATCAATACAGAAAACTAAAGCGATCACAGCAGGTTTGGTTTCAGCAGTGTGGACTCACAACAAAGCCAAATAACAAATGCATACCTCGATAAACACCTGGATTAAACCCAGATTATTTGTTTGTTTTTTTTAAGAAAAGCTTTAGGAGCGCACACAGGAAGTGTCTGTGCTTTTCTTCAGCCCTGAGTAGTGTCTAAACCTCGACACATGAGGCCTTTAATGATCCCTGAGGAAACTCAGGGTGGAAAATGCCTGATGGTGACTGTGGTGAAGGTATCAGAATTTCTGTCAGCTCAGATCTTCTCTCGTGGATTTTGGTGAATGCACAGTAACAGGACACTGCTCAGACACATTTTCCTAGTGAATCGCTAACTGACACTTTGGAAATGGGACAGGCAGACAGAGAGGATGATGGGATTCCTGACAAGTTGAATTATCTGGTCAAGTCCTCGTCCCATTATGGGCCTCAAAGTATGAATTCAGCTATAAATATGATGACATTGTGTGCTGACAGACTTTAGGGAGATGTGTCCTCTTCAGCTCCAAGTGGGAATTTCACACGTGCATGAAGCCAAAAACAATGTAGCCTTCAAGCAATTCACTATGATTTTTGTCCTTGTGCTATTATCAATAAACATCCTCAGTCTGAGGTCACGTGAAACTTGTTTTGCTCGGGCAGAATGAGCCGAGCGTGTTTGGTTCTGCTGCGTTCAGGCTTCCTGGGCAGTAACTTTATCCCCTTTTTGTCCCGCTGGAGGCTGCAGATCTTCCCTGTGTGTGCTGGGAAAGCAGGAACTTGACACCGCTCCGCCCATCCCATCATCCTGTCTGTCTGTCTGTCTGTCTGTCTGTCTGTCTGTCTGTCTGTCTGTCTGTCTGTCGGTCTGTCGGTCTGTCGGTCTCCCATCACTTCAGCGGTGGATGTCCTCTCAGAGCGGCACTTAGTCAGTGTGGTGGAGAGAAAGCGAGAGGATTACAGAGGAAGATGTTTAATATTTCAGCAGGACAGATTTCCCTCAGCTGCTCTGTAATGGATACACATAAACTGTTTTTCTTTCTGGATCAGCAGCCCAGACTCTGAATCTCTGCTTCTCTCTCCTATGGTAATAATCTCTCCTCTCCCTAATCCTCTCGTCATCAATCATATAATCTAACAAAGAGACACTACGCAGCCTGTATTTACTATATCATCATTAAGTTTCAGTCTCAGATTTCCTCTGCAAACTCTCACGCCCACAATGTGAACGTTGTTTCAGCTAATCAGAGTATCGCCACTGAATTAATCCTCCTCCATCGAGCTCTCTTCCTGCTGAGAGGAGCAGATTAGTGGAGCTGAGGAAGATGGTTACGATGGCTCTCACCCGTTTAGGAGTGAATTACCCTGTTCAGTCACTTTTTACACTAAAACCTCCTTTTTACTACAATCAGTATTATCAACAAAGCTCCAGACTGTTTGAGTCTTAATTCCTGCTGTGATCATTCTGGATGTCTTTAACTCGTTTTAGAGCCACTCGTCATCGCTGTGTCCTTCTCTTATTACAGTAACCAGTTTAAAACCAATATTAATATGAAACAGACCTCTGAATTACTGCCCACATTACACATTTTTTCCGTATTTCAAACAGTAAAATATATGAATAATAAAGTGAAAGTCCCTTAAATATCTCCTTATCTTTTATTAGGCCACTGTGGGCAGTGCTACATTATCTAGGCAAACAAAAGTTGCTATTGAGCCAGTTTTTAGGAGGAGACTGACCATCGACTGTATATTAGAAGTGGATGTAGCTTCTGAAAAGTGAAGCCAATGTGGAGGAGCATTAAACCTGCATTCTTTCCAATGACCAGCAGGGGGCGACTCTGCTGGTTGCAGATAGAAATCCAAATTAGTGGAAGTCTATGAGAAAATGAGCCAATTTCTTGCTTGATTTATTAGCTCAATATACATTTTCCTAATGAGTTTGTGGTCTCAGTCACTAGTTTACAGTCTTCTTCTACACAGCAGGATGTTCATTTAGTACATTATGATCCCATTTAGAGGAAATGGATAATAAAGCTGACTAACCAATCAGAGGCGGCCTTTGTGGAATGAACGTCACTTCTGGCTCCAAAAAAAACCAACATGGTGACGCCCATAAAGCCAAACTCGACGCTTCAAAACGGCGGTCGACATAACAATGGGTGGCATCACGGTCATCACGTCCACTTATATACAGTTTATGCACTTGTCCAATACTTGAGTCAGGAAAGCAAACCTTTCTTTTGTATATTAAATTGTGTCTTTTAAATGGTCGGTGTGATGAAGCAACTAGATTTGTCAGGCATTTAACTAGACACTCCCAGTCTTTATCATGATACATACATTGCAAAATAACAGTACATCCATATATCCATATATCCATATTGCTCAACCCTGTTGACTATATGAATGACTACACTTCCATTGCATTGAATAAAATATGAAAATAAATGACTTAATACAAGGAGTTTAAATAAGTGTAATTTAATCAGGTAAAAGAGATATATGCATATGAGATATATCTGTTTTAGGAGGCTTGTATAAAATTAGGCCACAAAATGCTACAAAAGACAACAGGTATCAAAATCAATCATCAAAATAAAAAAAAATTTGGAGCAAAACTTCTTTCAAAATTGACTTGAATTTACCACATGAGTCCCTCTGTACATTATTCCAGGAAGAGGTGTCGGATGTATTTAAAATAAAATGAAAAAAGATTAAAAAGACATCTTACATCTCTGTAATTTGTAAAACAGATCAGGTTCAGGATTCCTCGTCGCTTTTGTCTCGTGTTAATGGGCCCATTGGAGGGCAAGGCGACTGTTGCTAGGAGACAAAAGAGGCTTGCATCAGTGTTGTCGCTCATTCACCCCTCTCACCCCCGCCCTCCTCTGTCTCACATCCCTCTCCTCTGTCTGTCCCCCCCGACACCGTCTCACACACGGTCTCACCCATCCCTCCCCCGTCTGTCTGTGGGAGAGGTGGTGATGAGTGGGTGAGCGGCAGCCAGCATTGGAAGGGAGAGAGGGAGGGAGGGAGGGAGAGAGGGAGGGTGCACAGTGATGTAATGCAGGAGCAGGGCATTGGCTGGGCTTAAAAATCACAATAAGCAGAGCGAGAAGGAGGGAGGAGAGGGAGGAGAGGAAGGTTAGGGGAGGCGAGGCGTCTCCTGTGAGCAGTAGCAGGTCGGAGGCTCGCGGCAGCAAGATGTCAGAGTCGTAATCGGAGCAGAAAGGAAAAGGAGGCACCGACTGAGGGCTCCGGCTAATGGATTATGAGAGACGCTGAGAAGGAGGACATAAAGGAGGACGATAGCAGGAGGAAAGGACGGAGGGAGGCAGGGAGGGGGAGCCTGGGAAAAAATCGCTGCAGCCATTTGCACCACTGCAGCTTCCCGGCCTGAGTGCCTGTCTGTTCGGCTTCAGCTGTCTGTCTGTCTGTCCGTCCTGAACCCGGTCTCTGTGGATCCAGCATCTTTTCCTGTTTTATCACCTCCCTGTGTGTGCGTGTGTGTGTGTATTTCTCAGTGACTGTGTTTTATTTGTGTGTGTGTGTGTGTGTGTCTTCTTCTCTTGCAAATATGATGAGACAGACTCCTGCACCCCGGAAGGTACAGAACTAATATGACTGTCCTTTTCTTTTGGGTTGTTGCTGTTGTTGTTGTCATCAGTTTATTTTGTTGGCAGAGCCGCTGGTAACGTCATGCTTGGAAGTTTAAGTTATTCCTCATTTCATTTTAGCAGGAATTGCCCTTTTTTTCCCTCTCAAGTGATATTTGATATTCTCAGTGGAAGTTGAAGTGTACCTGCAGCTTGGTTGTGCTCTTTTTTGATCTTTTTATCCGTTTATTTTTCCCTCTGTATTGATTTTTGCTAACTTAAAGTGCCTTTTTTGCAGAATTATTTCATGCCTATACATGTGTAGCTTTTTAGCATTTTATTTGACCTCATCACGCTGAAGCCATGCCTTCCACAGCGCTTCAGGCCAGTGATTGTAGACCATCAGACGAGAGGCAAATGATTTGTGGGTTGCAGATGTAGCAAACAGGCTGATGTGATTTCAGAACAGCCTGTTCTAGTATCTACAGCGCGACACTATGGCTTAAGAGGGCTGTCAGCTCTTATTTGGTACAGCTGTTAGCTCGGGCTAATTTCTGCTGAATGGTCCGCCTCTAATCCAATAAAGAACGCTAACTAGCCGAAGGGCCGGCCGAGCCCAAGCTGAAGCAGAGAGAGTCAGTGTGCAGAAGACAGAGGACTTAAAGCGAAAGGTCGAAGAGAAAAGACAGCGAGAAGACTTCAGAGTGACTGTTGTAAAAAATGTCTGTGCAGACGTGCGTTAAACTGTGTGTTCATCACTAAGAGAACAGACTTGACTCTAGTTTGATCACCAAATAGTGACGGCTGATGTGGAAAACATCATTAAAGACTCACTTCAATATCAAAGTAGAACAAATCACTGAATCTCAGCTAAATGTCCATTTATTATTTAATTTTTGATATTTTAATCATGCTTTATTTTAAGGGTCCATAAATTCTTTGCAACTTCTTGATAACTTTCTAGTAACTTTCTAGGAAAGAACAATGTAATTTGTTGTAGTGCTGAACTGGTACTGAACATGCAGTTTGTAGTTCAACATGTATGAAGAAGAAGGTTTCCAATAATAAATGTATCATGTATAAATATTTCTTGTCCTATAATTAGGACCAAATTACATCTGTGTTCTCCAGGAAACTTTCAAGGAGATAATTAAAAGGACTCGTTAAAATAAAGCACCAATAATTAGTAGTCATCAAACTAGATTGAACATCTACAGTACAAATTCAACTATTATTTTGGTTAATCGATTAGTCGATCGAAGGAAACAAATTTCAGCAAAAAATGCCCAAAATCTAGGTTTCAGATTGTTAAATTTGAAGATTTTCAATAGATTTGACTTTGAATTTTAGACCGTTGATCAGAAAAAAACAAGAGATTTGAAGAATTTACCTGAACTCCTGATTTAGTTATTCCTCGGACCAAATGATTAATTGAGAAAATAATCATCAGATGAATTGATAATCAACATAATTGTTAGTTCCAGCTGTTACTATACAGTTTATTGTTCTGTCAGCTGCTTTTTTGGAGCATGAGCATAGACATTTTGGTCACAGTTTTATAAATCTTAATAACAGAAGTAATAAGTGCTGGATTTCATTTTTGTGCAAAAACTAACATGGAGACATTAAATATTAATACTGTGGGATTGATGAAAGATTTCATAAGCCTGCAGATAAACTGCATCATCTTCAAACATGAGTAAACTAATATTGATTGACTAAAAATAGGGTTAGAGTGTAAGTGTTGGATTGTCTCCACTTTCTTTAGGATGCTCTTTGTTGTCCTTAACATTAAATCTCTCCTTCTTCTTCAGACAGTTTCATCAAAATAATGTAACCTGGACAGACTCTAAATTAATTAGATGAGAACAAAGGGTGGATATTTCTCAGCACACTTCGCTGCAAATCCACTCCTCCAGTCTGCTGGGTACCGTGTCCGAAACACGCCATGTAGCCGGATAACAAGCTATTATCCCAGCGCTGTCTAGAGCATGAACAACAGAACTGGGTTTCCTTTCCCTCGTCCCCTGACACACAATGCAGTCATTTAGGTCACAGCGGCAGTACCAGCCACAGTGTCCACGTTGTTACTGAGGTTTAGAGAGGAGACGAGGCCCTGGAGACCAGCTAGGGGAGGACAGATCAGGAAGCAGAAGCAGCTCTGCAGGGATGCTACACGATAATGCCTCCATTTCAGCGCTTTTCCGGAAGTAAAAGTTTTTTTTTTTGGTAGTAAAGCAGCAGGATTCATCTCACTTTCATGCATCCATTTTGTCTTTTTGTCTGTGATTTCCAGTTTAATATGAACTTTGCCTTGAATCACTAACCCTGGCTGTTTGTTTCCTTCCCTTCCTTCCTCTTCCTCTCCTGACCTTTGACCTTTTCCACCTCCTCTCCTCTCCTCAGACCACGGCCAGAAGGCCCAAGGTGAGCCCAGTCTTTAAAGTCTTCAGGGCGTCCCATTTCTATGAGACTACATTAATCACGTGTGATTGTTGTTTCACTTCATGCAGCAGTGTGTTTGTGTGAGTGTTGTGAGACAGTCGTGACAATACATCACCACACATGATGCCAAATCCATTTTTCATCAGTATTTATACCAATATTTTTATACTCAGTACATTACAGACTCCCTCATTGCTGTGTTTTTCTCCTCTCATTTATATTTACAGCACAAATACTGTTTTCTGTCGCCATCAAATATTGATGTGTTCAACATTTGGCTTGCAGGTGTAGTCGCTGTTGCTTTTGTTCAGTTTTGTCCTGTTTTTGTTGTTGTTTTAATTCGTCCCAGATGGGTTTGCACATTAATCAATTGCTTTGTTTGCTCTCTTATTTTGGTTTTATGTATTATTTAATTTTGAGGATTTTTTCTGTCGTATATTTGTATTCATGTCAAATACAAAATCAGATCTATGGCCATCATGGAGGTCCGGTGAAAAAGTGGTTTGCAAATACAAAAATACACATATGTAAAAATAATACCATGACGTGGATGGGCATGGTTCAATTTGGAGTAATAATAACTATATATTTTTATATATTATATGTTTTATTATATATTTGTTGCATGTAACCGTATGTTGGACCTCCATTATGGTCACTATTACATCATCAGACCGCCATTTACACCCAGTGGGACCTTTCATTGTTTTTTTATCCAGATTTCTCAGGGATCAGTTTTCTTTTAAATATCGAGTCATGTTCATCATTTTTTCCCGCCTCGGTTCCTACAGCAGCCCAGCCGAACCGCAGGTGGGAAGGGGGCTGCATCCGGCTCGGCCTCGGCCTCTGCTGGGGAGATGAGCAGCAGCGAGCCCAGCACACCGGCCCAGACCCCTCTGGCAGCGCCGGTCATCCCCACCCTCCACTCCCCTGGAAACCCTCCACCCCCCGTCCCCAGCAAGGTCAGTGTCTGCTTACAACATCTCGCTGTGGTTCACATTGAAGTGGATGTTTTACAACCAACATGAATGGGGAAACGGCTACAAATGAGAGATTTTACTGGTTTATGTTGGAAATAGATGACTAATACTAGTGATGTGGATACATTTTGCTCTTTAAAAACCTATAGACATGTCTGTAATCAGGAGTAAGACGGACGGACGGACGGATGGTAGACGTCTCTGATCTTGTTGACACGTTGTGCACTGAGGTTTTGTAACGGCACACAGCGTGCCAACAAGATCAAAGACGTCTTAGGACTCGGTGCATAAGCCGTAGTAGCAGAAGTGTGGGAGTTAAATCAGATGTGACATCTTCTTTCTATAGCTCCTATAAATATACAGGTTATTTTAACAAAGCTGTCAGATTGTATTGGTGTCATTTAAGAGTCATATGAAAAAAAATCTGAAATGAGCCAGAGGCCTTAAGTGGTATCTTAAAATGTCTCTCTCTTAATTAAAGAGTTTGGTCTAGACCTGTTCTTTATGGAAACATCTTGAATAACACTGTTATGAATATCCGCTATATAAATAAAAATTGATTGATTGATTGATTGATAAGGCAACATAAAAAAAAATTAGCTGAAAATACCAGAAATTCCACTCTAATAAACGTGAAAAACAGCATATATTTGATCATACTTCATATTATAGCTCCATAATCCAGCCATCCATTGATCTTCAAAAAGCTAGCTGTAGTGTATCCCAGCATGCACTGGGTATGAGACAGTGTAAATCCTGCACAGATTAGTCAACTACAAAACAGATTATTATTTAGATATTTGTTTCTAACTTAAAATCATAGTTAAAAAAGGTTTCCACACACTTAAATCTAAGCAGTGTATTATTCTTTTTCTATGCAGTGCAGTGGTCATCCTGCATTATCTAATTTAAGATAATGAAAAAATAGAAATACATAAGTTATGGTGGTGAATATGTGTTTGTTCAGCTGGGAGACTTAAAAAAAAAAAAGCAGGGCTTTGTTGGTGAGGGCACATTGCTTATCAATAACACAGTTGCTGTGTCTGAAATCCACACTTAATTCTGACTGTAGGCAAGTTTTGAGTCTGTAAAAGTGGCAAAATAGTATACTGAAAGCAGAGTTTTCATATTAAACAAGCTATAGAATTAGTCTGCAGTACAACAGACCACACCTGTAAGGTAAGACTGACCTCTAAGTCTGACCTCTCAGTAATTGAGTCAAAATAATACAAAGTCAAATGAGGGATTTTTTCTTAATCAAACAGTTTAAAAAACAGCAAAAAGCACCTTAGCTGAAAGCAGTCTGGATGTGATCATGTATGTTAACATTTCTTTCAATAGAGTCTCTTCCTTTGAGCTGTAAAAGGTTTTGAGTCGTCCATAAATGGTTGTATGATGAATGCATTCAACCAACGTGTCAGGAGAACCAACATCATCTGGAAATTCAGGGATGTACGGTGCGGTGACGTCTGCGTAGGTGTGAAAGTGTATTTGTGGCACTGATGAATGCTAAAAGGACTGAACTCCACAACCTCAATCACACAATATGGATAGAAATACATACAGTTTTGCATCTGACTTCACCAGTTTAAGTGTTTTGTGCAGCAGATTTAAAGGCGGCCTTAACTGGAGATAAAGAGGAAGTGTTTACGTTTCAGCTGAGGACTTTTAGCCGCCGCTGCTTTTCTGAAATGAGCCACGCAGTTCAGTAATCGCTGAAGTGTTCAGCTCTGGAGCACACCGTCAATTAAGCACGATTAAGATCCTTTCCAGGTCCAGATGTTGGCCGACATGCACGACACATTTGCTTAATTTTCTTTGAACTCTTCGTTAAACACAAGCAGGGAACAGTTTGAGTCTCTTGCCGGCGATGGAGAGAAGCAACGTGTACATTTGTAGTTAAATGTCAGCGGCCATCACTTTAGCATTTTGTAAAAGTCAGCTGCCATCTGGTGTTAAACTTTAAGGTGGAGATAATCAGCCTGATTTGTATTTTATCCCCTCAGGAGGACGTCGCTATGGAAACACAGGTGCAGTGATGTGGTGTGATGTGATGTGAGGATTTTGCACCTGGTGTTGAAGTGTTATTTTTTCTCTCACTAATATTTTAACAAGCTCTCAAAAGTGTGACTTCTAATTGGTGTGCGAGGTGGCTCTGCCTCTGTTCACGGAAGAAATGCACATTTATTTACAGAATGAATTATCCTGGTGTTCAGTGGTGTGAGCTTACGTGTGTGGGCAGATATTTATTACTGTTTAAGCACACATTGTGTGTGTGTGTGTGTGTGTGTGTGTGCGTCTTGGCGAGGCTGCTGTGTGTGTTGATGCTGGATTTCTCCTCTCCACAGGTGGAGTCACTGCATGGCTAGTGAAATTAAAGCTTCCTAACACACAGAAAGATGAAAGTGCTGAAAGCTTTAAAGCTGATCCATTGCGTTCATCAATCCCTGAGGGGAAAAAACAGAGGGATCATGAAAGTGAAACCACTGCAGAAATATTAAAGACTGAAAAACTGTAGTAATCGAGCAGCGTTGAAGCCTCCGTTTGTGCCAAACAGTACTTTTACTTCCCGCAGCGGTAACGTGTGTTGAAACTAACTAAATCTTGATTTCTCCTCCATCTTTCCTGATGTCACTGATCCTCCATTTTTCTTCCTTTCTATCCTCTCATCCACCCTGCATCCTCCGTCTCCTCCTTAATCCAGGAGGAGGAGGCCCTTCGTGCTCAGGTGAAGGACCTGGAGGAGAAGCTGGAAACGCTGAAGATGAAGCGGACGGAGGACAAGGCCAAGCTGAAGGAGCTGGAGAAGCACAAGATCCAGCTGGAGCAGCTTCAGGAGTGGAAGACCAAGATGCAGGAGCAGCAGGCCGAGCTGCAGAAACAACTCAAAGAGGCCAAGAGGGTAAAGAGAACAGCTGTAGATGGATGGGTAGATGCTGGAGAGGTTCTGAAAGCTCAGATCAGTGGTCCTGGTCCTACTGCATTATCTAATTTAAAATAAAGTAAATCTAGAAGTAATCTAATCAATCAAAAGACCCCAGTTTTAAAGACTGTATTAAGACTATACAGACAATGTACATGACTGAATTTTTCTCTGTGTAGGAGGCAAAAGAAGCCCTGGAGGCGAAGGAGCACTACATGGAGGAGATGTCGGACACAGCGGATGCGATCGAGATGGCCACACTGGATAAGGAGATGGCCGAGGAGAGAGCCGAGTCTCTGCAGCTGGAGGTCGACTCCCTCAAGGAGAAAGTGGACGAGCTCACCATGGACCTGGAGATCCTCAAGCACGAGATTGAGGAGAAAGGTGCTGCAAACACACAGAGACGGAAACAAGTTTTACTATGAACTTTTTTTGTGCCCGTTTTGCTTTTATTTTAATTTAAAGGTTTAAAATTGAGCAATGCAACACCTCAGTTCTATTATAGCGACTTGGTAACATATTCTTAACCCTGAATTATCAAAAAATATTTATTACATGATGACGTGTCAGTCACCTCTTGCTGTAGGTAGTAACTGAAATACATTTTCATTAAGGCAACATAGTTTAGTACACAATTGTTTCAGTCTTCAAGGCTTAACAACAGAAAATTTGTTACACAATATAAAAACATAAACCTGTGAGCTGTTAAAAAATAGCTAAATGGTCTCATTTAACAAATAGTGAAAGGCTTCTGTGCCTTTCAGGAGGAAAAATGAAATAATTTAAAAGTGTTTTAATCCCTGCAGAAAACAGGACATACGTGTCGTCCTCAGTAGTGTTTCTGGGTTTCTCACAGGCTCGGACGGTGCCGCCTCCAGTTACCATGTGAAACAGCTGGAGGAGCAGAATGGCAGACTGAAGGAAGCTCTGGTCAGGTAGGTGTGCTGACGTTTCATTAAATGGACCCTTCACCCTGCAGGAAAACCAGAAATTAAATTCATTAAAATTGCCAATAATAAAGGTTAAGAGAGAAGCTCTTGATCCAGATCGTAATGATGTTTATCCTGTGTGCGTCAGGATGCGTGACCTGTCGGCCTCGGAGAAACAGGAACATGTGAAGCTGCAGAAGCTGATGGAGAAGAAGAACGTGGAGCTGGACACTCTGAGGAGCCAGAAGGAAAAACTGCAGGATGAGAGGACGGCGGCAGAGAAGACCATCGATGAGCTCAAAGAGCAGGTCAGTGCTTCAGTCTGTTATCACACAGGCTCCTTAAAACAGAACATCTGACTGGCTGAGCTGCTGCAGCTATGCAGGGACATAAATCAGTCGGCAGGCCACCACAGTCCGCCTCCTTACTCACTGGTGGCTCAGGGCCCGGCCCATACAGCGCTTTAGTGCCAGCGTCTTTTTTCAGTTGTTCCCAACAAGGAGGGAACATGTGAGCTGCATACACAGCGCGTTTTTCCAGAGAGCTACGACTGTTTTGTTCGGCCACACTGAGACACTTGTGTCGCTGCTGTTGAGCCCTTACAGGCAAACAGTCACATATTAGATGGGGCAGGACTCATCAATCATCAATCAGTCAATTACTTTTTGTCATTTTTATGCACAACGCAAAAACTAAATAGCATTTCACAGCGAGTAAAACATTTAAAATGTTTAGTGCAACTTATATAAAGTACAGTCAGAGCAAGAGTAGAATAAATATGGGTGGGAAACATAGTTAAAAGACAGTGTGGAATAAAATACCATCATTTAATTAATAATTCATAATAATTAATATTGTGGGGGGAAGAAGCTAAGAAGTTATTCAGCCATGTTGTGGTCCTGGAGCGAATGCTCCTGTACTTTCTCCCCGATGGCAGGAGAGAGAAAAGGCAGTGAGAGGAAGTGATGCAGTATGTGATGCTGAAGATGGCTGTCAGAGCTGGAGTGGGTCTATGATAGAGGTGGAGACGCTGTGGTGGTGTCACTCTGGTGACCAAGAAAATGGAGGAGAAGCTTCTTATGGCCATGTCTGGAGCTTTGTGACATGTTTCCCCGCTCCATCTAACTGTAGCTCTTTGGGTGAGCTGATGATATTTACGGTATTGTTGCCCCCAACGAATCGTGTCACACACCCTCATCCTCCTCAGTCTACAGCTGAGCGATGACAGCGGGGACATTAAGCTCATCAAGCATGAGGGCAGGCTGCCTCTGGCTCGTGCTCACAGTGGAAAAACAATGTCAAATGAATGAATAGTTAAAGTCTAGTCTATCAGAGTGGTGATATGTTGTCATAGAAACAAAACCGACTTCATACCAGAAAAAAGCCCTACATGGACGCAGCCTTTACCCTTTTACTTTTTTTAGGAAACTTATTGTAATGTGAGCTTTTAAAGCTGATGACGGCTGATGGTTAATGAGTCACAATGCCGGTGTTTCTGATGCTGGTGTGATTTGTTTCAGGTGGATGCGGCCTTGGGGGCGGAGGAGATGGTGGAGACTCTGACAGAGAGGAACCTGGACCTGGAGGAGAAAGTCAGGGAGCTGAGAGAGACGGTCACAGACCTGGTGAGTGAAAATCACAAGATTAGATTAATAAAAAAATGATTCAGTTCATTCATTTAAGGAATCTGAGGCTTCTCAGCTCCTCTGCGTGTATTTATAGGACTGAGGTCAGAGAAAATTAAAGTGCCACAGTTTGCTGATTCATTTCAGTATTGACATCGACGAAGGTCTTTAATATGTGTGTGCTGCCCTCTGGTGTTTGTGATCACTGTGGTTAGTATTGAGCTGAGTTAGTATTTAAAATAGGACCTCTTATCTATTAATCAGGATCTGAACAAATGACACTTACCTTACTTTAGATAAAAGCAGATTAAAGATGCAATTAAAATGATTTTAGAGCTTTTAAAACAGTTTGATGTAAATGTTTGGGAAAAACAAAATACATCCAGGAGTCAAAATATTTTCCATTTCTAGCAATAAACAGAGGAAGAGTTGGGTGGTCAACTGAAAAACCTCAGCAGAAATCTACATCTGTCTCATCAAAGGACTGCCCAGGTTTATTGGTCACTGTCTCCAATATTCAGGAAGCTATAAATGAGATGAACGACGAGCTGCAGGAGAACGCCAGAGAGACGGAGTTGGAGCTGAGGGAGATGTTGGATCTGGGCGCCGCGAGAGTCCGAGAGGCTGAGAAACGTGTTGAAGCTGCGCAGGAGACTGTCGCTGATTACCAGCAGACCATCAAGAAGTACCGCGAGCTCACGGCCCACCTGCAGGTACAGACTACAGCCCAAGTGGTTTTCTATTTTGTTTTGTTTTTTATGGATCCTTGTAAGTTCTGTGCTGATTAATACTTGGACATTTTGTGATAATATTCATAGAGTTTGGTTGTAGCATATTTAGCATGTAGCACGCCATGATCATACATGTTTCTGTCTAATGATCGGTGCTGATTCTTCCTCTGTGTGCTGCTGCAGGAGGTGAACAGAGAGCTGACCAGCCAGCAGGAGGCCTCAGCGGAGCTGCAGCAGCAGCCGCCAGCAGAGATGTTTGATTTCAAGATTAAGTTTGCAGAGACGAAGGCCTACGCCAAGGTCAGAGACAATAAGAGCGCTCGGGTCTGAATAATGAGGAGTTTTAAGAGGCGTGATAACGTTAAATTTGATTCAGTATCGACCTGAATGTCCTTTCTTCAACTCTCCTTTGATTTTCTTTGGCTTTAGAGTTTGTAAAGTTAAAACTTTAAAAGCTTTTATTTTCAGGCCTGTGTATTACTTTTATGTTTTTGAGATTAGCTCTAAGTTGTGTTTTATGTCGTGTGTGTGTGTGTGTGTGTGTGTGTGTGTGTGTGTGTGTGTGTGTAGGCCATTGAGATGGAGCTGAGGAAGATGGAGGTGAGTCAGGCCAACAGACAGGTTTCTCTTCTGACCTCCTTCATGCCCGAGTCCTTCCTTCGTCACGGCGGAGACCACGACTGCATCCTGGTGCTGCTGCTCATCCCCAGGCTCATCTGCAAGGTAAACACTTCACTGTTCAACCACACAAGAGGGCTGCAAATCAGTACTTTTGAATATTAAAACACCTGTGTGTGTGTGTGTGTGTGTGTGTGTGCAGGCTGAGCTGATCAGCAAACAAGCTCAAGAGAAGTTTGACCTGAATGAGAACTGTGTGGAGCGGGCAGGACTGAGGGGAGCCGCCGGGGAGCAGCTGAGCTTCGCTGGTGGTTTGGTCTACTCGCTGAGTCTGCTGCAGGCCACGCTACATAAATACGAGCAGTAAGTTTTCACCACAACAGGAGAGTCTGAGCACTGAGGGAAGAGCGACAAGCTTATCTCCACTTAATTCGCACTTTTGTGTGGTTTTTTGAGGAGCTGTAGGGGAATCCTTTTTTTTGATTGTCATACCACATCACACTGCATGTATGTACTGGATATAGTGAACATATCTCAAGTGGTAAGAAATCCAGCTCAGCTAAATCACGACATTTATCCCATTCATTTTCATTGAATCCTCATTTAAACAGGTGGCTCGTTCAGACAGGGATAAAAAATAAATAAATATATACATATACAGTTTAAACATTGACAGACGCACATCATACGTAAGAAAAACATCATGACACTCAGTATGACTGAGTACAGAAATATAACTTTTTATGTGTTTAAGGTAAATGAGAGAATGCAAACCTATTTGTTTTTGGAGTTCATTCCATTTGCCCACTGTTTGGTGCTTTAGTACGACTTTTCCAAGGATCAGTGTGGACGAGAGGTCCAGCTAATGTTAAGATGTCCTGTGACCTGAAGACCTGAGTGCTGTAAAGCTATAAAACCTTATAATTAAACAACATACAACATGCTCCCTTCTGTTTGTTAAGGAGGACAATCGCACCTTTTCAAACATGTTTTGTGTGTGTGTGTGTGTGTGTGTCAGGGCTCTGTCTCAGTGCAGCGTGGATGTCTATAAGAAGATCGGCTCTCTGTACCCGGAGATGAGTGTCCACGAACGTTCTCTGGATTTCCTCATCGACCTGCTGCACAAAGACCAGCTGGACGAAACCGTCAACGTGGAGCCGCTCACCAAGGCCATTAAATACTATCAGGTGCACTCATGTAGTCCATACACACACACACACACACTCACACACACTGTTATAGATGATTATTACTAATTGTTATTCTTAACAATTAGGGAAATATGGACACAAATCACAACTGTGTGTGTGAGAGTTCATACTTACCTGTAAAACGACTCCTTTCTCAGCACCTGTACAGCATCCACCTGGCAGATCAGAATGAAGACTGCACCATGCAGCTGGCTGATCACATCAGAGTGAGTACTGACGTCACCCACAGGCCGGGACCACATCCCACTTTATCCTTTAAAACACAGGAAGGAGTTCACTAGCATTGCTTTTTCATATATTGTTGGAAGTACATCTTTGTCTTTAAAGTCCAGTGAGCTTGTGAGTAGTTGAGCATCACCTGTTGTGTGTGCACGTGTAGTTTACCCAGAGTGCCTTGGACTGTATGGCGGTGGAGGTCGGCCGTCTGCGGGCGTTCCTGCACGCGGGTCAGGAGAAGGCCGACCTCGCCGTGCTGCTGAAGGACCTGGAGACGTCCTGCAGCGACATCCGACAGTTCTGCAAGAAGATTCGCCGCAGGATGCCCGGAACCGACGCACCGGGCATCCCAGCTGCTCTCAACTTCGGACAACAGGTAACCGCGGCAACCAGACCTCACAACTGTGCAGTCCACATCAAACGTTACATTACTGCATCATTTCAATTATGATTTCCTCTGTCATTACTCACCATGAAATCTTAAGTAGAATATACACCAACATACAACTTCACCTGGTTGTGATAACTTCAGTGACTTTGACCTTTGACCCTCAGGTGTCGGACACCCTCTCAGACTGTAGGAAACACCTGACCTGGGTGGTGGCCGTGCTGCAGGAGGTGGCAGCGGCTGGAGCTCAGATGATGTCGCCTCTCGGAGAACAGGAGGGACTGTCGGCCGTCAAGCTGGAGGATGTGGCCTTCAAGGCCGGAGAGCAGGTTCACTCATTGATAATTCAGTTTCTATGTGTCGGAAACGGCTCAAAAACAAGATGAGAGGGCTCATTTGGTCTTTAAGGCTTAGTCCTAACCGCAGCGGTCTGGGTTCGATTCTGACCCACCTTTCTGCTGTAAAGCTGTAAAAAGGCCAAAAAATAATCTAAAAAAAACAGTGACAACTCTGACCAACAAAGATCAATCTAAAAAAATCATAATCTAATTATTATTATCATACTAAATTGTGTCCATAACAGAGGACTTGTGGACTTGAGTGGTAGTTATGTGTGGCAACTAAAATTAAATCAGTTTAGAAATAAAGGCGCCTGAGAACTGTAAAGTAAAATGTGAATATTCATGTGTGACGTTCGTGACCAGCACAAATTATCTGACAGCTTTGGTTACTGACAAGCACGCTGTCATTTTCAGATTTATGGATCCCAGGGCGCCAACCCCTACGAGTATCTGCGGCAGTCCTGTGGCATCGTCATAGCAACCATGAACAAGATGGCCACCGCCATGCAGGAGGGAGAATACGACTCAGAGAAGCCTCAAAACAAGGTGAGCTAGTGTTGAGAAGGACGATCCTGTCAGCCGGAGCAGGTTTTGTTGCTGACGGCAGGATTAGATGTTTTGTCTTGACGTTTATTCTGTCGTCACCTGTCAGAACCCTCCACCTGTGGATGTGCGAGCGGCGGCGCTTCGTGCTGAAATCACTGATGCTGAAGGTCTGGGCTTGAAGCTGGAGGACAGAGAGACGGTCATCAAAGAGCTGAAGAAGTCTCTCAAGATCAAGGTAGGTGAACACGCCGAGCTGCTCCTGATTACTCACAGAGTAAAAACACAGTGAACACAGAGCTGCTGAGCTGAGGGTGTGTAAAGTAAATTAAAATAGAACGACTCACAAGAGGAGTTTTAGTTCTGGTAACTATCAGATCAAACTGCTATTTAGTATCAGTCACGACTTCTTAAGTCACAGCAGCAAATTTTTGATTTTATATAATTTTTTCCAAATAAAAACAGAAATATAACACATTGATGACACTGAGCATCGTCATAACAATGTCATAAAAAGATTAATAATAAAGCCAAGAATAATAATAAATAATAAAGGTAGTAATAGTGATACAGCATTAGTCAGTTATGATAAAATTAGATTGTTTGACAATTAACCGACCAGTTAAACCAAACTGCAGCTATTTTAATATGAAAGACCAAACAAAACCCTGAAAAGCCACTCAGGGCTCCAGTCGATCACTGATTACCTTCAAACGACTCATCGGCGAATCAAGAGAGTAACTGTCGGATTAACCAACAGTGACAAATGAAAAGGTTTGTTGGATGAACGCTGTGTCTGTGTGTCGTCAGGGAGAGGAGCTGAGCGAGGCGAACGTCCGCCTCAGCCTGCTGGAGAAGAAGCTGGACAGTTCGTCCAAAGACGCAGACGAGCGCGTTGAGAAGATTCAGACCCGCCTGGACGAGGCCCAGACGCTGCTGAAGAAGAAAGAGAAGTACGAACGACGTGCGACCGATTCAGACGTGAGGAGTGGTGACGTCTTTCCACCAGACGTGTAACGACTGTGTGGCGTTGTGCTCCTCTCTGCAGGGAGTTCGAGGAGACGATGGACGCCCTGCAGGCCGACATCGACCAGCTGGAGTCGGAGAAGGCCGAGCTGAAGCAGCGAATCAACAGCCAGTCAAAGATGACCATCGACGGGCTGAGAGGAACCGGCCCGTCGGGAATCGCCTCCATCGTGGCAGGAGCGGCAGGAGGTGAGTGGCGGCAAAACCACATGACCATGAATTTACAGACGACAAGCTGAACGCACTGAAGACGGCACATCGCTGCACAAGCTGGTGTCTCCTATCAGTGATGTTTTCAGGTGGTGGTCACAGACAGTATTCTGATACGTGTCTGGTTGTTTATCGTCATTTTAACTCCTTTTGACCCGAATAACCACTGACCTCCTCTTTGTCTTCACTCCTCTTCTTTTTAATCTCGTACTTTACCCTCTGCAGAGGAACAAAAAGGTATCTGCCTGCTTGTGCTCACATGTCTTGATGACGCTGCATGCTGAGTTTTGTTTCAAACAGAGCTAAACTTGACAATGAGACGAGTTAACCATGCATGGTCAGGTACATACTACACGCATGTTTCATTCAGGGTCTCTGCAGGTCTTGAAAAGTCCCATCTTTGGTCCACCAGACAGAAAAACCACCTGAACGGCTCATGTGTAACAAGCTGGGACTCAGATGTTCTTACATGTTAAAAAAGTTGTTAAAAGTCTTAGATTATCTTGGTGAACCCTGCAGAAACCCTGTCATTAATCCATCAAGACTGAAAAGGTTTTATGTTATACCTATTAATTATTATATTTCTATTTTTTTCTTGATATCTTGATATCTCACTGTCTTTACAGTCGTGCATGTAGCACTGGAGTAAGAAAATAAATGAAATGGGCACAGAGGTAATCTAAAAAAATAATAATAATAATAATAAAACAGAGTAAAAAGATATCTAAACTCAATTAACAATTAAAAAACACCCAGTTGACCGAGAGCCCCCCCGTCCTCATCTACCCTCATAGATATTTTTTGGATTATTGTTACCCATTTTAGTGTTTTAGCAGGTGAAGGTGGAGCCACTGCGTTCAGACAGTCGGGTAGTTTGAGGCGTCATGTTTTATATGATCATCACAAGTTAATGATGTAAAGTCTGAAATGTTGAGGAGCAGAATTATAACATACAAAGCAGAAAGTGCTCTTAGTTACACTCACCACGATATCGTTTGATCAAATGCTGTGAACAAAATGTTTGTTTGGATGTGAAAACTTGTTTTTCATTTAAACTGAGAGCATGAAGGCAGGAAACTGCATTTAGTGCTGACGTCACTGGACAGTTTGTATTTATCAAACACTAAATGAAGTGCCGGTCAGGTGACCCTAACGCAGCGCACCTCCTCTCACTCACAGCGAACATGATGGCCGGTGTCGGTTCGGGTTCGGGCGTCCAGGTGATCGACTCTCCTCTGCTGACTCAGCAGATCGAAGCTCAGAGACTCTGCATCAAACACCTGAAGAACGAGAACAACAGACTGAAGGTACGAGTCAACTCAACATCTCACCTGTTAAACAGACCTTTTTATTTTTTACATGTAACTTCAGGCTCTCAGGAGACTTAACACACTTATGAACTAACATTTAAATTGTTGTGACAGATTTATTATTATTATATTCAAGAATAAACTTGACCTTTCAAGATTAAACTCAACAATACAATCTTCCTCCTCTTCTATAGAGCAACATTTGTTCCCTTGTAACAAACAAGCCAAACAAATAACTTGAAGTAGTGGTTTATTAAATGTCATATAAACTGAATAACGTTGTTTAACACGGTCAAAGCTAAGACGAGTGAACAATACAAAGACACTGACCTCTACAGTCGCATAAATATCTCCTTTTAATTTGTCAAATCACGACGGTCACACCTAAATTAAGTCTTATTATTTCTGTACACAGAGCAAAGAATTAGTGTTCATCTTTCAAAGACAGAATCTTGAAGTCTTGAAGATTCATGTCATTAAGTCTTAAATTTGCATAAAATTGAATGGAGTTTGGTTTGACAGCTCCATTTTTGTGCTGCAAATGTGGACCCCACGTTCGCTGAGACCATCTTTACCCTCAGAAGTCCATTTTCCTGTTAAGTCTGGATGAACTGAGTCCACAAAGCTTCAGTCTCATGTTTTCCCCTCACAGGCCGAGAAGGTTCGCGCTCAGCTCGCCTCTCTGCCGCCTCTTCATGTGACCAGACTGCCCTCCAGAGACGGGGGCCGTCCTGAAGTGCTCTCCAGCGCCCTCTACCGCAAGACCGACCAGCTCCTGGAGACTCTGCTGCAAATGAGCGCCAACGTCAAGGTGGTGGACATCACGGGGAAATCTCCAGGTGAGGAAGATCTCCCTCTCATGCCACCAAACCCAGATGAAGAAGAAGTTACTACGCTCATCCACATTTCAGTTTTACTAAGCGCTCGAAGAAATAATATTTACAGGTGTCTCTGGCTGTTTTTTCAGGCTCTGCAAACACTCCTAGAGCTGCAACGATCAGTCGATTAATCAATTGACAGAAAACTAATCAGAAATGATTACTGTGATAATCAACTATCACTTTTCTAATGTTTAAGTCGTTAAATGCAGCCCTACTTCCTCGTTTTCTATAAAAATTGAGGCCACACTTTCATTCTTTGTTTTACACCTGAAGGGAGTTATGTGTTATTTTCTAGGTTAATATAAGTGTTTGTTTTTGACTTTTTATGACGAGTAGCTTTGTCGTGCTGAACCGAGGGAAGCATCTTAACACAACCTTCGCTGCCTGTTTGAATGACAGATGTGTTTTGTTGTCCTGCAGTGACGCCTGGTGCTCAGCTGCTGGAACAGACGGCCAGACTACAGTCCCTGAGTGACACCCTGGGCAGACTGAAGGTACACACACACACACACACACACACACACACACACAGATCTGTCTGTACTAGTGAAGACACTCATGACTGAGGCCTGCAACACTGTGAATCCTTAAAATGTCTTAAATTCACATTTACTGATAAAAAGGCCTTTAAAGTATTGAATGCTCCACCTGAACATTTAATATTTGGCCAAAACCAGTTTAATTCAAATGTCTCGGGCTTTAAGACCGTTCTAGTGATCATTAAGGACAAATGTTCTTTAACTGAACCACATATTGTTATTGCCTCATTATTATTTTTAACCTGACAGCAAATGGATTTGTACTTGACTATATTTTGCAAAATTGGCCTTTAAATTTAATTAAATGATGGTATTAAAAAGTCTGAATACATGTAGACACCCTGTGACCATCACAGATAAATAAACTAAAACACTAACCGCAACCATAACCTGACTAACTAAATAAAGTCTTAACTCCTGAGGTTGGATCAGGAAAATGATCCTCACAAAGATGGTTTAGAAACTACATTTGTACTCAACTATACAAAGACGCACACACACACACATTTTTACGACTGCACGCTCCAAGGCTTTACAATAAAACTACAATCTGCACAAATTCAGTAATAATTCAAACGTCGTCCTCTGTCAGGATGAAGTGGCCGAGCACGTCGTCAACCAGCAGCCGGGAGCTCGAGTCTCATCTGATTTTGCGACGTTCCCGTCGACCTCGTTTGTTAAGGTGAGAGCGACACACACACACACACACACACACACACACACACACACACACACACACACACACACACACACACACACACACACACACACACACACACACACACACACACACACACACACACACACACACACACACACACACACACACACACACACACACACACCTCATCGCTTGTTTCACATTTTCTCCACAGGGGAGTTCTATTTTATTTTTTTTCAGAGTTGTTTTTAGTTTTCCCCCAGTAGCTCTAATTTAAGGCCTCAAATGACTTTCAACCATTTTAATTTCTTCTGGGTTTCACAGGTTTAGTTTAGTTCTGCAGAAAGCACAAACCTTTTCTAAACTCCCGGCCTGGTTACTCCTCCTGTTAGCCTTGGGTCTCGGTCTCGGGTCTTTAGACGTGGTTAAGAGGACTCACCGTCGTCTCTGTGCAGCTCTAATCCTGACCGACTGCTCCTCTGTCTTTAGGCGAAGGAGGAGAAGCAGGGCGACACGGTGCTGGTGGGCCGGGTCATGGTGCCGTGTCTCCGCGGCCAGGAGCAGGTCCACCGCCTCGTCCTGTCTCAGCTTCAGCTGCAGAGAGTTCACAGTCTGCTGCGGACCTGAACGTCACCTGCCTGCTGCACCAACACAACACCACCACCACCAACACCAACCCTCCCCCATCATCATCATCGTCATCATCGTCATCATCGTCATCATCGTCATCAGCTTGGCAGCCTGGTTTCCAATCCGGGGCCAAAGAAGTCAAACCACCAGTGGTGAGATACAAACCTGCTTCTTCTTTGAAAAGCAAGTTGATCTGAGAGTCTGATCCGGTTTGAGCAACGATTTATCTACAGCCGATTAACAGTTTTGATAATTGATTCTTTGCTTTAGTCACTTAAAGCAAAAAGGCCAATCATTCACCGATTGCTGCTTTTATTTGCCACATGACGGTAAACTGAGCTGATCTTTTTATTGAACTCATCTGAAGATGCCTCCGGTGGGTTTGGTAAATTACATTCACCGTTTTCCAACATTTTATCAACAAAATGTTTCATTGAGAAAATAATCAGGAGATTAATTAAATAAAATCTCATTTAATGAAAATAATTCCTACTTGTAAGCTGAACTACAGTTTTTAGTTTCTGAAAACCTTTAAGCAAAATCCACTTCAGACCAGGAAAGCATCATATTTACACTACGTCTACACTGACACCACGATCAATTACATCCATCGATTACATTCAACACTGTGACTTCGCTCTGTGATATAAAATAATTAAACTGTAAAAACTGGATCTTCACAATGTAACAACAACAATGTGGCAACTTTCAGGCGGCTGGCAGATTTTTTTCGTGCTCCGTCATTGGTCTCAAATCAATAATTGACTTGGATGAAACTGCTCTTCAGTTCACAGCCTTGCATGCTGTAAATTATAGACAGACGATCGTAACCTCATCCTCACCTTAAACGTCTACATTTTGGCTTTTAACGGCCACTTAAAGACACTTAAATCTGCACTGCTGCCTGCTGCCCAGACCTGCTGAGTCTTTTTTGTTGTTGTGTAGATTATTAATGAAGCTCCTCTTTGGCCCTGGTGTGGAACCTGCAGCGTTGTTTATATTCAGCCACATTTCTGTGTTACACTATTGGCGCTGCTGTTAACGCTACACAGGATAACGAGGATCATGACTTGCGTGTTGTAAATTTCAAATCAGGTGTCACTGTTGTGTGCTCCATTTTTATAACTTAACTGTCTAAAGGGAAAGAAGGATTTACTGTATGTTATTTAGAAAAGACACTGAAAAAATAATAGTTTTGTCCATTTAAAGCTGTGGGCATTTTACTGTGGTTTGATCAAAGAGACTTTTTGCACATAAAACAGGTCCTGAGTGACGGGAGAAACCACAGAGGAGAACAAAGTCCTTCACTATTCGCTTGGATGTCACTTTATTACCTGACAAGGGAACGACGTTACATCCAAGTAAACAGAGTGGAGGATTCAGTGTTTTGCCCTGTGGTTTGATTAAAACCTGCACAGAACAAGAGAAGCTGATTAACCTCAAGGGATTTACCGTGTAAAACTCAGATAAAATTCTTTTGCTTTTGCAGGTTTTTTCATGTTTATTTAAAATCACAGATGAAGCATTATATTGGTTTAAATTATTCAGTATTTATTACCCTCGTGGTGTAAATTCCTGTTACCGTCTACTTTTACATGCTTGGTATAAATGACACACTGGTTGTTTTGGTAAAGTTACTGAATTATATGGAGAAAAAAAAAAAATCCAGAAACGACTTTTGTTCTGCTGAGATTCCTGTTGCTGTTTCAGACGTTTAACTTTGTCCGAGCCTTAAACCTGCAGAGAGCCTTGTGGGAAAAGAGCGGTCATCTGCCTTATTTTTGATTTGTTTAGACCAAACCTCGTTTTTAAAGCAAAACTACATCTTTGCCAAAGAATCTTTGTTTCTCTTCACCACATTTTAAAAAGGCTTTTAGTTCATTAATCCATGCTAATGATTTTATTTAATGATTTGGTGGACTATTTATTGTTTACACTGCATTGTCATGACTTGAAATTTTATTTTATGATTTAATTAGTGGGCATAGTGTGTCTACATAACTGTAGTTTAAGAGGGAAAATGCACTTTTCTTATTTATTTATTCATTCTGTTATTTATGTGTTCTGTGAGTGAGCAGCTGACGTACTGAATCTGCAGCTTGTCTAACTTGTCTTACCTTTTTCATCGTGTGGCTTCCTGCTCTTGCACAACCGATAACCGATCAATAAAGACGTTAAAGCCAGTGGACCCTTGTCGCCCTTCGCTGTCTTCAATCAAAACATGGAGTTTAGCACAGATGTTAAGAAAGTCTGCAGAAGTCTGGTTTATTTTTTTTCAACATTAAAACAATCCACTTGTTAAGTAGAAAAAGTAGAAAAACTTGGATTTATCTAATGGAGTTCAGATCTTTCAGAAACCAACACAAGAAAATTTGGTTACATAAATATAATCTATTTTTAAGTTAGGTAGTTTTGTGTTGTATTAAAATTGTAAAAAATGTTTTCACGTCACTGATTTCATCCAAAGCAAACTGTGTGATCACGGCCACGCTGTTCGCCTGCTCAGGACTCGGCTGGTGATTCTCTGAAACACAGAAAAAGGTTCATTAAGCTGACGAACAGAAAACCACCACACAGCTCAGGACATGACGGCTTCTGCTGGTCAAAACGTCAACCAGCCACTTTGGTATTTATTTCTTACTTATCGCAGAGACTATCAGACTCATTTTGTGAACGGGGAAGTCATTTTGTGTCGCACCTTGTTGTAGAGTTGGGCGTTCAGGCGGTACGATCGATACTCTGCCTTTCTTCTCTCCTCCTCTCTCCTCCTCTGCACCTCTGGCAGATTCTCATAGATCCTGCAGAAGTGACGACGTTAAGACAAAAAGTTATGAACACCGATACTTGATATTGTTATATAGCCGAGAACTTTCTGCAGCATCTGTTTAAAATTACTGTAGCACCAACGGTCATGATGTTGTAACACTAATATGAATCCAGTCCAAATAAGCACTCTTGGTCAAATGGTAATATTTCAGACAATGTTCCAAACTATTTTTCTCCAAGGATAGCTCTGGTATTTTTGAATCTAGGCCCTAATCTTTATATATTTTGGGTTTGAAATGACAAATTTTGGAATTGGTTCAGTAAATCACCTCAGCTGTCACCTGTGAATGGGCCATAAATGCTGCCATGTAATCCTCTGGGGAAACTGCATCTGATCAAAGTACGTCCATTTAAAGTATTTGTTTTTGCCACCGACAAGCTCAGATTGTTATTCGGAGTGTCTTAACAACATTACAGAAAGGATCCCTACAGACCTGTAAAATCCTTCATGTTTAACCAGAAACTACAGTTACATCGTTAGTTAGGTTGAGTTGAATCTGAAGAAGCCATTTAAAAGTCACACAATAACACAAACTACAGACAGCTGTTGACCAGCAAATGTTTTAATATTTCTCATGTGCGTGGACAAAAACAAGTTTCAGCCAACTTACTTACTATTAATGTACATTAAGTTAGAATTAGTAAATGGAGAGCTTACTGTTTGGACCGCTGTATCATCTCCTTCCTGGGAACAGCCCTCCTGAGCAGAGCGGTGCCTGAAAGGAGAGAAAAACAAAGTCATCAGTACAGTTAAATATAAATATAGAAATATATATTAAACAGATATAATAACCCCTTTAAATACTAGTAATAACTGGTAGTTTCTGAAATGGTTATTTCTATTTACAATGCATGTGCACAAACCGGTCAGAAACACTAAACTTTACTTGACACTAAAAATAGAGACAGTGATTCAGTGAGCCGCCGTGCAGCAGACTTGAAGTGGTTCTGACGATGAGTACCCGCAGGCTTCGGCAGCCTCCCCGGTCCTCCAGGCCGGCTGAAGAGTTCGTCTCTCTCCCTGCTGAAGACTTCCTGTAGCTTCCTCTCCTCCACCTGCAGAGCGAGGCACTTCACCCTCTGCCTGGACCGAGAGATGAACTCCGGACGACGCTTCTCCAGAGCCTCCTGAGGGGTCAAGGAGCAACATTAACGTGTTGTAAACCACAAAAAGGGAAAATATTCTAAATTCTGTTGTCTTATGATGGTAAAACTCAACTCTTACATCAGAATGGACCAACATTTCATACTGAGGGCCCTGAAAAGTTATTTTCTCAGCTTCTCACTGTTATTCTATAAAAAAGGAACTCACCGTCTGCCAAAGTTACAGCAGGTTTACTTGTAGCATAGCAACAAAACGCATGATTCATGTGAAATACTCTAGTTTAAACAAATTAAATTGCTTTAGTTTAAACCGATGGTTAGAGGACTGTCTGAGCCGTATAAGCATGGAAGATGCAGCATCATTGTTGAGGTAGGAGCGGCTCTGGGGACATAAGTACATTCCTGTGGATTGCCGTACGCCTGACAGCAGTTCTCTGGCTTCCATAGATCACTGCTGTGTTATCAATTATTAGTCAGTCTGTTATTATTCATTTCATTTTTGTCATGTTGTCCAGTTACTATTGCTGTTGTGGTTGTTGCTGGTAATATACAAAGGTGAGTACTGGACCTACAAACATCCACTCCTGGTCTAAACCATCTTAAATAAATAATAATCACACCTATAATGAATAAATAAATGAATTAAAGTGTATTCATGTATTTTACAGTCTGTCATTTCTGTTTAGCAGAACCATCATTTAAGAATCATCTTTAAATCAATAAAAGTGTTTCTAAGTCAGGATTTTGTGTCAAATTGTTGCTTTCTGTAGGACGAAGTCATGTGATAACTGGGATAATGTACAGTGAGCTGGTCGTTGTTGCAAAACGAACCCCTTCAAGATAATTCAAGTCCTGTATCACTGGTTTCTTTTGCTGCACTGGATCCCTTAGTTAACCCTGTAACCCTCCCTCTGTACAGTAGTTGTGTCCTTATTGTCTTTTTATTGTCTCTCACTTCAACGACTAAATAAATAAATCGACAAATTCTCCAAAGGAAGAGGCCAGTAGAAAAACCGACCTGAAGAGAGATGCGTGCTGGACCAGCGGACATCGTTTTGGCTCTCGGGTCCAAGTCTGGTTCAGCGTGACCTGTAAAACTGGTTTTGTTTCTGTCCTCGTGGACTTGTCTCTGTCGGAGCGGTTCTCTCCACGGACTGGCTTTGCTGTACGGTTCAAACCAGGCAGTGCTCGGCCTCCACGACTCCTCTTCCTCCCGTCGGTTCTCCTTCCTCGCCTCTGACTTTAGGTCGTCAGCAGAGATGAACCACGAGACACCTGGAAAGTGGCCAAATCAACGATGAAATTAAAAAACGGCAGATCTACATGTATAATAGCTGTACTAGCTGAGAGCACAAAGCCTCGTCTGCACTCTTTCCTACCTTCGGGGAAGATCTTTGACGGGCTTTTCTTGCTCTTCCTCTGTTTTTGTGACCCCTGAGTCTTAGAGGTGCTCCTCCGGCCTCCTCTTCCTCTCTCTAAGCTGGCTGAGGAAGAGGAGATCTGACTGAAGGTCCTGGCATCGCCGGGCGACGGGAACGTGGTTCCAACATCTCTGGTGTGGCGACGAGTCCCATTACTGACAAGCTCCAGGTCACCTGAGGAAAAACAAAAAAAGTGAAGAATGAAATCACAACTTTAACATGTACGATGATTTTTATTCATTTGTCAGTTTTTACTTGTGTTGGAATAATTAATAATAAAATCTGAGTGAGTTCCTTTGCTGGACCGACCTGCCTGGATGCCTCTGCTGACCAGTTTAACAGCCTTCTTGGCGGCCAGACTCCTGGACGGGCCGTGGCGCGGTGGGAGGGTGTAGGTGCTGGTTGATGATGCAGAATCAGCGCCAACCTGAAGACATCAAAGATTAAGAGCTGCTCAGTACCTGTAGTTATAACTTCCTATGTGTGCCACTTAGCTTGTTTTCCCACAGAAGATATTTTGACATGTCACAGTGAGAAAAGCACAGGTGTAAGTGATAGTGAATTTAATGATGGCCGAATTCCATTTAGCTGCTTCACTGTCACGCTGCCATGGTTTACTGGGACACTTGAATGTAACAGAGCCATTGTTAATGTTGTTAGTAACACCTGTGCTTTACTTTCTGTGTCAAGATGTTTGCTGCAGAGGACTCATTGATTTAGACTTCCGAATGATCTTCATGTTCCACTTTGGTGACATTTAGTAAACATACTGATAAAAACACAATAACTAAATTTTTTTTTTTACTGCTCTTGTCAGGAAATTCTGGTAAATTCACGTCTTGTGGTAAAAGTCACACGGCTACATTTTGGTGCTGTATTTTAAGTGAAAAGGACTTCCAAGGCTAAAGGTAAAGTTTTAACTTTAAGAAAGCTTTCAAACTTTCAAGGGTGGTGACAGAAAGAAGAGCTGCTGTAATCAAATTAGCATAGAATGGGGACAATAACATGCAGATATACTCACTGTGGACTCATCAGTGCCAGTGGTCTCTGACAGGGTGAGGATGTGAGACGGCTCTTTGTTTCTTCCTCTCCTCTGTTCCCTCCCTTCTTTCTGCTTGTTGATTGTGCTGTACAGTTTACTGAGGCTGGAGCTTGTTTTCAGGCGCTGGACTCTGTGGGCGCCGAAGGCCCGGATCAGCCGCGCCGTGTCCACGGTGGACATGGAGCCGGACGTGGTGGACGCGGCCTCTGACTCGTCTCTGTCTGCAGGACAGAAGTGCTGGCTCTGGGAGGAGTTGTGAGAGAAGCTGGAGGTGAAGGAGTCCTCGTCTGCAGGTTGAGACGTTTCCTCTACTTGAAGCCTCTGTGTCCAGGTGTGATGAGGGCTGGGGGGCTCACCTTCAACCTTTCTACCCCTTCTGACTTTTCTCTCCACTTCTCTGGCCGCACCTCCTGCGCTCCTCTTCGCCTCTCCAACGTGCTTTTTTCTTTCTTTCCCTGTAGCATCTTCTCCCTTCCGCCCTAGCTTCTCTTCTGGATAACCATACGCCTCGTCATGTAGATCTGACGTGTCAGTACCCCTCGTGCTATGAATAAGACGGGACAGGCGCTCTAGCCGCTCCAACAGCGATGCCTCTCTGTCGCTGGTCTGTCGGGACTCCTCCGGGCTCCATCGATCACAGAACTTCTGCCACAGCTGGTCCAGAGTGCTGCTGCTCTGCTGGCCAGCGGGGTGAGGGAGGTCAGTGTCCCTCCTCTCATGGTCCTCCTCTCCTCCTCCCCCTCCTGTCTGAGGGACAGAGCGCTGGTCCAGGTGATGGCTCGCCTTGTCGTACTCCATTTCCACACGAACTGGTTGAAATCTCTCTCGGCTCGGCTCTGGTTGATCATAGCTGAGGAACTGCACTGGGCTGGTCCCCTGGTCTCTCTTGGAGGATTCTTGGTAGCTTGATGACGGCAGTCTGGTAAAAGCACCTGATACCTGAGAGGACGGCTTTGAAACTTGAGTGACTTTTGTTTGTGAGGTCCCATCTGGTGATACACCTGTGAGGAGAGAGAAGAGAAGAGGCGTTAGGAGGGAATATGAATGAGACAGACCTTTTCTAAACAATATATTTATTATTCATTACCCAAACAAAAACACAAATTAAGGCATTTAAAAAACACAAGAAATAACACAGAACATCAAGAACAAGTTTCTTCATGGACTCATTTTGAAACAATGCCTGATAAAACATTTCTAAATAGGTATTTTTAAAACTTTTTACATATTTCGGGTTCAAAATGAGGAGTCTCAGCCTTGTTTTTGCCACTGACAGGCTCAGATTGTTATTCCAAGTGTCTGATATCATTACAGAAAAGAATCCCTACAGAGAGAGAGAGATCTAGAAACAGCCGTTATATCGCTCTTTTCAAAGCCACCAGACTCCACTGACAAAAAAACAACAAAATATGGCCCATGTTTTAAAATACCAAAGTTATCCTTTAATTAACATGACATTCATTTTTTGAGAGCTCACGCAAAACATGCTGCAAGGTTTACACTGCGGAGCATTCACTCCTCCACTTCTTCATCATTTATCAAATCCATACACTTCACAAAAGCAATAAATGGTTCCCAAACCTTTTCAGACGTATCCTGGTATTCATTTTGCCAAGCCCACTGTTTAACACTTGGTTGTTTAGTCTTAAAACAGTAAAATCTTCTAGTATTCCAAAAACAATGATTATATTCTGGATATAATCATTGTATAAAAAGCTTTTAGAAATAATCTTCTCCACTAAATAAATCTCAAATGTTTCTATTATACTGACTTAATTTAAACATGTTCAAATTAACTAGTGACTTTAAGTGACAGTGTGTGTGTGTGTGTGTGTGTGTGTGTGTGTGTGTGTGTGTGTGTGTGTGTGTGTGTGTGTGTGTGTGTGTGTGTGTGTGTGTACTGTGTGTGTGTGTGTGTGTGGCTCACCTCTGTGTCCAGGCTCCTGCATTTTGAAGGTTGCCGTTTTCAACCTCTTGCTGTAGATGCCCTCTGTGTGTTTGATGGTGACTCCTCGGTCCAGCCCCGGGTCTCGGTGCCCGAGGACCTCGCTGCTGAAGCGTGGGGGCACGGCGTCGTCAGAGCCTGGAGAGAATTCAAAAGTGGCTCATTATCTACCGACCATTACTGAGACAATAGATTAATAACCTTATTGATCCTCAATTTTTGGCCAGTAATGAACAAAAGACGTCCAAAGACATGGACTCAACAGTCCCTTCTCCCTCGGTCTCTCTGCTGGGGCCCCAGCTCTGCCTTTGTCTCGCTCTGCCCCCGAACATGAATAATTAATGCACCGCCTGGTATAAGTTACAATAGACCAGCTGCTACCCAAACAGGCGCAGGGGAAATGAGAGCACAGCCTCCCTCATTCATTCAGATTCAAGTGACAATTCAATTCTCTGGATTTGATAAATTCTTTAATTTTCTATTTTTTATTAACTTTTTTTTCACTATTGCTTTTTTTATTTAGTCAGCTGCAAGATGGAAAATGTGTCAAGTTAATTTCTAAGACCAATTTTACATTATTTTTCAAAGGAAGCCCATGACATACACAATTCAAACAGTTTTGGTTCTTTCACTCTTTTTGATTGCTTGACAGTGTCCGCTAAATTCCTACAATGTAAAAAATACAAAAGGTTTGTATAGGAATCCAGTATACCTACATATATAGACGACTCAAAGAATTAACCAAGCACTACATACCATCATGCATTATGTGCTTATAAGTATTTATTCATTTTGTTTTGCTATATTCCTCTACACTGAACTCTGTGGGGCGTAGTGAGTGAATGAGTGAATGATTTCGGACACCGCCTATGTTACCTGTGTGGGAGCTCTCCATGGTGGTGTCAGAGGGATCAGTAGAGAAGTCGGCTTCTGTTTGAGGGACGTAGAAGAGCTCCTCACTGCCACGAGGTTTATAAGGCAACAAAACAGGCACTGGTGAGAGGGAACATACAGTCTTTACTTACCACAGATCGTTTAGAAAAAAGCCACGTTGACATTAAGTGTTTCACAGCAGAATCTTCTACCAGCTCTGGTTCTTTTTAAAATCAGTGGCCACGTTGCACTTGAACTTGGACTTTGTGTTTTAGCCAACTAATCTCTCCATCTCCTGGCAGCAAAAGTTATAAAACACAAATAACTTTATATAGTATGTTGTCATCCGACTTCTAGTTTAGACCTCTGGCCTTAATAATAGTGTGATCAACAGTATAATTAAGTCTGACTGTGTGGGAAAGAACTAAAAGAGAAAAGTCCTTATCATATACGGTTATGATCATATTAAAAAAGTACATCTTGTAAAAAGCGTACCTTGTGTTTCAGCAGTGAAAGGACTTGGTGACAAAGCGACTTTGTGACGTGGTGTAAAGGACTGTGTGGATGTGGATGTGGATGTGGAGGTGATCCTTCCCAGAGGCACAACGGTTTTGAACAGGGTGGAGGTGTCGGCTCTTTCAGGCCCCCGCCGTCTTATTGGCTCTCTGTTGTCGTACCACTCTGGCGGACTGGACAGGCCGACACCTTCGTCTGGACTGCTGGGAGCAGAGGAGGAGTGTCTGAGGGGGACAAATTCTTTACGTGGCAGCCCCGTAACAGCATGACTGGAGTGGACAGCAGTGGTCGAGCTGCAATCGGCAGCTTTAGGGGACAGAGTGAGATGGACACGTGAGACTTGACCTGTCGTGGCTGGGGACTCGGAGGAGGAGGACCCTGAGCCCTGTTCAGCTTCATGACCAGCACCAGAAACAGAGCTGTCCTGGACGGATAATTCGTCATCTCGCCTGAAAGACTGCGAGTTGTCGTCTTTAGCTTTCACATCCTCTCCATCTAAAGCCCGTGAGGGTGGAGGAGGCTCCTGAGATCGGCCTCCTACAGCGTCTTGTCTTTTCTGACTCCCTGCTGCTGACTGAGACGTCAGGTTTTGGTTTCCGGCGTAGAGACTACTGTTTGTTTCGAACGCAGATGCTGGCTCATTGGTCATCTTATCTTCTTCATCCATGATAGGAGGAAGCTGCCTGTTAGCTTCAGGTTGTTCGACTCCTCCTGTGGAGAGCTCGGTCAGGTGGAGCGGCTCTGGTGACGGGCTGATGGGAGGCGCAGGCGAAGTGGAGGGAGAGGGGGAGGTAGAGCGTCTACGGGTGGCAATGGTGATAGATGTGAGGGCAAGATGATTTGTCCTGGGAAGGGTTACCCCTTCTCTGGCAGCAATCTCACGTATCTGAGCCTCAAGGTCTGGGCGAAGAGGGTTTTGAAGCTGCCCGCTTGAGTCAGGGAGACCTGTGCTGAGGCCCTGGAGCAGCTGGGATGTTTGTTTGTTAGCATCACTGAGGGCGGTGAATGTCTCCGTTTGCTGAGGCTGGTCCTGCACCCTCTGGGCTTTAACACTGGACGTCACACTGCTCTCTGTATCTGTGCTCCCTTGACTCTGAGAGGAAAAGCAAAAAACAAGAGGCCCATGTTAAAACTGTGAGACCAGGCAACATCCTAGTTTCCTGTGAATAAATCCATCCACAACCAAAGTGTCAAAGAAAAAAGTTTTTTCACTGCAAAACTCCACTGGAAACATAACTTGGAACAGTTTTAATTCAGCTTTTCAAAAACATGCATTTGTTAACACACTGCAGCACAACAGTTACCTCATGCATGAGACCTGCACCGTCCAGAGATTGAAGGCAGACAAAGTGACAACAAAAATTTCAACATTTGCAAGATTTAAAATGGAACTGTCCAACAAACTAAACATTTGTTATTGTTAGTTTATAGTACTTTATAAATGTAGTAAATTTAACTACTAATCACTACTTGTGACAAGCTGTTATATGAAGTGTAATGATAAAAAGCTCTTCATCAGTGGTTTACCATTATAGGGTTCTTTAACAGAAGCTCTCTCTTGATCTCTTCAATCCGTTTTCTGTCTTCTTTGTCCAACTCCAGAGGTTCACACTGCTGTCCCGATATCTTCAACTTAATCCACTCTGCAACATACAAATAGTTTTAATGTTGTTATAATGATAGTTTATGACAGTTCTTCTAATCCTGTGATCCTCAACCATGGGTACTTGTACATCAGGGGGTAGTTCTGCAGTTGCATTGGGATACATAGAAAAAGGTCATGAGACTGTCGTGCAGCCTGTATTATGTTGTGATCGAGAGTGTGTGAAAACTACTTAACAGATCTGAACAGTTAGATAAAAGCAATGGACAAATAGTAAAAAATGTTTTGAAAGAAACGGATAAATCATTGAAATTGCATCCAGTTTGAAATAAATTCAAATAAACACACTGGGAACATGATGCTTGGTGTCGATGAGCGAGTACTTGAACTCATCTAAGAGGGCTGTGGGGGTTTATCTGACAGAAATCAGTCTTTAAAACTGACATGCGAATCCTCCTACCTCTGGCTTTGCTCTCCTCGTGGTCAGTGATGCTGGGTGTACTGGACACCATGGTGGCTGGAGATTCACTCTGCAGTAACTTGGCCACTCTGACTGCTAGCGAGCTGTCACTGCTCCCATCACTCATCACTCCCTGATCAGTGTCCTCCGGGATGGGTGAGGAGGAGCTGCTCCGAACAGGACCTTCCTGAGGAGTCTCTTTGTCCTCCTCTGTGACACCCGCTATGTCTGTCGGAGTAGAGGTGAGCTGTTGTGTACTCAAAGCTGGTGGAGGCTTGAAGACACGTGGCTGTGGTGGGGCCATGGTGTCAGGGGGAGCAGCGCTGCAGCCCTCTGGCTCTGCCCGCCGAGCTGGTTGAGGGAGGGCAAAGGTCAACCCTGCACCTCCACTAACAGCGCTATCTTGTGGCCTTCTGTAGGGGCCTGTGGCTGCTGCAGTAATAAGAGCTTCTGTGGATGGGTAATTAGTTTGTCCCGATGATGTCATACTCTCTCGGCCAATAGAGCTTTCTCTCAGTTTCTCTGAGGTCAGCATGGATTCGGACGAGGACCTGGCCCACAGCAAGGAGGTTCGAGTCCTGGGATCTCCAGAGGAGGAGGAGAAGGAGGAGAATGAGGACTCCTGGAGCCTGCTTGTTTTCTTCCTCTGTGAGAGGAATAGGTCATCATCAGAGAGCAGACGGGGCGCTGCAGGGGAGGCCACAGAAGACCCAGCAGATATCACATTGTCTGCCTGAGAGAGTAGCTTACGTATCTCCAACAAGGCCTTGGAGCTAACAAAGGAAGCCTCTGCACTTTGCTCCATACTACGGCTGCTTTGCAAGGGTGAATCCAGGTCTTTATCCTCACACTTAGCCTCGGTAGCTGACGACAGGTCAGAATCAAATCTGTCTCCTAACTGAATGGTATTCTGGCTGCTGGTTAAGCTGCTGTCCCACTGCTGTTGCTGGGCAGTCTGCATTGTGGAGGGATAGGAGTCTTCATCAGGCTGAGAGCAGGGTGTCAGTCTGCGTTCACCCTGGAGAGCTTCTGTATCTGATGAAGGAGAGGCCCGTCTGGTCCGCTCTGGGACAGACGCAGCTGGACCAAGACTGTCCAGGCTAAACGGTACAGATATACTGGAGTCCACTGACAGAATGCTGGACCTGGAAAACTCTCCTTTATGGGGACTGCCACCTGAAAATACAACATTTATAAATGAACCACACTGGCTCATTATGGGTAATAAAGGTGAAGTTACCAATTAGTTTTGATAGAAATAATCCATTCAGCTTTAACATGGAAAATAGTGAAAGTGAAATGTTTTATTGACATTATTTGAAAGAAATGGTCAAAATTATTGATATTGAATTGAATTATAAATATTTTTCAACTTATATTCTTCAAATAGCAGTAAATAAAACTTGGTATAAAATATGTAATAACTTTTTGTACTTTGTGTATTTACATGCTGTATGTATGAGTGTATGATAAACTACTGGTAATGACATTTAGCCTTTAGATAGTCTCCTGAACCTTCAGCCAAACCACCGGTTTGGGCTGAGTAGTTAAAACATGATATATGTTGGCTTATATTTTCTGAAGGTACCTTCAGAGGGTTGGGTGCTCTTGGTCGGGGTTCCAATAGATCCTTTAATTGTACAGAGATCCGTGGGGGAGAATTCGGGCTCTCTGATTGGCCCTCGGGGTGCAAATGGAGTTAAGATTGTTGAAGGAGACTGGTCAATACCGAGGTTATGAAGATACAACTGTAAGAAAAACAAATGCAGAACATTTTAGGACCAGGAATGCAAGACTACATAAACACAACTACAGTGTGCATTCAATGCTGAAACTGAATCTGCAATAACAATTACACATAATAAGTTTTCCAGTCCTATTCATATCTTAAAGAAATCCTATGTTTGTTAATATATGAAATCAGTTTTTCAATTACCGGAATTCGTTCTTCAATGTTGAGCTCTCGAGGCCTGGGCAGAGGTGGGGGCGTTGATAGTTTTGAAGTCCAGTATGGGGCGTAGTTATCCACCTCTAGGCTGACAACAGAAGATGCTCCAATGGAAGCTCCTAACTTAATTTCACTGTTGTAACTATCTTGGGAACTGGAGAGGGTAAAATCTCGATCTAGCGACACATCACTGAACTGACCGAGGCTCATGCGAGGCGAGGGTTGAACTGTGGCGCTTGGCTGATGGTGGACATCGTCCTGGGTCTCTTTTTCTGCAGGTTTCTCTGTCTGCTGATTTTTCTGGACCGACATGACAACCGTGCTAATGGAGGAGTGGGACTGTGACCTGCCGAAGGATGAGGCAGAGGGTCTTGTTGCAGACCCAGTATGTTCTTTGTCACTGGGAGCACTACCCACTGCCTCCCCTCTTCTTGAGGGAGAAGAGCCAAAGGGAGCCGTGGAGAAGCTCTGTGTGAGATCCTGATTGGCAGCACTTGAAACAGCAGGCTGCTGCCTGGCCTGCTGACTCAAGATGCGATTCAGGGTGTCAGATACTGCTTCGTAAGCTTTCTTTTTAGGAGAGATGCCAGAAAATCCTTGCAGTGCTAAACTATCAAATAGTGATGTGTTACCTGAACTCTGATTTGCCCTCCAAGCATCTACTTTTTGCATATAGTTGAGACTTGGGAGAGACTGGACTTTTTCAGAGTTAGGTTCCTCTTGGCACTGATTAGATTTGTCTGGGTGATGGACATCAGCTACGGCTTCAGCAGACTGTGGAGAGATCCCCGTGTTTGACTCATAGGAGTTCCCTTTATTGGATTCTATGGCAGAAAGTTGCCCTAATTTAGCCTTGACACTGGATTTGGGTGGGAGCTTAAAAACCCCTGGAGTGGACTGAGACTGTGGAAGGAAACCCAGGTAGGACCCATCGATCCCAGTTTGGTTCCCTGAGGACCAGAGGTCTTGCTCTCTGTGACCCCGTTCCACGCCTGCTGAAAACAGCCCTGTCCATGGCACGCCACCCAGATTTGTTCTCATTACACTTGGCTTGCTTTCAGACGCCGCTGTAGGATATGGTGTGAGAGAGTGACCAGGTGGTGTAGGACTTTCCCGTTGTTGCTTTTTAGATTCAGCTTCACAGCTGCTGCGCCTTTCTACCTCAGACAGCAGCTCTTTGTGTAACTCCTCACTAGAGTCATCAGGCTGAGTGCTGCGGAGTCCCATGGTAATGTTAGAGACATCACATGGCAATGTTCGTGACTGGACAGGGGATAAATCTCTGTCAGGTTGTTGTGTCCGCTGCTGGGGAAGACACGCTTCACCTGGAGGACCTTCTCTTCTAAACTTACTTTGGTCAATGCCTGGTTTGCTAATTCTAGGGCTTTTAGACTGTCCAGAAAAAGATGCAGTGTTCTTCACAGAGATATCGGACGCAGAGGAAATAGCACTACTAGTGCTGCTTGGCATGCCAACATCTTTCTGAAGGAGATCCAGAAGATGCTGAGCAGGAATATCCTTACGCAAAAAGAACGTCTCATCCTCAGCAGCCTCTCCTACTGGTTTGTCTGGAGGGTTACTTAAGGTCTCTGAGTCCTCTCGGCTACCTGCAACACCTCTGGTTGGTATTCTGTGTCCATCAGTGGTAGCGATCAGTGGAGAGTGAACAGCTTCCTTTTGCCTGCCTTCGTCCCCTGGTGACAAACTGTGCTGGGACAGAGAGCAGCAGCTGCTCGCTCCTTTTTCAGACAGGATGGTTTCCTGGGCCAAAGGGTGCTGGGACAGTGAGCCACGCTCAGAGGCCTGAGTGGTGCGGTCCTGGGGCGGAAAGTGAAACCTCTCTGATGCCATGGAAATGTCAGGGTACGCCCTTTAAAAATTAAATAAATAAAATGAGAAATTTCTTAAACTTCAAAGAACATGTAGAGAAGAATGTCCACATAGACAATAATATTGATTTTATTTTTTACCTTAAAGGGGCAAATTCATTGTTACTTTGGTGGAATAAAGAATATTCATTGAAGATGTGTTCCACTCCAGAGTTTACAGGCAACAGGGGGAGGGCTGGAGACAGGTTACTGTCCTGAAACTCTGATGACACAGAAAATGCTGAATGACAACTTACAGCTAGAGTATAGATCTGACAAACCTATGTATACAAATCATCGCTGACTTCAGCTTCAGCTTCCTCTTAGCATTAGATCCAATGTGAATTATCAACTAGACAACTTAAAATGTGATTCTCCAACAGATATCGTGAAATCATGAGACAAAAATATATTTCAAATACAAACCATAAAGTAAAGTTTTGAGTTTGAGTCACAACCAGTTTTCCAATAACACAGTTTGCTCTGAATCACCCAGTTGTATACAACATTAAAACACAAAAAGAGTGAAACAGGACATTATTTAATGTACAAACCTGGCAGCAAAGAGTGGCCCCATGGCTGCTGAAGCTCCCAGCCATCTGTTTCGAGCCTGGGCTGCCTCTGGTCCAGACTGGCACGGCTATGACTTTGAGCTCCCAGTTGGTTCATGGATGTTTGTCCAACAGACTGACTCACATCTTTCTCTGCTGGCACCTGAGGAGACGCCACCGCCGTCTGAATTGAATCCCAAAGCAAAGTTAATTCAATGTTACTGTCAACTTGTACAAATTGTTTTAACCTAAAACTTTGGGGGACCGAGGGTCTAAAGTTAGATGGTGTCACATGCTGTAAAAATGTGATTTATGTAATCCCAAGTGCTTGGAAATGATGACAGACAAAATAATGTCAACACTGCATGGGAAAGGGTTTTGTCCTTGAAATATCTGAATCCAAAATAAAAGCATTAATGCACTGCAGAGCCATTATAGGATTAAATACAGATTAAAATAATTTATCACACACCTATTGTTACAACAACCCAGTTGTCAGTTTCAGCTTGAAACTGCCATTTTCTCCTTGAGGGCAGTTAAGCAGTTGTTCTGCTTGTTGCACTTGCAGATTCTCAGCTCTATTAGAAGAGACCACCAAAGAGATTAATGACTGTCTGACCTCTTGAATAGGTGTCAACTGCTGCTAAAGGACAGTTCATTTAATATGAACCGCCTTTAAACCAGTGCTTACAGTTGTGAATACGTTACTTTTCCATTAAGAGTTATCGTTATCTGATGAGTTGACAGGCATAGCGAGAAGTTAGCTATGCTAGGTGCAACAGGTGACGGTTAGCTTGGCGAGAGACACATGACTACGCTCCGTTTTATCTCCACTTAAACTGCTAATATCAACTTGCATCTTAAAAGCCGCTTTGTTACCACCATTACAAATTGCAGCCAATACTAAATGCAATATTTGTCTGACAGGAGTATTACGTTTAAAGGGAGCACCGCTGGATTAACCTTTTGTTAGCCAGCCGATAAATTAGCTAACAACCTAGCAAAGTGGTTAGCAGTTAGCTAGCGTTAGCTTTAGACAGCGGGCAACTTCGGGTAAACCTCAGCCACACATCCCGGGGTGGGAACCGCGTTTAAGCGTACCGGACTACATAAACAAGCTGCATGGTATAGTTTTACACAGGAGGATTTAAGGTAAATAATACACATTACCTCCGCTGGCTCCATGTTGTTGATGCCGTTGACGTAAGTGAGCGCGCTTCCTGGAGCTCGTATCCAGGGAGCGTTGCTAGGAAATGAAGTAAAACCCGAAAACTTCCGCTGGAGGAAATTTGAACTGCGGACCGGAAGAGAGATCATCTATCAAGACGGGACAAGCTATAAAATGTAAAAAATGTAATTCTTTAAATAACCCAACTCGTGAATTTTAAAGCTTTTACATGTTGCTAACAAGTGGCTAAATGAGCTTCCATGACCTTTGCTCACAGGTCTGCACTGGAAACTATTCAACTCAAAGTTTCCAACTTGTAGATTCAGAAAATGGATCCCACTGCAGAAACGTTTGCAAAAATAAGCGGAATGCAGCAGTATGAAATGCGCTCAGGGATGCTGACCTAGCACTCTACATGGAGCCAAAGTGGATAAATGGGTTATTTAGGAAAGGGAAAGCTCTCTGTGGGCTCAAGGTAAATCACTGCTCCTGTATCTGGTTAATCTTTCTCACCTTGTGCTCCCACTGTGTTTATTTTTATCTTTTTAATAAAATCTCAATGCTTCCAGATACTTTTAATGTTTTCATGTATGTCTTTATGTTGCAAATGACTAAGGACATTGTGGGAAAACCTCCAGCACATATAAAACTTGCCTTACAGTACAGTATACAGGTGTGATGTTGTCACCTTTTGTGTTATAGTAGTTACAAATAAACCCTCTACATTGTTAATTCCCCACATTTCCAATGCTTGACTACAAGTAAAAGAACTTAATTCCTTAAAGATGTTTACTCCTTATTTATTGCTTGTGATTTCTGCTTCACGCCTTCTCCAGAGATACTACGAGGCCTCGCTGACCTATAAGGAGGTGTTGCAGCTGGAAAGTTCGAGCACTGAAGCCACGCAGGAGCTGAAACGAGCACAGACATTGCACCTCATGGTAGGAGAAGCTTATGTATCAGCTTTTTCCAAAGTTAGAATAAACCCCAAGGGTTAAAAAGAGACTCGGTCACCACAGTAGCTGAGAGGAAGCAGTCGAAATGCTTCAGGACAAAATCTGAGAACGTCCAAAGAAGGAGGGAGGTGTACACGCCCAACACCTTAGTTACAGTTAGGATCAATCTGCAGAGTCTCAGGTGGAGGAGGTTAATTGTTTTTCCCTGTTGGTTTTAGATGCTTGAGTACCAGAACCCTGTGTGAGGCGTTTTATTAAAATCCTGCCACCGCGCACTGTTTTCCACACCACCTGTTCCCACCCGCAGCAAAGGTTAAAAAGCCGGCTCCTGTGAGATTTTGGTTTCGTGGGACCCTTGAGATCCCAATAAAATAAAATACATTTTGCATAGAAATGACCTTATCTCACACATGTATGTCCCGTTTGGTCATCATGAGCCACCGTACCTCATATGTGTATCCATGGCAACACTATTAACCATGCTTGGGTTCAGTCTCGTTCACGGTCATGAAAGTGGACTGTGGAAAGTGACCTGTTCACTCAGAACTCAGTTACACAGTTACTTCAAGACAGTCCGACTTCATCCTGCAAAAATTCAGCGTCTTATTTTTTTGATTGGCCACTCCTCCAAGTACACCAGCTGTTAAGGTTGTCTGCCTTCCATTTTAGAAAATGGGGTTCAGCTGGGTGCAGAGCTCGGAGGCCTTGAAAACACACACCACGTTGGAGGAAGCTGTTGAAGCTCTGTTCTGTTCGACGGTGGCGGTAATCTGGGTCATGGAGGTAAATGTCAATTTATGAGGTAAATAAATTGGGTTGGGTACTTGGGCCCTGCTGTCACCTACACGACAGCAGGTGAGGCACCTCAGTGATTTTGGTCAAATGTTAATAATCTTGAATGAGTTTGAATATTTTAAACTTTTAATGTGAGCAGATTCCCTTGATATTACAGTCAACAAAGGCATACGAATCTATATGTGCAGAACAATGTAGAATATTTCTTTTCAGAAATAAATCCTAGAATATTAAAGGCTGTTTGCGACTAGCTTAAAACTTATTTTGATTGTGTCTTATTAAAGCAATGACTGACAACTCTGACTCTTCACTCTGTAAAGTTATTCATGCGTTAAAGTCTGACTGGAAAGCTTCTTTTAGTTTATTTGCATGATGAGGGAATAATGCAGCTTTGGAGAAGCAGACAAACGACTAATAACATTTCTATTCAGAGTTGATGAGCTGTGTGGCTCTTCAGTAGAGCTCTGTTAGCTGTCACATGAAGCGTTTACTTTTCTTCACCAGTGTACATGGAAATATGTTTTAAAAGAATCAAATAACTTATCAAAAGTCAAGCTTTTCTTGTACTTCAGCCTTTAACATTTGTTTTTATTCAGCTGTGACAGACTGCTTTTGTGCACCACCGTGCAAATTAGTGCAGTATGAATAATGGTAAACCCTGATGGATTAAATTAGCTGAAACAATTAGTCAATTCATCAATGAGTCGACAGAAAATTACTATTATGTGTCTTTTAGCAAAAAAGCCAGAAAGTCATTGTCTACAGCTTCTTTGCTGTTATGGTTGCAAATCTGAATAATGTTTTATAATAATGCATTTATTTTGTTAGTCCTTTTTGTAATAATAAATTGAGAAATTGTAAATAATCAGATTAATGAAAATAACTGTTGGCTGCTGCCCTTAATAAAACAATTAAATAGATGATAAATATATGTAGATCGTTTGCTTAAGTATCCATTGGCTTTTGAAACAAACACTGTAAAATAAATAAATAGTGAAGCAGATGTTCAGACTTCATTAGTATGTAAGTTTGCTCCAGATCAGTCCTGGAGTTTCACTCTTACAGATGTTAATTGAGCAGTGAGCAACAATACTGATTTGAATTGCTTCTTATTTGGACGTGTTTGTCCGAAGTTAAACTTGTGTTTCCTCTGCAGGGGATGGTGGTAGAGGGGGCTCCACCGTCAGTGCGATATCCCATTAAAATCCACTCTTGACTTGCGACCCGGGTAAGATGTAACATGTTTTTCTTTGTATGTTTTCTCATATTGACAAAAGTGCTGTTTCACCTCGTTGACGAGCTTAGATTTTACTTATCTTAGACTTTAAGTGACTGAGTGTCATATTGAGTTGTTTTATATCTTTAAAACACAGCAGATGTAAGTAGGACTTAACCACCTACGCACATGATTTATCATTGTTAATGTCACACTTTGAGGGCTTGTAGTTACCTGTGCTCACCAACATTGTTCCGCACCTGATCTTCATAATGAAAATAAGCTTCAGTACAATTATGCTTTAAAGCTTTTAACCCACAATAAGCTTTGACATCCAAGCTTGACGTGAGAAATCGTTTTTCCTGTTGCAGCCTGTACAAGAAGGAGTGTTTTTTTCTGGAGGACCACTGGCTGCACGAGGGAGGACTGCACCTTCAGGCACATCCCAGAGCACAAGAACATCAACAGGGACAAGTTCACCAGTAGAGTGGGAAATGTTCACATGTAGGGAATAAAATGACAAGCATGCATTGTTTCCTTTTGATATTTGACACAGTGGTGGTGTCAGACTGTGCTGCTCTCAGTCAGCTTGCTTTCATCTTGGTTTTTGGTTCTTGTGAACAATTTTCGTTTTGGTTTGTCATATTCTGTTGCATGTCTTTTGAAATGTTTGCACCATGATGGCCAGCCATTGTTGTACAAATACAAAGGGCACATAATACTATTATACTGCTGTACTATAGTATGAATGCATATGCATGGAGCTTTGGGCATTCCTTAGCAATATGATTTTGTCAGGGATTATCTGTAATTATCTAATCTGTTAAAAGACTGTGTTAAAATACTTGATTTTTACTTTGTTGCGTTGTTTTAGAATTAATTTTTAACAGATTTTTCTGTTTTTCAGTCACCACTAGGTGGCACTGCTACCTTTGTATCCCTTACCTTTGGGGCAACAAACTGTTCTGTTTTTATTTGAGATTAGATTAGATTTTTTAAAGGCCGTGATTGATGAGTAGTTATGCTACAGGCACATTTAATGTGCTATGTTGAGCTTTGAAACTCGGCTCTGTAATCAGATTGTTTGGGCAGTGGGTTTGTTTAATGTGTGGGTTGGATTAGTTTAGTAGTTCTGTACATTATATATACATGTTGTAATTTGTAATCTGTTGGAGAATCGGTTTTAAGTGTAGAAATGTTTGGACACAAACTGTCATACAATAAGTGCCTTTTAGTTACTGTATCTGCAGCTCATTATGAGTTAATATCGTGCCATCCACATTAATATAAACAGAACAAGACTTGTAGATGGAACAATATAGATGTGAGTCACTACAAAGGGTAATAAAGTCATCCTCATGAAAAGCTGCATAAGGCTAAAGCATGATTTGTGAGCAGGATTATTCAGGCCTCAGCATGCAGCTCAAGTGTAATTTGGGATATCACTATGAGGTCAGAGGAAGCCGTGACTTGAGGATGAGAGGCCCAGTGGTTTTCCGCTGTCCCACCGCTAAAACACCACCAGATTAATCCAGGCAGCAGCAGTGTATCCTGTTGCAGTGTCCTTGAGTGAGTAGCCCTCTGCAGTTCGAGTCTGAGCAGATTCCCAGTTAAACACCTGAAAAGTAACTGTTGCCCCTGAGATTTTATCTAAAGTAAGGTTCTTCTAAGCCTAAAATACCTCTCTTCAATCTCCCTGACTTGTGTCTGTGTGCCGTTAATGTGGGTGGGATTTGTGCAGATCCCTCTTTGCTGAGGCCCAGCAGGTTTGTTATTTGACTCAAGCAGTTCAAGGTCACTTTTGTGACTCCTGTTACGTAATGTTTGGGGTGTGAATTACAAAACCTTCCCAAAGAGCTGAATAATTATCTAAAAACGAGGTTGAAGCGATGGGGAAGAAAAAAAGTTGAGGCATTTAGCTGTAAAATGTGCTTAGTTTTGACCCTACAGGCAGAGCAGCTGCACTCGTGGACATTAATTGGCTGATGGTGGCATACCTCACAAAGCCCTTTTGATCGGTGTGAGATTTGAGAGCATGAAAGGCCTGTAATACTAATAACATGAACTCTGGGTGAACCCATAGGCAGCACTGGGACATCCAGTTGATACATTACCAACCTGTAATATGGGTCTATATTTAATCTTATTGGTCTGCTTGACTTTGTCCTGCTAGAAACCTGTTCAAATGCAGATAAAGACTGATAAGAGGTTTGGGTTCACAAAACCGGCTGGAATCAACATCCCGCCACTCTGGCCCGGACAAAGCCAATCCCTTACTTAGCTAAAGCAAACACCAGGAAGATTAACTGCATCTTGTTAAAAGGCTGCTTGGTTTGTGGAGCTCTCAACAGATTTCTCTCCCTCCCAAAAGGAGGAAAGAGGAAACAAGAAAACACGGTAACAGAAATTAACCAGCAGACATGACATGTTGCTCTCCCACTCTTTGCTTTTTGATGTATGGCTATGCAGCAAAAATCCTCCTCACTCTCCCTCGAGAGAACTTTTGAGATGGAGTAATTGAATGCATTGCTTTTAGCGCAGAGCCACATAATCTAATTTTTATTCTAATTCTGTGGTTTCCCACTGCTGGTAAATAAACTATTGATGTGACATGAGGGAGTAGCTGACTCACGCTGTATATCAACAGTCTGATTTGTTTCTCAAGGAGCCAAAATAAACGCTCCACTGCAGCTCTGCAGCCGTTCAGCTTACAGGCCTCTGCTTGAACTTCATAACCTTCCCAGCAGGGCTGCTGCTGTTTGCTTGTCCTCGTTTTAAAGGAATGACACTTCAAACGTAGCAGTGTGTGTATTCTGGAGCAACACACTCAGCATTATCTTCTTTGTTTTGCTTCTCTTCCAGCAAATTCTTGTAGGAGCACTGTCTTTGCAGTTTAAAAGCCCTGGAAAGTTATTTATTGAGATGTGGTCTGACATGAGTTTGCAACTTTAAAGTGGTTTTGCTTATTTCACAGGAGAATTGTCTGCTTGTAGGGTTTTCTCTGTGCTCTTCTGACTGGTGTAAAGTTGGCAGGATATTTCTGTGCAATGGGCAGAATTTAGCAATATTTAAATCAAAAGCTGGTGACAGTTGTAGGGTCGTTGTCCAACGCTGTTAATCAAATGTGATGATAACCCACCCGCAAAGTCCTGAAGCACATTAGTCGGGTATTTAAAATCTCAAAACAACATTAGTTTTTTCTTCAAAACCTCAACTTAAATATGTTTGATAATAATTAATACTTACAATTATAAAGAAGTGCTCACAGTGAAATCAAGTTTTAAGGGGCTTTGAGACTTTGTAATACCCAGAGTTAGCTTAGTGTCTGTGTCAACAGCAGATCTATTTTTGGGGGTAATAAGGTGTTAACCATATAAAAAATACAACTTTGCTCTTTGCTCAAAATGTCAAGATTGTGTTGTTTGTTGCCACTGGAAAGTCTGTAAAAAAACCCAGAAAATCTCAGCAGTATTCTTTATGTTGAAACGTACATGTGTAAGTATACAAACGACTGTGTGTGCAGATTGTAATGAGCGCGATAACTGAGATCAACAAGATGCTGTGATGGTAGACTCACACAATGGGGAGGCATCTGGTTCACTGCAGCCTCTTCCCAACCTTTGCTGGATTCCTTTGTTGCACTGTGAAATGAATACAGTAATTGTCACAATGAGAAATTGACCTTCCCTTTAATCACGACAGAGGCCCCCTTAACAAGTTAAAATAGCGCAAACCCAATTAGGGAATTGATTGCTTGCTTTCATTTTCCTCATTTGCATCAGGGTCATATAGGGAAGATAAATTAATGTCTAGTCTTTTGTCCACACTGTCATTCCTGGTTGTGAAGTATCTATTGCTGAGAAATGAGCAGGAGAAAAGTCTTTTGTCTACCCTTGACAAACTCATCTCTGATAATCTGCTGCTAAACGCCTACGGAGAGAAAGACCTGCAGCAGATTAAAAAGTCCTCACACTGTCACATACTGCTGTACAGATACACACACGTTTTTATGTTAATGAGATAATCTGACGCATCACTCAAAGGACAAGATCCGTTTTCATGAATGTTGCAGGTCATGGCGCTGAACCCCAAAGCCCATTGGTTCGAACAAAATATGTAAATCTATATCACACTGAGGTTTAAACAAGGCTCAGTAATTTCCCGAAACAGCTGGACACTGTGGTTTTCAGAAAACACTGATCAAATAGAAGTAAATAGTGTACCTGTTTGGGACTATTTTCAGCTGTGGATTAATACACATTTGGTGGAGTATATACAGCAGCAGGGTGCTGTGTGTTATTGTGCACTACACAAATATTGTGCTGGATTAAACAGTCTAGAGTTGGATCTGAAATAACCCTTTGAAACACTAAACTGACTGACCGAGGCAGCGGTCGACCAGTAACTCCTTTGTTCTGCAAGTTTAAGTTACTGTTTTTGTCAGTGGAGTCTGGTGGCTTTGAAATGAGCGATGGAAAGGATATTTTTGATTAAACAAAAAGGATCTTACAGGTCGATCTCTGCAGGGATCCTTCCTGTAATGTTGTCAGACATTTCATATAACAATCTGAGCCTGTAAATGGTAAAAAACACTTTTAGTGGACGTACTTTGATCAGACACAGTTTCCCTACAGGATTACATTAACAGCCACTGTAGATTATTTGCTGTTTGTTCTCAGCTGCTGTCTGAGGCGATATATACTGGACTAATTCCAAAAGGTTTTGTATCTTACAGTCATTTCAAACCCAAAACATGCAAAAGGGACCCAGGTTTAAAAATACCAGTTATTCTTTAACTAAATCTAATCTAAAAGTGCCTCAACTGATGTCTGTTGAATCAGCATTGGTTGGGGGAGTGGAGATAGAAGTGAGCGTACCAGACCTCTGTAGCACCTCATCATCTACATTAGCCCCCACTACCATAACACACCCAAATATCCAGCTGAACTGTCTGTGGTCAGGTTGCATTGTGGGTACTGTAGGCGCCAGGTCATGACAAAGAAGGAGAACATGGAGTAAAAATGTTGATAATGCTGATGTTGCTGCATCCATTTTGATTCTTTTTGTTTGCAAACTGTCCATTGTAAAGAGAACATTGTTATAGGAGAATAAAGATAAATCAGTGCGATACCCTTGATAAAAATAACACCCAGTGTGACAGTGTGACTGTTTTTAATCGTTTTTGAACAACAATGGAGCTCTATGGCACTTAAGGATAAGTTATGTCAGGATCAGGATACATTGATTGCTGGTTTTCATGGAATTATGCTGGTCAGCGATGATACGATTGCAACAGCTGTAGTTAATGGGTTAACATAAAACCTCCTGTATGTTCACTACGACGGTCTAACTGCACCCGTAAGGTACACCCCTGTTTCTTTAAATTTAAATAATTCATGTGTGCAGGTTTTTATGTGTATTATGTGCATGTTTATGTTCACACACAGACTGCAGGGCGACAGGGGGGATAATCGCATTGACTCCCTTTGATGTCGTCCCTGATAAATGACAGTTTAAAGGTTGAATCTGGCATCTGTTTCATCTCCGTGAGACTTGCACAGGCACATATTCTGTGTGTTGTCACTTTATTTTGGTCTTTGTCTCTGTGATCGATTGAGAAATGGCCTGTATGGGAGCAAAGTGTCATTAACATGATTAGAGGCTTGTAAACAAAAAAGGGCCTTTGGGTTTTCAAGGCACCACTGCGCACACGATGATGTAAAGCTGGGCATGCCTCAACTTGTGTTTCCTTCAAGTATTTACGTGACTTAATGGGGTGAAAAATATGTGGCCTGTGTGCACTGCAATCATTAAAACCTCCAGTCAGGTTGTATTTCATCTTGCTATCAACCTCCATATCTGGAGGTGTAACGTGTTCAAGGGCATGAAAAATGATGCGGCCTGTAAATCCTTTCATTGTTGCCTGGAGGAGTTTGACTTCCAATAATTGATGCCCATTTCCATACGGCACCTGTCTTCATTCCTGCCAAACTCTAAGCTAAATCTCACATGGGCCTCTTTCACACACAGTCCAAGGCTCCGTTTTGTGCCATTCATTTTTCAAAAACCTTAGATTAACCTCTCTGACACCGAATACAATAGTGTCACCGTTAATCTGCGGGTTATTCCTCAGACAGTGATGTATAACAGGAGACACTTGTAATAAAACTTTGCCCTCCAGGCTTTAACCAAACTGCGTGCTTCCTGTACAAATGAAACCTGCTTCCTTTAATACAGATAATGCTGAGTGGCATGTCAGCTCAGTTTAAGTGTTATATTAAAAAGGATTGGTGTTCATGAATGGTAAGGAAAAATAATTCACTGCTGAATTTTGTGTCTCTCCTTAAAGGACAACACTAGTATTTTTAAACCTGGGCCCTATTTCTTTATATATTTTGAATTCAAAGTCATTGGTAGGTACAAAACCTTTAATATGGTCCAGTAGATCGCATCAGGCAGCAGTCGAGAACAGGCAGCTACAATGGCTGTAATGTAATCCTCTGCCATTGACAGGCTCAGATTGTGTCTGACAGCATTACAGAAATTATCCCTGCAAAGATAAACCAGTAAGATCTCTTTTGTCTAACCAGAAATAGCTGTTCTATCACTTGGTTCAAAACCACCAGACTCCATTGACAAAAACAGTAATTTTACATGGGAGTGTCTGAACTGTCTGTGTCTCCATCAACTAGTTTGTTTGTGTTATAAAGTCACTTTAGTGTTCTAAAAGGTTAGTTCAGATCCAACACGATATTAGCTTAACCACCAAAAACGCAGACAGTATTATTCAGCAGTAGACTAGCCAGTCTTGCGTTCTGTGAAGTAAAATTACTGTTTTTGTCAATGGAGTCTGGTGGGGTTGGAAGGTGCAATACAACAGCCTTTTCTGGTTAAACGAAAAAGATCCTACATGACTACATCTGTTTCCATAATGTTGTCGGGCACTTCGAATAACAATCTGAGCCTGTCTGTTGCAAAAACAAGCTCTTTTAGTAGACATATTTTGATGGGGTGCAATTACCCCAAAGGATTAAATTGCAGCCATTTCAGCCTGTTCACTGTCCGTTCTAGGCTGACGGCTGATGTGACGAAAGGTTTTTAACTACCAATCGCTTTGAAACCAAAAAAATGCAAAAAGTAGGGCCCAGGTTTAAAAATGTTGGAATTATCCTTTCAAGCCACTGAGAGAGTCAAATTTATCTTCAGTACTTAACCAGTTTGCCAAGCTTTATCGCTTAAGCACCTTATGTACAAGTGAGACAAGGCAAACAAGGTGGTTCTCTGTGCAATGTTTACCACCCATTTAAGATGTACTGAGGAGGCTGTTTATCTCTCTTCTGGTTAGAGAGGCTGTGTAGCAACCAGGATGTCTGGGACGATTTAAGACTTCCTCATGCTCGCCTGCTTGCTTTCCCTGTTTGAAAATGCTGCAGGAGGATCCATCTATTCCTCCTGTTGTAATGAACCTCCCTGGGGGCCCAGGCGCACCATGTTAAGACGCCTTAGTACCAGAGCGATTCATTACCTCGGAAATGTGAGCTTTTGTTCCGTTTTCAGCAGAGCCCCATTAATCTTGGGCTGCCTCCTGGCATGCAGGGCCAGGTACTGCTTTGGTAATTACAGTTAATCATCATTCAGACGTGCACATGGACCGCGGGCTGCTCAGTGGCTTCCATGCAGGGGCAAATCTACCCTCTTTACACTGTCTACCCCCTCCAGTTTTCTTTCTCTTTTTAGGTAATTGTGTCCAGTAAGATTTGGCTCCAGTTGTGCAACGGCCCCTCCTGCACAAACAAGTAAACATCCCTGCTCCGCCTTTCCAGCCCCCCTCCAAACATTTACACTATCCAGCTGTCAATGTCGCACGGCTACTGGAGCCTACTGTTCACCTGCCGTTTATGATTGTGATTAATGGAAAGATTACAGGATGGATGATTTTCAGGAGCAACAAGCAGAAAGAGGCCATCTGTATGCTCTTGCAGCAGACGGCTGGATGGATAACTTCATCACCCAGGGCTTCCTACAGGCCCTGATAACATGGAGAGCTATGATAGTTGTTTGTAGTGTTTGTATTTGGACCAGCATGGTCAAGTCTGAAATATCTTCATAACTATTGGATTGATTCTCATGAAATTATGTACAGACATTCATGGTCCCCAGAAGATGAATCCTACTGACTTTAACTTTTCCTTCATGGGATTAATATTTGTGTTTTTTAATTAATAGTCTCAACAGCTAATGGATGGATTGTCATGAAATGTGATAAAGACATTGTTAACTGATTGTCTGGTCAATATTCTAATGTACCCAGTAATTTATGACCAAACCTGCAGAACTAACAACATTTCCATCGGCCTCAGCTTTGTGTTAATTAACCAGTGTTACTATCACGTTAAGTTAAGACGACATGTTAATATGGTAGCAAGTTAAGCATTATAGGTAAAGATCACTACTGTAGCATTGTTAACATGAGCATGTCAGCATACTGATGTTAGCATTTAGCTCAAGCTGATGTTGAGCCCAAACACAGCTTCACAGAGCTGCTAGCATGAGTGTAGACTCTCTTTTTTAAGCAATAAATTAATGGTTCCAGATTCTCAAATGAGAATATTTGCCTATTTAAGTCACAATCTATCTGATCTTAATATATTTAGGTTTTTAACTTTTGATTCGGCAAAACAAGCAACTTAAATTGTGATGAGCATTTTCCACTACTTGTTGACGTTTTATAGACCAAACCATTATAATGAATGAAAACAATTGTTAATAGGATCTATTTTTACATTCCTAATACAGTAAAGTAATGCAGAACAGAACAAGCTCGGCTGCTGGATAATTTAAAGTGTAATAATAACCCAAGCTGCATTTTTTTTGTCAATCTATGGCAAAGAAATTTTCCACAGTGGAAATAATACAGCATCACTTTTATCATTAAGCATCTATTATTCAATACATTCAATATATTTCATCAGTAAAATTGTTATGATTAGCATAAAAAGAAGGGCATGAAGTGCGGAAAATATGTGCGTCATCAATCTGTGTGTTTTTGGTACCATTTTACCATCTATTTCTGCTACAGTTAGTGGTTCCCTGTGTTTCCCAGAATGCCTTTCACTGTGAGAATGTGCCTGCATTGAGCTGTAGGTTATAGTCTACACACAGGTGGGGAGAACAGCACTGATGATATAATGTAATGAGAGCAACAGAAACACGGGGAAAGCCATTGTAGAAGAGACAAAGACAAACTCATACCCCCACAGAAGGAGGAAACGTACCACAATGTGTGCTGAAGGTCACAATTCTCATTTTGACAGCTAGATGTTGATGCAAAATGGTGGTTTATTTATTTTCCTCATCTTTTGAAAGAAGGTGTCACGTTTTAAAAATGTTTTTCAAAACAAAACCCTCAGCTGTGTGGCTCGCCAAACGAAGCTCCAGTCAGTTATCTATTCAGCAGACTAAAAACCACTAGTGTCTAGGGAAAATGTGAGGACTCTCGATCAGCTCGCTGTTGCACATTCCTCTAAAGACCAGCCACAAGCTCTCGGGGTATTGATTAACATTTTAGATAGGAGCAAAGAAGAGAATCACTGTGTACTCTTCTATTAGGAAAACGTGCCCTTAGAGGTTTGTTGTTTGTAATTTGAACGAAGATAAACCCAGAGCTTAAGGGCTGCAGCAGCAAACGAGGCAGTTTTACTCTGGTTGACCTCCTTCAAGGAGAACAAGAGCAAACTCAAACAAAGCTGCGCTGTTGTTGGCTTTGCTTGATAAAAAAAACAAAAACCAGAGATTGTAATGATGGCAAAGTATGCTGAAGACATTTGGGTCCTGTCTGTCAGTAATGAGAGATGAGGGAAGGCGGCGTCCTGTTATCTGATCTCAGGACAGACGGATGAAAGATTTTCTCAGGTTTGTTTTGCACCTGTTTGGTTGCATATTGTGCCGATAGTGTCGTCATCCAGTGTTGACGAAAATCAATGGTCCCCTTTTCCCCATAAGAAATTCCTGCGAGCCAATTAGATGATTGCAAGTTAGCAGACAAGATCGTTAAAGCATAAGTCTGGTGATATTCTGTATTTTTCTTAATATCAGCAAATCAGTGTGAACACTCAAGCATCTTTCTAGTCTAGGTGCAAAAAAAAACTGTAACTGGTGACACTGGTGAGCACTCTGGTGAGTTCGTTACATAGAACCATCTGGAAACTGCTTTTATTTTGCCTTTTCTATATTAGCTTTTAGACACATGCAAACATATTGATACATAACTGTATCAATATAAGAACAAAACACTCAACAAGTTAAATCAAAGTACATTAAAAATTAAATTAAAATAGAAAAAGGTATCTCCTACAGCCAATAATCACCAATGTCTGATGTCATCCCACCATACGGGAACACAAAGTAGGCAGGGCTCTGTTTGCAAAGGGACAGGCACGTTCAAAAAACACTGGACCGCTGATTGGATGAATCATCACTGTTGAATCACAGTTAATTTAACTCTTGCAAGAGGAGTAAAAACATCTTTTCCATCGAGAAAGGCCTTTAGCATCGTTCTTTGAAGAAGAAATGCTCTGACTGATGCTTTAGTAGCGGTATCCTCTTCAGGAGCCGGGATTGTTGTTTTTTAAACCAATATTTGCTTCTCACTGGTGTCACACCTAAAACCAGCCCATAGCTTAACGCTGAATGGTCTGAACACTGTGGTTCGGCTAAAAACACACAGATAGTCGCGTGGTGGTGATCTCACGATTCCAGCTGCCTCGCAATGTCACAAAAAGTTTGTCTCAAATTTGCCCTTCATCAGGAACAGGCGTACAGCGCTGAGGTATATATACGTCAAAACACCAAAACCGACTGTGACCTGGTTCTGATATTCAACCTTTAAACTGCCATTTATCAGGGAAGACAACAAAAGGAGTCAGTGTGATTATCCTCCCTGTCACCCTACTGTCTCTATGTGGGAACATAAACATGCACATAATACACCTAAAAGAACCCTGCAGACTTGAATAATTCATTGAGATGAAAAGAAACACTGTATATTATGGATGCAGTCAGACTGTTTTACTGAACATACTTCATGTGCAGAAACATAAGGTATGGGTGTTTTAAGCACCACAGCAATCTTTTGGCATTTTAAACTGCATTAGCTAGTGCAATCTGTATTTTGTTGCTGACTAGTGCATTTTCCTTCTTTCTATGCAGCCAAGGGGAACAAGAATCAGTCTTAAAAATGAAGTGTGGGCGATGTTCTATGTTATTTTCCTACTTATTAATCTGCAGGTGAAAATAATCTCCAACAAACCTTTACCTCTATTTGAGTAGGTTTTCCTTAAAACTAAAGAGCCCAGCTGCTTTAGGATATTGTTTAGCATTTTTAAAAATGAAGCCATAAATTTGTGATAAACCTGTTTTTAAAGATTTATATCCTCAGTAAGAACCAGCACCGGGTGGTGGCATCAGCTCTGCTCAAGTTCAAACATAGCCTACTTTGAACATCTTTTCTAATTTAGGTTGAAGCTTATGTGATACTAACATTTTAAGGGTTGCACCAGCTGAAGTAGCTCAAATGTAGGTATAAGTTACAACTTAAATCTTGCACCTCGTCGTCAGTAGGTGTAAAGACTTGTAACATGACACGGACAGAAACGTTTGTTTTCTGGTGATTAAATTTAGCTTTTTTTCACTGTTAGACTCTTAGCGTGGCACAATGTTCAAAGACAGCATGGTAATAAACTGAAGAACAGCTCTTTTCACTGTTTCTGTTTTCTGTTTTAGTCAGCGTGGACTTTATTGAAAAGTAGCTGAGATGAATCTCATGTCTTTGTGGTGGAACCAAACATCAGCTTTAGTATCAAACTAACTAGTTTGTTTAGTGGAAACTTTGCACCCTAATGTAAGAGAGACCTGCTACAGCTGGTGCAAGGGGCTGCAGGGGTCTTGAGGTTTAGTGCCAATAGCATGAGTGGTGGACTCATTGACCATAAGAAAGATGAAGAAGAACACCAGCCTTACCCTTTACAGTTTTAGGGGTGTTAAACCAGGTATAATATTGTTTTGATTAGGATTACGTCAGGCGGATTCTTCCACGGATTTCAGGCTTACAGGAAGAACAAGTCATGGAGCACACCTTTCTCAATGAGGCCTCTCTGATTGTTTGCTTTTACCTTTGTGTTCTCCTCACTGCTGCCACCTTAAACCGCAAGACACCTGTCCCTTTGTGCGACACTTTCCACACACACACACACACATGTGCACACACACACACCCATTGAAAACCTCTGGGGGTTTCTGCCCAGTCATTTGGCACATTTTTGATGTTGAATCAAAAAAGACAAAATGAGAGAGCGAGGAGGGAGCAGGGAGGGAGGGGGAGCAATCTAGGCTTTCCACTCCAGTGAAAGGCACTCTTTGTTGAGCACTCCGCTGCACCCCCCCTTCAACCCAATCCTCCCTCCATATCCACCCTTCATCCCCCTCCCTCCCCTCCCCTCCCCTCCAAAGCCCGGGTGGATTTTTCATTAAATGCTATCAGAAATGTGACTGGTCCTATTCATGGGCAGATGGAGGGCTGGCTGTGCGGCTGGAGACCAATACCTTCACTGGAGAATGACAGGAATCTGGGCTGTAGGTGAAGGTCTGGGTGGATAGCCCGGGCAGACTTTAGAGGGAAAATGTGCTTTTTTCTGAGGTTTTCTTTGTGTGTAAGAAAATGTTTTTTCTCAATTCTGAATATGTTTGATATGTCCTCCTGGACCCATGTGTTCCTGCTCTGATTTTCTTTGGTTAGACCTCCTTTGTTTGCAGAGAAAAGAAAAACAACCTCTCATTTGTTATATTCAATAGCAGCTCAGTGTTTTCCTCTCTCTGCTCTGAGGCTCCTCCAAGTAAGACCTCCTTGTCCTCATTTTTTTAAAAGCTACTTAAAGAGTTAAGAGCACTCTGCCTAAACAAAACAACATATTGTGCCACTGTTTCCTCAGACAAACAAGGTGACCAGATCCATCCGCTGTTCATTTCTCACTAAAGGAAAGAGATGAACCTCTCATATTGTTAGAGAGCGGTCGATTATGTCACGGGACAATGGAAGGCAGCGGGTTGGAAGAAAACACAAACAATGATTTCCGCAACAGCAATTTAATCCTCTGGCGTTAAAACCTGACACAAAGTGGACAAAGGCGAGGAGGCTGGCAGGAATAAACCCCTGAATCTGAAGATTAAGCAAAAAAAAAATGAGGATCCTTTGTGTAAAAAGGCCCTTTATCTGCTTTTGAAGTCTGTGAGACCTGCCAGCCGTCCTCAGCCTCTCTTTGTAACCGGCCCCCATGTCCCACAGCAAACCACCACCTCACTTTCATCTGCCCGTCATCTTAAGGGGCAATTAATGCCATTCAGGTTTACCCACTACACAGAGAGAGGGAGAAAGAGGGAGAGGGGGAACGATGGTGGGAAGGCTCATCTACTTGTTGAAGCATGAACTGGACAACAGTTTAGTGTAGCCTAATTTGGAGCATATACGGCAAGTGGCATTTCTCATCTGATCCAATCCAGCGCCCCTCTCCTCTGCTGTTATTATTTATATTTGATTGGGCTTCTGTTTACAGGCAAGCAGTGTGGAAACCAGCCAGGCTGTTGCTTAATGAATATTTCACTGCCTCCACACAATAAGCCTCCCATGATAGCCCTGTGAATAACGTCCCACTCTGCTCTGCAATTCTGCCGTGCGGCGTGCAATAACTCCAACTCATACTTGATGAAGCTGCATGTGAGGAGAAGCCCCGGGTTTTATCACTGACCTTTTCGCTCTCTGCTGTATTTCCTTTACTCTGGGGACCCCCACTGTTTCTGCTTTGCTGTTCTAATACAGTGGCCCCGGCCCCGGCGTCTGCGAGAAGCAGGGGAAATAAAGCCTCCATTTGCATTACGTAATTTCATGCATTATTCAGAGCTTCGGAGAATCATTTCACCTAGACAACTCCTCAGAGGGCAGTGAGGAGATAACTGTTAGTGACAGGACTGGCTCATGAAATGCAGAGTGACTTAACCACCCAATCTGCAGATATTATCCCAGCCTGAATTGGAAATAGACACCGGCACACTCACACAGATGTGCTCTTACAAAAGTACACACTCGCTGTTATTTTCACTTTTTGTTGTTTATCACTGTGGGGGAACAAGTGATATCAGTTGCATATTTTTACAGTATATTTGTTCCATGATGCTCCTGATATTTCAAAGGATTTCAAAGAACGTGGAAAACTACAGTACAGATGAACTGGGCTGAATGGGAAGGAGCTGATCTGCCTTTTTCTTCCTCACAAACACAAAACCAAAAGAATTTGAATTCAGATATTGTCAAATAATGATGTTCTATTTCTGCTTCTGCTTGCTTTTTTCAACGCAACTCCTCTGTTATATTGTAGTCTTGTCAAAATGGGGAATATGTAACGATTTTGTTATCATGATCTGTCTTTTTTCTTAACAGGCGACATTAATGTGGAGGCAGTAGCACTGAGTCCATCACGAGGCACAGAGAGTCCAGACAGGCCAATTAGTGCAATCAAACAGCCACTGTAGCACATAAGCTGCATAGCAGGACTGCTCACAGCAACTGGGCATTGTTTCTTTATTGTCCGCAGCTCACAACAGAAAAGAGTCTGAATGAGCCCACAGCTCCGATGGTGGTGCAGTTGTTATCGTAGCCAGGAAACACCGCAACACAAGACCACGGAGAAATAAAGCTTTCTCCTTCTAATCATAGACAATGGAGTGTATTTCATTAAGCCAGATAATGGTGTGTGCATTTCATTACCATAGATAACTAGGAATATTTAGATGAGGGATGAGGTGCTCATAAAGCGCCAGTTGGTAGCCATGGTAACCTGGATCTTGGCAAACAAAAGAGTCGGGGAGAAATGTTTGCTAGGGGATGGAGAGAAAGAGGGGAAACGGAGATGAGCGAAGGAGGTAACCACGACGCAGAGCACAGTCCCGGGACAAAGCAGCCAGGCCGAATGCTTCCATGGTGTTTTCCTTCCTCAGGTGACCACGGTGATCCTCCTTTGTCGTAAAAGTTAAATATGCTCCCCTTCACAGGATCCCCAGGATAATACATGCTAATGCAGCCGTGGGCCAAATAATAAACTTAATCACCCAAATGTGGAAATCAGTGTGCAGTAAGAAAACCTATCCATCCATCTTGCTCCGCTCCTGTGAATATTACAAGTCCCACGTGCCCTCCTCACGCTGCCAGTCAAATCTGACTTTATGTTGTGTGAATTTCAAATGAAGACGCTTTCTACAATAAGACGGGCCTCCGAGCCTAAATCAACCCAAACCGTGACCTTGACCTTGGGAGATGGTTCTCATTCATCCCATTTCAGAGCTGTCAGTTTGAGGAAAAACACCAGGACGGGTTATATTACTGTGGATGACACTAAAGCAATGTAAATCAATTTCTTTTTGGCAGCACGCAGCATTAAGCCCTGCTCCTCCGATATTGGCCTATCACTAATGTAGAAACATTATTTTTGGCTGGAAAATTAAGGGCTGAAGTGAATGACAACTCAATGCAGCTGATTTGGCATTTGCAAAATATAACGTTGATTACAACTGAACACATTTTTTATCATAAATTGGCCAGTCAAGCTTCGGTACACTGTAATTACAAGTTAAGTCACAACTGTGTCATTTAATTCAAAAGACTATTTTATACTGTCTTCTCATACTAGCTAAATGAATATGTCGTTTTCTTCAGATGACAACTGAAAAGACATGAAAAAGAAAATGCTTTTCTTTTCTTTGCCATTTTTTTGTTATTGCACTTCTTTGTTCAGTTTATTTTATGCATTTGTCCTTTTATGCATCCTTTTTTAAAACCCTGTTTTTGTGATTGTTTTTAAATTCTGAACAAGGCTCAGTGAGCACGGAGGGGCTGTACTCTCAGTTTAGTCAGTTAACATGCTAGTGAATGCTAATTAGCACTAAACACAAAGTAAAGCTAAGGCTGAATGTTTATGGTGCCTTGGAGGAAATTTCATGAAAGCTCAGACTTTATGAGTTGTGACATGTTGTTTTCAGAAATGGCAGAGGCCATGACAGTTAATTAATCAGTCAATGGTAAGTTAGGGTACGTCCATCAATAGGAAGACAGGCGATTCAATCCCTGGCTCATCCATGTTGAAGTGTCCTTGGGCAAGACATTGAACCCCAACTTGCTCCTGACGTTTAGCTTCAGTGTGTGACTGTGTGTGAAAGAATAGTCTCCTCCAGCTTAGATTCCTTCTGTGTGCATGGGTGAATGAGGATGTAATGTAAAAGCACTTTGAGTAGTCGAAATGACTAGAAAGGAGCAATACAAATGTCTGAGGAAAATGTCTATATTCTCCTCCGCTCGCTCGCCAGCTAAAATGTTGGCCTCCGTGGCTTCTTGACAGAGATAGCAAGAAGTCCTTTGGCATCCATGTTGCTTCAAATGTCATGACCAAGAGCTCCATTTGAGGACAGCATTAGTTTTCCACGGCATGTGAACAAAAAACAGATGTTGGACAAATTAAAATCTTGACTTGTTAGTGGTGCTAGGTTAACAATGGATGTACAAAATGGCATGGCAATCCATCCAATCTAGTTGTGGAGACATTTTACTCAAAACCACAAAAGTCACTCTCATGGTGGAGCTACAGGAAAAGTCAGAGTATTATTTAAGTTAAGTCGGATTCATCATCTGGTGACCATGAATGTCTGTATGAAATTTCAGGGCAATCCATTGAATAATTGTTGAGATATTTCAGTTTCAACCTCTTTGTTTTAAATTTGGGAAGACACCACAGCAGATGACACAGAAAACAGACAGTAGCTACACATGACCTGCACATGGAGTTCAGCCATTAGGTGAAAGCAGATAGGACTCCATATGGACAAGCTCACACATCCTGATACTCCACTTTAACAGGAATGTAGCACTGCTGTCAGCCACTTGATCTAAAAAAAAGAAAACCCTGCTTTTTAAACTTTTATTTATCCTGGGAACTGTTGCACAGACCATACTGAGTATGCTCTCTCTAACCCTGCCTCACTTTCAGCAGTGCTCATCCATATTTGGAAATTCTCAGACTGCAGCCACAATATGAGAAGCTCTGGGAGCAAATTCATTCCTAGAGCTTTGTTAATTAACATTTCAGGATCTGGTAAAACATTCTCATCATTCGAGGCAGTATTTATGTCCTTCTCGATAGCGTGGAAGTAAAACAAGAACGTGGAAATAAGGTTAGATTCCTGTATTAGTTTTGAGATATATTACTTTGATATTTATGAAATATTAAATATTGGCCAGTGGTGGTCCTCAGCTAACAAGATGCAGGTTCCTCACTGAAACATACTGGGGGAAAGCAGTGCACACAGCCAAAAACAACATTAAATATGGGCCATCGCAAGTTGTAAAAAAAAAAAAAAAAAAAAATGTAGTATTGAGCCTTAAAGACAGTGTTGGAAAAATAAGCCGGTAGCTATGTAGCTGGCTGCACATTCAGCATTCCCCCATCCTGAGTAACCTGAGCAGGCACCATGTTCCTGGGATGAGAGTTCAATGTTTTGTTATCTAAACATGGGTAACCCACATGGAACCTGATTTTTCCGGTTTGAGCAGCAGTGAAAACACCTGACAAGCCACACAGGTGAAAAAAAAAACGCACACACAACAGGGTGAACCCAGCCTGTGACAGCCAGGCATGATAATGTGGATTCCCCTGATGATGTGTGTGTGTGTCTGTGGGGGGGGGGGCAGACTCCAGTCTTGGCCCACAGTAATAAGATCAGCCTGTTTGGGCCTGACAGGCTGAGCCTCTCTCAGGGTGGCCCATCTGGCCAGCGCCCAGGCCACGGCGCCAGCCACCGGCTCCACTGTGCGGGGACCCATCTGTGGTCCTGTGTGGTATCAACCATTACACTGCCAGGCCTGTCCCAGTCTGCACATGGGTCTGCTGGTCTGTGTGTGTTCTGCAGATGGGATAGTGGGTCAACTAATAGCAGCAAATCCCTCCTAGTGATAGTTTTAACCTGCCTGAGGTGCACAGATGGGCAGGATTCAGTCAGATAAGCTGCAAGAACGCTAACCTGGTAAAATGTGGTAATATTGGCCAAATTCACTCAAAATTCACACAAAATCACTTTAAATCATTTTATGCCGTTCAACTTAAAGATCTAAGATTCCCTACTGCCTTAAAAATGTAAGTTAGGTTGAATAATTAAGTCAGAGTTGTTAGGTTAAGTAAAGTTCACTGAACTTGTGATAACAATAAACTTTAGATATAACATACAATCAACTGTTCAGTCATGAACAGACATGAAGAATGTACAGATGTGTCTGCTCCTGCTGAAGTCACTTTGAACCAGCACTGGTACAAAGACAACATGAGAGAGGCGGCTCCTGATGATGACCTTGTTAAATTATGAATGTAAGGGGGGCAGGGACTGAATCTGATACCAACCTTCATTGTGCTTCACATTGTTTTCATTATCACGAAACGAAACAAGCATGTATTATATTTGCAGCTCCGACGGTCAAGTGTGACAGATTTTAAAATGGTTAAATGATCTAAAACACCAACAGGAGAAGGGAATTAAGGGCAGTGGCTTCTCTTCAGACACACCAGACAACACTATGTCCAATGACGCAGGGCAGAGACACCAAAACATTTAATCAAATCACACAAGCCAATAATAAAAGTCCAACTGAAATCACATTTCATGATACGTTTGTAGTGAAAAATAATATCAATGTGTGTGTGTTTTTTTTTAATGTGTGGTTAACAGTTGTTTTTACCATGAAAAGAAAGAAAAATGTCCTTAGGGGAAATTACAGACATGTTCCTTTTCGTCTCATTTCGTCAGTGTCTGTGTTTGATTGACAACAGCTGGCAGGTGGACTGCTGGTGTTACACCGTAGGGAACGAGAGACAGTAAACAAACTTGTGCTGTAGCCTACATGTGATGGACAGACACTATTTTGTCAGCGGTATTGAAGAGTAAGGACCACGCCGGCATCTATACAGATACAGGTACAGGAAGCTGAGAAATATAAAGTATAAATTTCTTCCTTTTCTGATGGAGAAGAACATATGTGCTATAAAATATAATATCATAATAATATAATATATATAATTTAATTTCAGTTGGACTATTCTTAGAACCGCTGCCTTGTAATTTCTTCATCTGAGGGTTAAGTCTGATGAATGACAACCACACCTTCATTCTTCTATACTTGTGATATGTCACTGATTTACCTCAATACAAAGAGCAAGTACGAATGCAATACTCGATTTGAAGGTGAATGTGTTGTAGAGCAACACGTACAAACTGAGAATGGGATGGCCATGGATCCAATTTACCTGTGGATATGTTTTATCCATTGCCAGTGAGTGTTAGTTTCTTTGTAATTCAGTTTCAGGGAAATTAAAGCAAGATGAGAGAACATAGACGTGACAGCAGCTGCATAGCGAAAAGATCACAAGAGACAGCCGAGCATGAACTAATATGAGACAAGACACATCTGCCTCTGAGATCTAATGGCCCATGAGGTAGAAGTGGACGTTTTAGTTTTAGTACGGAGCAAACAGAGTATAATATTTACAATTACAGGGTGGATTGTGGTGAAATTTGGTACAGACATTCTCAACTTTTCTCAACTGGCAAAAAAAGTTTGCGTTTTTGAGTGAAACTGGTTGGATGGATTGTCATGCCCCCCTCCTGTCCCCCTCAGGATGAATTGTACTAATTTTGATGATCCCTTCAGCTTTCATCTTGCACCATCATCAAGTCCAGATTTGTATTTGTCCAACACTTTGATTTATGACCATAATACTAGACCTTGAACAGGCAGCGTGCACCAGGAGATACAGACAGTTTAAAATCCTGTAGAAGGCATGATTCAAGGTTTTCAATCAATCAAAATTGATTTTTCAAAAGTCTTGTCTGGTATTAGTATCTAAACCACATGACTTGGTCCAGGTTATCTGTAATTGTTTAGTCAGCCTGATCGGAAATCATCATGACTGACAGTTGTGCAGGACATACAGCTAATTATGACTATTGTTTACTTTTTGTAAACTTTTGTTGTTTTGTTACTCAGCAACTTTTGAAATGTAAGAATTAATTTAGCGCTTTAGCATGCTACCATGCTAAACTAGGACAGTGAGCACGGTAAACATTACCAAGTAAACATCAGCACATTAGCACGTTAGCATGTGAAATTATCATTTAGCTCAAAGAACAGCCTCACTTGTGGATTCCACTACCATATCAGTAAGCTAGTTAGCTAATGGCTTTCAAAAGTTAGGAATGATTGGAAACTGTAGCTGGTGTTTGTTTTCCATATTTCTGAGCAATTACCTTCTTTTTCTTGAGGTGGTTGCTGGTTTAGAAATGGTTCTTGGCACCGCCTGTTGAGGTTTTGCTTCACCATTAAGATTATTTTATCTGCAGATTGTCTCTGCAAATGAGGAATGTTTAACTTATGATCCCGCCTGCAGCTCTCTTAATGTACAGCACTAGCACAATGGGACAGTGTAAGATCATTTTCATGGTTACTATCAAACCTTTTATCTTTCATATACACATTCACCACTTTATGGCTCGATGTTACAACCCATTAAGCTCTGTACTACTGCATATATTTTAGACATGGGTGGCCACGGTGGCAGTTAAAGCCCTGACAGTGCTAGTGTTAGCATTATGCTCCAGCCATAAAGTAAATGCACATATCAGCATTGTCTTAGTAAAGGTTATTTCTATCTGGCAAAAACACTACAAGTAGACTTCAAACGCCTCGTAGTCCACTCGCCTGGCTGCACAGTTTAAAAGCTCGACATGGTGTGTGGGACAATGGTCGGCTCTCGAAAGCATTGTGGTAATCAGGGCCAATGGAATTTTCCCTGCATCATTAAAAAGGGATTGGTCTGCTCACTGCGTCCATGGGAAGTGCCGTTAGTTAACCCAACAAAGGTGCTCTGGCTGTGGACCCCCAGAGATGAAGGGCATCACAGGGGCTCAGTGAATCCACCTCTAATCCTCTCTGCCCCATTGTACCGATACACTCTAAACCCTTTGACCACTTCCCGCTCTAATCTCTGCAGATTTGTGTGAGTTAAACAAGTTTCTGATCCGTGGGCTCACAACTTCCCTCCTCCTTCTCCTCCTCTGCTCTCTTTGCTGTGGTGACAAGTTTAGTTACAGCAACTGGCCTCAGCCGAGAGTTTTAAAGTCACTTATTTACAGTAATAAACAGATGTAATTTATACACCCTAAAAAACACTTGGTTAAAAATTTACTGAGCATGGGTTAATACAGCACCAGGGGATAACTTTACTCAGTACCATGGGGTGTTTTGACCCTATTTATTTTTACATTACTGCTGGGTTACTGGATCAAAACAGTGTCCTACTCCTGGGTGCTGGTTAAAATTAACACCATGACACTGGGTCAACTATTGGTGCTGGGTAAGGATGGTAAGCCTCACCGATCCACATCGATGCATTGCCATAAAAGTTCATGAAGCGATTGCCCTGATTAAATAAAAAATGTGGACCAGATACAATTTGGAGTGAACTCACAATGCAGCGTCTCTAACATCACTGCATCGATAAAATGTGATTTATTATCTCTGCCATGTGCTCGACTGTGCTTGCCTGTACCTGTACCTAAACTGACGTCCATAGACAAAGTTTGCTTTCCTTTTCAATAGGATCATCTGCAGATTAATTCCATACTTGATATATTTTGATCCAGTAAAGTTAGGCACGGTGTGAGATGACTAAACCTCTGTTTCGGTTATCTTCGCCGCCATGTTGACTGTAGGGGAGACTGCGGTGGGTTGGAACATTGTTCACTCTCTGCTGTATTCCTCTGGCATCATTTATGTTATCAATAATATTCTAACCAGCAGCAAATGAAAGCTTCAGGTCTCAGCTATAAATAAATATGTTTTAATATACACAAATGATTTCTAAAATTAGCTGATTCGTGATCAAAATCATCTTGTGTATTTGTGCCAATTAGCCCCATCAGAAAACTGCCAATAATAGTTTACATTTTAATATATGAATTTCCTTTTTTGCACTACAAAGACCTGTTTGTGAAAGGGTCAAGTGTTTCTTTGAGGTCAAAGAGAAACAGCATAACAGCATACTGAGTTGCAGCATCTTTTATATCTCCTCATGTCTGCTGTGACATTGTAAATTCCCCCATCGTGGGACTAATAAAGGAATATCTTATCTTATCTTATCTTATCTTGAATTGCAGTGGGTTGAATCACATCGTGTCGAATCTCACTGCATCGCAAAAGGGGTGAATCGTATTGTATCGCATTAGTAGTAACTTCAAATGTATCTTTAATGCCAGTCTGGTGTCAGTGTTATATTGACCCACGCTCAGTCAGTTTGCAACCCAGTGCGTAAAACCCCTTTTAAACCAGTATAACAAGGTACTTTGCTGGTAATGTTTCCAGCAAAAATGCCAAAAGCTAAATATGTTTAAAACATGACATGACTGAAATCGTTATTTTTCTGTTTCATGACATTTTAGAGACCAAACACTTAAACTTTAATATTTGCAGATTAATTGTTAATTGCTGTAATTTAATTATCAAAGAGACTGTTATAGAAGATGTGTTCAGGGATTATCAATATGCAATCACTGTTCTCCTGAATGTTTGTTTAAACATTAAAAATCTGCTGACTGAAATATTGAATGAAACAAGGGCGTCTTTTTTTTTTAAGATGGAAGAAAATACACATTTTCCAAGAATGACGAGTTAAATCTTGGGAAAATTTGTTCTACCAGCAATCCAAAACCAAAATACATCCAGTTTATAACATTTATAAAAACTATGAAAAGCAGCAAATCCTCATATTGGAAAAGCCAGAACCAGGGAATAGTTGGCATATTTGCTACAGATATTAGCAAAATAGTTGCTGAATAATCTTATATCAATCAACTAATTGATTAATTGACTATGAGTTGTATTAATTGTTGTCTAACATGGAAATCAGGAGTTAAAAATGTCAAAATATTCAACATTTCACTTTAAATCTTAATATTAAAGTGCATATTTACATTTTCTTGGGTCTCTAGCTGTACGGACATTGATCCACATTCCTCTCAGTCCCACCTCTTTCACCATGTCAAGAGGATATTGTGTATATGAGCGTGAATGCACGAATGCCTAGCTGCTGGGAGGAGGGGGTGGAGTTTTTGGGTAAGTAATAGCAGGCCGCATTCAGGGAGCTGGTGGTCATGACAAAGCACTTGACAGACCGAAAGACACCCCCTAATTTCAGGTTGACCTTGGCTTGTTTAGCATTCCCCATTGCTGCTGGTGACAGTGACACGTGTCTGGGGTTGGGTTGCTTCTAGGAGCTGGAGTCTAGGGGGGGCGGCAGAAGGCATGCGTGTGTGTGTGTGTGTGTGTGTGTGTGTGTGTGTGTGTGTGTGTGCAGATGGACGGACCGTTAGGGATGCAGTCTTATATTCCCATGAGAGGAGGCAGAGGTCAGGGATCAAAGCCCCAACTGACTCCCCTCCCAGCTCTGTGCCTGGGGACATACAGAGATCCAGAGGGAGGTGCTGCTCCGGCCCGCCACATCGCACAGTTCGGGCAATTAATGCAGCGACAGGGATGGCAGGGGTGCACAGACAGGAGTGGTGGGCTGTTTGTGAGTGTGTATGTTTGCATGGAAGGGAGTGTTGTGTGTGTCTCCTGTGCCAGGCCGTTGTAGCTTGCACAATGTAGCAGTGCAGCTGGCACATGACACACACACACACACACACACACACACACACACACACACACACACACACACACACACACACACACACACACACACACACACACACACACAGCAGAGTCTAGAGAGGTCTTTTAATTAAGGGATTTGTTAATTTTCTATTCAACCTGACAGTGATGAATGGGGGAGCACTGCCTGCCCATCTCAGCCTCGGCTGTTGGGCAGACAGAGCTGCCTAGGAGGCCTCTGGGTGTGATCATCACACTCACATTTCACATTTGAGGATTTTTAACCCTTTGGAAGCCAGAGTCGCTGCCTTTATTGGAGCTCAGAGAAAAAAGAAAAAAAAACCCTACTGGCTTGTGAGGAGGCCAGACAGGACTGAGAAGTAAACAGTCAAACAATGACGACACATTGTGTGAACAAAGCAAGATTTGTTGCTGCTATTTGTCCACAATGGAAGTAACACTTAGACTCATTATTGTTCATTTTGGCCAGTTACCAGTTTAAGCTCATCACACACTCTTTATAAGTGCCATTAAATGCATAAAGTATACATTAAGCCTTTTATTGCTTCTTACTCCCTAATGACTTCTAGCCAAAAGACATAACATTCTTCAAAAACTGATTATTTTATTCTCAAATACATAACTGTTCTAAGAAGCCGTTAACTTGCAACAACAATCAGTATGTTTGCTTATGAAAAAGACTATTAGACAACTGCAGCACATTATGTTTAGAAATCTAATAAGAGTGAGGACAACTGAGCACATTATTCAGTGTAGTTCTGTGCTACTTTCTGACTTCCCTACCAAGTTGGTGGTACTCTTTCCCAATGGTTTCTTCTTAAAAGTGGCTTCCAAACATAGTTTTATTTAAAAAAAAAAAAAAAGCTTTGTGTTTTCCTAAAACATCTGGGCAATGTCGATTTCAGCAAACATTACTCAAACAAAAGTAAATAGTGCATTTGTTAGGGATTATTTTCAGATGTGGATTATGGATTTGGTGCTCTAGTGGGTATTTACAGCCAGCAGCAGGACAGTGTGTGTGGGACTGGCTCAGGAATAATAACAGTGTGGCTCACTGATGTGTTTTTAATAGTTTTTGGACAACAATGGAGCTCCATGGCAAAGACATATCAGGCGTCGGATACACACACAACACTCAGTAGGATCAGATCATTGTTGGTTTTGGTCTTTTCGAGAAATAATTTGCTAACAATAAGAAAAAATAAAGGACAAAACCAGATTGATCCTTTAAAGTGCTGCTGCTTATGAGGGGAGGTCTATTATGAGGTCTGATGTTGTGAGAGTACACTAAATAATAGAAAACAATACAAAACAATCCTTCAGTAACACAAAGTACAACCTCAGAGTTGAATCAGTGCCTCCGGAAAACAATTAAATCTATAACATAAAATAAAATAAAAATTATAACCGCCACAAAGGAAGAATTACTGCAGGACTAAACGACCTAATAAACTGGCAACTGAGGGTACAAACCGAGGCAGAGTGAAGCACGATGAAGCTGCATTTAGTTCATTTTAGTTTGTTTCTTTTAAATCTTAATTTAAAACTGTATTGTTTCCCTGTGTCTTTGATTAATTTTCTCTACTGCATTATTATACAGTTGCCTTTATTAAATTTGAGTTTGATTTATTACTGCACTGTAGCAACACTGAAACTGTACTCCCGTCTATTATTTTTGTCTTTTCTTTATCTAATTTAATTATTCATAATTCTCATTGTGCTTTAAATCTACTTTGTGAATTGCCCTCTGTATTTTAAAGGAAGCACACAAATAAACTTGCCTTGATTCCTAATTTCATGCCAGAAATCCTTCTGTAAGATCGGCTGCTGTCCTTTTTTTAGTGAAACTCTTCAAATGTATAACTGAATGTATTTCATATGTATTATCAATACTTCCTTTGTTTCTGCTAAACACGTTTTGCATTAAGAGCAATATAGGCACCCTGAAGCAGCAGAGAGCCACATGTCATATTGGCCCCCATGCAATTTATCTATTGTGATTTGGCAGCCATTCATCTTTTAAATGCTCTCTCATGATTTCCTTTGTGCATGCAGAGCCGGAGGTGACCTTGAAAATGGACCATGTGGTGTATTCTGATGATAATTTATTCTCACATACAACAAACTGTCTCACTAACATTATTTTCTTCATGCTTTGTGCCACCTACATTCGCTTGAAACTTTTGTTGTAGTCGCAAATGTATTCTGGTTTTAAAGAATCCTTTTCAGGGTTTATGGAACCATGCAAATGTTGGACATGCGCTTTTATTTTGGTGATTTTAGCACAATTTAATGTGAAATTCAATCCTTTTTGCAAATACAGGTCTCTAACTTGAGCATTAATAATGTGCACAAACCTGGAAACACTCTTGCAAACATGCTTATAAAGTTGTAATTAACCGCTGTAAAAAACAACACTTGAATCCAGAAGTAGGAAGGTAAAACTATAGATTTAGGTTTTTATATAAATTTCCCTGCAGCACTGACTCGTGGGATCATTTTCAGAGACTCACTTAGAGTCTGTGAGAGACTGATATTGATTTATTTCATCAATGAAACCCCCTACAATGGAGCTAAACTGGATCTCAGCTCCAATTTTTAAATATAAGACGCGCAAATGACTTTTGCCTCAACTTTGACTGTCCTTAATATTTCACTTGAGTGTCTGACAAAAATAGTAACAGAGTCATTGTCCCGGCAGTCAGGTCAGTTATCAAACCCTTTTTTTTGGAGCCTGTCTTACTGAGCTTTGACTGACACACACACACACACACATGCACACAACCACACACATGCGGCACACTCCGTTTTAATGCATATTAATGAAGTTAAACGGCCCACTGTAGAGAGGAGACAATGGAGGAGAGGAAGGCTGGTTGTGAGCACAAAGCCGTGCATCGTGGGCTCAGGGGGAAGCAGAACAGGTGCAGTGAGGACACTGCAGCTTCACATGGATCAATTCACTGTAGGTTCATCAGCGCAAGATGGGATCTGTTGATTTGGTCAAATCCTGTTTTTTCTTTTTGTCTTCATTCTTTGGGCTAAATTGTAACTGTTGTGGTGTTGCTGCACCAAGAAATATCCTGACTAATTCTCTAAATAAAGAGGCGAGGTCCCTCCTCTTCCTGTGGACCATGGGACTTTATTTTAGAGAAAATATGAAACATAACTAACAGCAAAGTAACAAGTAACAAGTAACTTTTTGATCCCATTTGAGGTGCCCCATTGATTACACACATGGTGTTTGTCAATTCAAAAGACAATTTTCCAAGTCAAGAAAGTCACAGTTTGTCAAAAAGGTTATGAAGTATAAGACTGTGACTAAACATAATTAGAAAGACTGCACACCCAAAGGTTGCATAAGTGAAGTCCAGCTAGTTTCACTTCCTGGCTGATAAAGGGACCAGGAGTCACTGGATAGAACAAATCAGGTGAAACAACGTAAACATTTGGTGTGGAACTTTCTAAGTTACCGAGTCAGTGAGCAGGTGACGAGACCAGAGGTTGTTATTCACAAAACTAAATGTTACTTTAATATCTTTACAACAAACTGCGACTTTCTTGCCTTGCAAAACTTCATATTTGTAATTCATGCCTCAATTCAAACAAGATAAGACATGACTTGCCTCTCGCTGTTGATACTTTTGCCAAAATAAGGTCCCCCAGGACTCATCAAATGGGGGGAGGGGGGCCTCACCTCTCTATACTGTTCATGAAGAGATCTTCTAGTGTGAGAGATGTGGGACAAACTCTGCCGTCTTGTATCAGTGTTTCCAAACTATCATTGACACCCTAAAACTAAGCTTTGTCTGCTTGTCAGATCTTCTATCAATCGTGATATCTGACTCTTTAACTTCAGATTATTTTATCTAAATAATTTTTTGCAATATCAGAAGAAACTGGATATTACTCTGGAGAGAAACTGGAGTGCAGCATAAGAATTCATGCTTTAAAAGAACAATGTTCCTATTTTGTATGTGTGTCTTGATCCTGCAGCACAGTCTTGTTTATTGTCTGTTTGCCATGAAAAAATGAATCAGACTCCAGTTGCAAATTCTGGTATTTCTAGTCAGGCCAAGGATTTTTAAAGGAGAACGCAGATTATTTCAGACACAATGATCAGTTTAGTAGTCATGGTTAGTACTGTGTATCTTTTCTGTGGCTCTGGAGAGGTTTTGTTGCGTCTTAGGGGACGACGCTGGTGATATTTAGGACGAGGTGCTGTGAGAAAAATGTAGGATCCAGTGTTTTTAGAGCTTGAACCAAACTAGGGGCAAAAGGTCAAGGTGTTTTGGCCTCAGCTGCATCGATTCTGACAATTCTACATTTATGATTATTGTCCTGTACGTAAAATCTGGAGGAAATATATCAGAATCTCTCAGCCAACAGGATACATAAAGCTCTAGTAACACAAAGAGATGCTCTTCCCGTGATAATAGTCTTCTTCTGGGAGGGAAACTGATTTTCCCAGCTCAGTAACTCCCTGCTCTGCTCTGTAGACCCTCCTATGGGGCAAGAGAGATAATCAACTTGAACCAAACCACGCCCCCCTGTTTTATTCTGGGGAATTTATCAGCGCCTGTATGTTGAGTGCTCTGCACACTAGACCCAGCAAGAGAAGGGAGTAGATCACCTCCACAGACTACCCATGCTGACAGACACACCAGCCGAAACGCCTATTCACTCCTGTGGACATTAAACTCTGCCGCTCTGACAGGATGGATTTTCTAGACCGCGGATATCTGGAAGCGCGGTCCCCGTATGATTACACCTTTAATTTTTGGAACGACTACCTCGGCCTGTCGACACTTGTCGCCAAAAATAAGATCAACAGCCCGTCCTGCAGCCCCAACTCTATAACCGAGTCTCTTAAAGCGACCCTGGGCTTGGAGGACGATTCCCCGGTTTGCTCCTGCGTAATTGGGCACGGCAGAGACAGCGACGGGCAGTTGGAGTGCTGCTGCGCGGCCCCGGGCTCCCCGCCGATCTCCATCTATGATCTCAAGGAGCGCATCTCTCTTCTCAGGCCGTACGAGCACCTCGCTGCTGATTCGCCGCTGGGAGACAAAGATTCACCGTCCTATAGCAGAAGCTTCGCCGGCCTCGACCTGCTCTCCATGGACAGAAGGCGCAAACAGACTCAGAGGGGCAAGCCGGAGCCGAAGGTGTGCGTCTTCTGTCGGAATAACGGCGCACCGGAGGAAGTTTACGGCACCCATATCCTGAAGACAGCGGACGGCAGGGTCCTGTGCCCCATCCTCCGGGCGTACACCTGCCCCCTCTGCAGTGCCAACGGCGACAATGCGCACACCATCAAGTACTGCCCTCTCTCTAAGGACCAGGCGAGCCAGAGGGTGGCAAAGGGAGGCAGAGCAGTTGGGAAGAGGCTGAAAATCTTCTGAGGCCAGGAGATGGATGAAGTTTGAGTTGCACTGTAAATTACTAGTGTGTGTGGCAGTAATGTTGCCCCATTTCATGCACAAGACAAGTCTGGAGAGAGAGAGAGAGACAGAGAGAGAGAGAGATTTTAAGAAAAAAAAGATTTTTATTGATTTTTTTCTATGTGTCACTGCGTCATTTGTAATGTTTTCGTCTATCTTGTAACTCTATGGGCACATAGTTTACACTTGGACGCATTGCGCGCAATGCCCCCCCCCCCCTACCCCAGCACTCTAAGGACTTGGTGATCAAAATAACCAAAGTACTGTACAGTTCGACCTGTGAATGACCACCTTCATGCTGTAATCAGAAGTTGCTGTGTCTCAAGAAGCACAGTGCCAGTGCAAACAGCCCTGTGCATGTCAGCAAGCTGCTCTGGGTTTATGACACGCCAACATAAATGAATATGCAGCACTCCTGATATGAGATGAATGTTTAGTCCCATTGTTAAGTGGCCCGTGGATGTAAGAAGTCTGGCAGGCCAAGCTAGATGTAAGATATACTTTATATCGAGCACATTTTTTCCTGAGATAACTGTTTTCTACCAAAGGAATACACTTTTGTATTGAGGCTTAGCCTGAAGGTGATTTCTGTATGGTTTATATGTTGGATGTCTTATATTCTTCTTGTGATTTTATGTGGATAGTATTTTGCAGATTTCAACTGAATGTAAAAACAGTGGAGGGTAGATTTGACATGCAGTTCACCTACATACTCTTCAAGTAGCTCCAAGCTGTATTATTTCAGTTTACTGTCACAAGTTTGAAAACACAGATGCTGAATTGATTCTTTAGTTTTTCCATTTGGAAATGTGTTCCTGCAATTCTTGTAAATGTGTTAAAGGGGTGAACAATTTTAGCAATGAAAAGCCCGACATTCCAAAGTCTTTATCTGTCAATAGAAATGTTTTATGTACTTATTTTTACTTTATGTATCATTGGGAAATATATTCACTGTAAATGGCCTCTGAATAAACATGTAATTTGCATTTTTCTTTGACTAAATGGGACCACGAATGATTTCAATTCCGGGTTAAGTCTTATTTTGTCACTCATAACAAAACAAGCATTTTCACCAATGCATGTCATCTGAAAACGTCAGCAATAGTCATACTGATATATGATGCAAACACGCCACCTACTGTTCAAAAACTGAAATGACACCCTCTGGGTCTGTCTCACACATCAGCACTGGGGTTTTTTAGTGAAGATGATCTGTTGTAATGCAGCAGAGACGATAGTTTTTATGATTTTTGATGGATTGGTCTTTGCCATGTGAGACAAGATCAGGATTTGAAACGTATCTGAAGCTATTTGGCTCATCCTGATGTGCGTAACCTCACAATCGGGTCCTCACAACTTGTGGAAAAAGCTTCCTACTCAACCCCAGAAATGAAAACAACTCAGTTGCCTTGTAGCCAAAAGTCCCTGCATGTTTGCATGTTGATACGTTTGTAATCTAGCTGCAAGTTTTCTTGCATGCAACATTATCTCAGTTATCAAACATCAAATTTTAGGGCTGATCCACCAAGAACCACCATGAAGAACATGGTTTGGAGTGTAAGACAGGGTGTCTACATGTGTCAGCAAGTTAAACTGTTTAATTATATTTAGTGCAACAATAAGGATAAACATCAAATCTGAAAATATAGTTGCATGAATACATATGCTGTCAGTTCAAAAATAGAGAGTTGCAGATGTTATGTGTTCAATGTAGCTGAACTGTAAGAGGACAACAGAGAGATAAATAAATTTTTTAAGACCTTCCCAAACAGAATTTAAGACTATTTAATAAGATTTAAGGCCTTTTATTTGTAAATGTGACTTTAAGACATTTTAAGGTATCATAGCCCCCCCATATTGAAGTTATAACAGCCTTTAGGCGTAACTCTCTAGACTTTAATACCACAGGAAACCAATAGAAACTTTCTTTACACTTTTTGCTTTGGTCTTTTACTTTTAGGCCGTCTATTGTAACATCTGGTCAAGTACTGCAGATGAAAATTAGCCTTTTGGCTAATTCTGACATATTTACAGCAATGTTTATCAATATGCTCTGTCTGACACATAAAATACTAATATATTAGCATGATGTATATTATACTTATATACTTATATACTATACTTATAAATATACTTAAAGTACCAAAAGTATAAGTACTCACTGTGCCGAACATCCCATTTCAGATTCATATAAATATTTTATATTACTGGATTATAATTAGTGATGCAGTCATGTGTTTCATCGTAAACTTGGAGCTAATGTTAATTACTTTACGTACTCCTGGGTAGCTTAACTTATAATGATATATCATAATGTATTAGTTGATTTCAAAAAAGTACAATATTGCCTCCAAATATGTGGAAGTATAAAGAAGGATGAAATGGAAATACTCCTCAAACTTTTTTCTTAAGTACAACTGAAGTAAATGTACTAAGTTACACTCCATCACTGTGCAGTAAGTCGTGACAGGGACCCAGCCTGCACAACACCAGGACCCTGAAACTGAAGCAGCTAAATTAAATTCAACCATCATTAATTTCATTAATCCCACCTGTGAGTTTACAACCGTCAAAATGCCTTGTGTGAAAAGGCTTAATGAGACCACCTTCAGATTTTAGTATGAGGGAGTGCTCCACCCAAAAGCACCATAAATCCTGTTTTCCTCCCGTATTTCCTCTTATATGTCATCTATGATTATTCACAGACCTTATTGTGGAGCTCTTCCACAGCACTAAGGTGGATTTTGGCAGTGAATTTTTCTCCTCTCACTAAAACTTTTTGCATTTAGATCTGTGGATTCCTGTGAGTGTTTATCATCCCTGCTCAATCCACTGTGACAAGATAAATCAATTTAATACAGCTATAAATGGAGAGAAAACTGTATCGTCTTGTTTGGTGAACTGTCCCTTTAAGTGTTAAATGATCAATGAGTATCATTGACCCCTTTTGGGAACCACTGACAACAACATAAATAGAACGTAGAGCATCTCCCCCTCTGCAAAAGCCTTTGGATGTAACTGAGGCAGTAATAATAATAATCACGTTCTGCAATATAAAAGGAGTAATGTCACTAATTGGTTCAGATGCTTTAAGAAACTTCTCATATTTTGGTGTTAACATTTAAGTTTGGGAACAAAACCCAGTTGAGGACATTATCTGGCTAAATGGTGTCACCTGCTGGCACAGCAGCACTATTTTATCATTAGCTTTTTACGCTCAAAACCAACACGTTTTAGCCTTTGTAGCTAAAGGGTGATGTTGAAAACACTGTCAGCTGTGTGGCAGGACCGAGGACTTTCCTCCCACAGTTATTCTCCAATAAACCATGCTGTGTTCCCCCAAAACAAATAGAGCATAGTCCTTCATTGCCAAAATGTAGGTAATTAAGGCTGTCTTGCCTGCAGTGGTAATTCTCATGTATTCTGTGTGTCCACACTCACAAAATCAGAACAGGAATGATCAAGAACTAAATGAACACTCTGCTGAGAAATTATGGTCATTTTGTGCAAGAAATCTTAAATATTCCCCCTTTAGATTGCTTGAATTGTAATGTATTCCACATGAGTGGGCTGACATCTGCAAAGACAGATGAGTGTCAGAGGTCAAAGTGTGATCCTGACAGCCTTCAGGGGTACAACATTGGCTTTAAATAGACTGTCTTACATCTGTCATCTGTCTGACACTAAAAACGTGTCCTTGAGCAGAAATCTAAATTGCTTCCTGTATAAGAACATCAGTTTGACGCGTCTCTTTCGGCAGATACTAAGGACGATTTGCAGGCACCCTCTGACTCATCTGTGGATGTTAGACAGCAGGAGAGTTTCTCTGTGTCAGCAGATACAGATACTCTTCCTCACTGGTGTCTCCCACACACACTGTCAGCTTGAGAACATCAGTGACTCATCAATCTGCAGTCTAAACAGATCAAATAGATACATCTAAAGATACAGTGGGAACAGCAGTGGTATACAGGGCGTCTCAAAGGAGTATCTGTTTACAAAAGGACTTTCAAAGCAACACAGGCAACAATGATGAGAGGAGGTGGTCAAAAAGAAAAGTGCATAAGAGAGATATTTTTAAAAACTACTCCTTTTAAGTCAAAAGTTTAAAGCTCCAGCTATTTGTGTGATATTCAGTCAGCAGGAAAGAGTATTGATATCTGTGTATGTGGGCTAATGTGGGATTCATCAGTCATCATTCATCTTCTTCACACAGATGTATCAGCCAAATCAATCTATTTAAGTACCAAGCAATCCGTATGGTGATTCATTCATGAGTCTCTATGGCATTAAAACCTGGCTGTTAATGTATATGCCCTCTTTACTCTGTCTTTACGCACTATGTATTGATTCTCTCCAACTGGGTTGTGGAAAAGACTTTGTTTCAGGTCATTTTCACGAGGTTTGCCCCAGTTTTTGTCACTTTATTGATGTGGATGTGTTCATTGCTTGAGATTTGAGCCTGTATTGAGGGCATCAAGTAGAGTAAAATATGCCTCTAGAAATGCATGGAGAGTAATAGGACGAGAGTAATTGACTGCAATGCAATTTTTAGGGCAGATTAAAAGAAACATCAGCCCTACCACATCAACTCTGCCTGCTGTGGCTGAGAGTGAGTCTGAAAACCAACCTCCTCTCTCCTCACTGCAGCAGTCTGCTATTGGCCTGGTGGGTGCTGACAGCTCTGAGGCTTCTCTGTGGTGGAGGGAGGGGGCAGCCTCACTCTATAAAAGCCGGGGATATGCAGCATCACTGAGCTGGTGCAGTGCAAAAACGCTCGCTCATCCTCACCGATGGTGTGCAGAACAAGGGGGACATAAAAAAAACCTTCTGAAACTAAAAACATCCATATCCTTTTCTTAAACAAACTAAAAAATCCACAACAAAAAATTCATCATGAGCTACGATTCCTACTTCTCCTCTTACCGCCGCCCTTGGGACAGCTACAGAGGCTCCCAATCCACCACCAAATCCTCCAAGTCTTCCTCCCTCTTCTCTTCTACTCGAGCTCCTCCGTCTGGGAAGAGGATCCTAAGGCTGGCCTCCTGTTCCCTGCCAGATGGGTCTGAGCGGATGGACCTGGCTCAGGCCAGCTCCCTCAACACAGAGCTGCTGGGCCTGCGCTCCCAGGAGAGAGAGCAGCTGGTGGACCTGAACGACCGCTTCGTCACCTACATCGAGAAGGTGAGGCACCTGGAGCTGCAGAACCGAGCCCTGCTGGCCGAGCTGGAGGCACTGAGGAGGCGGCAGAACGACCCGTCCCGTCTGCAGACGCTCTATGAGGGTCAGGCGCGGAGTCTGAGGGCCATGATAGACTCAGAGAACGGGGAGAAGATGCGGATGGAGGCGGAGAGAGACTACCTGCGTGATGTGTATGAGCAGATGAAGGAGCGTTATGAGGAGGAGACCAGGCAGCGCATAGATGCTGAGGAGGCCCTGCAGAGGGCCAGAGAGGAGGCCAGCAGGGCCGTGCTCTCCAACTGTGATGCCGAGGCCAACGTGGTGTCTCTGTGTGATGAGCTGGTGTTCCTGAAGAAAGTCTTTGCAGAGGAGCAAGCAGAGCTGCAGGCCCAGCTGCAGGTGGCTAACATCAGCGTGGATGTGGAGGTGTCCCGGCCTGACCTCTCCACCGCCCTGCGAGACATCCGAGCACAGTACGAGCGGCTGGCAAACAAGAACATGCAGGCCGCTGAGGACTGGTACAAGAGCAAGTTTGCGAGTGTGGCAGAGATGGCCAGCAAAAACAACGAGGCTGTGCACGCCATCCGGGAGGAGACCATGGAGTACCGGAGACTGCTCCAGTCCCGCTCGTCTGAGATCGAAGCTCTCCGGAACGTCATCGACTCCCTAAATAAGCAACTGGAGGATCTGGAGGAGAAGCAGGCCAAAGACGTGGCAAAGTACCAGGTGAATGAGGGATATTTGGATCCTGGTCTGCATGAATGTTCACCTACAGGAGAATGTGAACTAATATGTGGTACATTATGGTCTGATTATCTGCCCATTTATGCTCTGATGTGACTTGAGAAGTATTCTGCTATCAGACCAGAAACAACCTTCTTCTTACATTTTTTTAGAGACTTTCTTCTCCCAATATGTGCACAGGGAAAAGGGACAGGAAAGATAAAAAGATGGGCTGTAAAGGGTCTTAACCTTAAGGTTGGACACAGAGATAAGATGGAATCACATTAATAGACACCTCTCACATAAAAGAAAAAACTCTATGTATAGAAAGTAGAGAAACAGCAGGAGGAAGCTTCCTTCAAGATGCAAATATATTCTCTGCAGCAGCTACACCCTCCCCATACTGTAGTGCTCAGCAGGAAATGATGGCTGGCTCACAGCGGAGGTGAAAATCTGCAAGGTTACTGTCTGATTAAACTGGGAAAGCACACCAAAGCAAGAGATCAGGGATTTCTACAAACTCCACATGTTAATTTACCACCTTCCAATAATTTCAAATTAATGTGAAGCAAACCTCTTCAAGAAAAATAACCTAAAACAAACTATTTATCGTAACGTGTAAGTCCTCTGGTTTTATAGTCCTGTGTCGAGCATCACTAACAGTGTCATTTGATAATGAATGGATGTGTTTTTCTTTTTTTTTTGCATTCATAGATGAGGATAAGTGAGCTGGAGCGGGATATCACTGAAGCCAAGCAGGAGATGGCGCGCTACCTGAGAGAGTACCAAGACCTTCTCAATGTGAAGATGGCCCTGGACATTGAAATAGCTGCGTACAGGTGAGATTGGGCTTCTGTCTGCTGATCTGCTCCAATGTTTGACATTTAATTTTCATTAATTTTTTTCTCTTATGATTTTTTGACTTTTTCTGAGGCAACAACCTTTAAAAGATCTTGTTGGTTCATTTTTAGTCTCACTTGACCTACTGAAATTGTGTTTTTCACACTTTTCTTGTGTAAATATGCAAATTAATGTTTTATTTTTCTTTCCAGAAAACTTCTGGAGGGGGAGGAGATTCGGCTGTCTTACCCCTCCCTTCCTGCCCTAAACTAAAACCTAAATGCCACCAGCCGGGCATGAACCTGAATTCTTCATACCCATTCTTTCCTGCCCTGACCTGAATATCACCCCTCTCCCTCCCTCATTTCTTTTACATTCTCCCCTCGATCACGTTTCCCTCCTAAAATGCTCCCTCCTTTACCCCTACCCTCCCTAAAAACCAAAACGCAAACCAAAGCTCATCGTTCTCAAGACAGATGCGCCCTTGTGCTAAACAAGAGGTCCACCAGAAGTCCCCCTTCTTCTACACACGTTCTGACACCACATCAATAAGACGGCAAACTCTAAAATGCAGAGTGGCTGCACTGCATTAGTTACATAGCTACGTCGGACGGCAATATTGCTTTGGCCGAGTTCCTCTGTCGCTCACGTTAAGGTCCAAGCAGCAGAGCTACCATTCGACTCTTCTGAACCCTCGTTGTGCAAACATTTGACCAATTGTTTGTGAAGGAGGGCAAAAAATTCTCTTGATCTCTCCATGCTTGGACTTTATCTGTGTTTAAACTGTTGCAAGAAACCTGCAGCGTTATTGACCGGGAGCTCTACCAATCGATTGTGCATTGTCCTGCACCCCTGGTTCTGTAGTAGTAGTCAGTGAACCAGTAACCTTAAACAGTTATTTTCACTATATTAAAGACCCATTTTTGTCCTTTTTAGTTATTCTTCCTCTGCATTTACATCTATAAAACACTACAAGTTTTGGTTGGTTTAAAAATCAGAGTGAGTTTGGGTCTTTCTATTCGGCCGGTTATTCAAATTCCTAATTTCTAGTAAAACTGTGGCTTTTCTTGCATAAACGTGTGGACATGTAAATGCTGTGGAAGACTAGACTAATTGTTACTGGTTTCTCCTTGTACTCAAGCAGTGTGCCTCACAGCCTATCTGCATTAGATTTCTTTTTCTGTTCTGTGAGTTCATTCAAAGCTAAGTGATGAAACTGAAAGTTAAGCGCAGGAGCTCCTTGTTGTTTGTCTGCTGATGTTAGATCTAAATGGTGCTTTACATCTGTGAAACTAATACAAAGCCTGCACCATTACGCTTGGTCAACCTGTAACAGCCGGCAACAAGCTGAATAAACATATAACTGACCTGCAAATTTAGTTCACATCTCGTGTTTTCATTTGACACTTTTTACGGATATTTTGAATATTACAACAGACTGAAAAACACCCACTGAGGAGGCCTCATTTCAGTGTGGTGTTGCCTCTGTAGCTCCAATGTACAACAGAATTATTTGCCTTAGTGAAGCCTAGTTTTAAATCAGTCAGCAACATATTCAATCGTGGTGTAATCAAAAGCATCAAAAATACATTTTAAAGACATCATATAGTTTGGTTAATCATCTGTGTGTTTTGAAAACATTTCATTGTACATTTGGCTCTAATTAATTAAATGATTGGAATGACTTCAGTCATAATGGCCTACAATGATCTACAAACACCTGAATATCTAGAATATATAGAACTTGTTATAGTAAAGGGTAATGAAGATCTGGATCTGCAGAGGATGGAGAATATTTTTTCCACGTGTGATTTTTGACTTGTGAATCTGATTATTAAGGCTGCTGTAAATATTCTGCCTCTGAAATGCTGTATGGCATCAGCAAAACAGGCACATCTTCATTTCAGAACACACTATGCTTACATCTCTCCTTACTTACAGCTCCCAATGTCACAGGAACGACACACAGCAGCACTGCACCATTTCCCATCATCCCGTGCTCCTGGCGAGCTGACTGTAGCTGTAATGTGACGGTGCCTTGCCTCAGCAGCAGGACCATCAGTCACCAGGCTGACATGAGGCATCCCACTCAATCCTGGAGAAACACACAAAAAATGCAGGAGACGTATTTTTAGCGCAGACTGTGAGTGTAAAACAACGGTTCAGTGTACAGAACATTCAGTATCGTGTTGCGTCATTGTCTTAAGAGTGTTTTAAGGTCTCTGATGAAGAAAAAACAGGAGAAAGCATCAATGAATTGATGGGGGATTAGTTTGTAGCGCCCAGTGTGTTGAAATGTTAATGGAGGCTATATCGATTTTTTTCAAGGCAGACATTCAGACATGTCCCACAGCAGAAAAACAGCACAGGTTGGTTTATTAATGGCCGCATCCAGTTTAATCCAGATCCAGGGCCCCACTGCATGATGGCTCACTGGTATGGATTAATGGGAATGCACCCTTCTCGCTTCAGTGGGTTTGAATCCAGGCAATTTTGCTTCTGTTCAAGTTGTCTTTTTGTTAAATAACACAAGCTTACTTTTGAATAGGATATTCTAGTATTATTTCCATCTCACTTCACTAGACAGTGGAGTCTAGTGGTGGGCAACATGGTGACATATACTATTTTTGCATCTGTGAGATAAAATAAAACAGTTTCTCAATTGACTTTCCTCAGAATTTACTGTATTGCACTATATTTACTGATATTGTGATATCGAATAACGTGTACTGTAACATAGGATTGCATCCATATCATCCAGCCTTAGTTAAGTGCTGAGGAGCTTTAGAACAACAGTCATTTAAAACCTATCCAGTTTCACCTATTATATGTCTGACGATGCCCTGACGACCACCCACTGCTGCACAATGCACTTGAAACACTTTCACACATCAAAATAAGTACTATAACAACAGTATCAGGACATTTAGCTCCCCGTGTATTATCATGAGCCTTTAATTACATGAATGACATCACATGTAATACATTAGAGCAGCCATTCCCAACTTTAAGAGTGCTGCGGCCCACCTAAACCTGTAACCACAACTCTGATTAACACACCAGACCAAGATAACATGTTTCCCTATAGCTTTAGGCATAGATCAACAACAACTAGTTCATTCCTGTGCTTTTTCTTTAGAGTCACAATGATGATCCCCTTATTGAGGTTGATTCTCCATTAAAATCCTTTCTTTTGCCAACTGCTCCATTTTAACTTTTCCCCACCAGGGATGTGTTGTCCCATTAACTAAGATGACAGATTTAAGATGTGTTCCAGTGTTGCACCAGATCAACTGTTGAGCTAGCTAAGCTAATTAGCATGCTAACTAGCTTAGCTGCCTAGCTTGGTAGCTGCAGGTTTGCTTACTGACGGGACGTTATATTAACGCCAGTGTAAGCAAGTCAAGAATGATGAAAACTGTCTATTTATGCATCAATGAGGAGCACAGACTGTTACAAAACGCCGTTTTAATCCTACAGATGGCGGTAGAGTTTAACTGCCATGTTAGCTGCTTAGCTAATCACTTCCGTCGGTCAGAGGACACCAAAATGGCCGCCGCCTCCAGTCGATAACATTTCTGTCTCAATGTTAACTGTCAGACTCAAAAGCTTTGAGTAACTGTTACACTGAACGACCAAAAAATCTGCACCTGTTACCACATTTCCACGCCGACATGTTCCAGGTAATCAGCGGGAGGAGCGTCCAGGCGGCCCGGCTCCTCGCACCCAGGAGCGCCGTGCTCGTGGAGGCCGTCCGGGGCAGAAAGTCCCGCAGCGACCCGGTGGCCAAGTCCAAAGAGGGGCGAATCAAAGTGCCTGCCCCGGTCGATCCGGAGGAGATGGTCGTCCTCAAGGAGAGATACTCGGAGTACCAGCTGATCCTGAGGGCGCTCCGGTACGTTAAACCACGTTAGCTGCGGACACCTGAGATGTCAGGTCACCTGGTGTTAAGGCAAATTCTGTTACCCTGCTCAAAATATGTCCCCCTGTAACAGATGTGCAGAAAATCTCTTCCTGAAACTGTCAAACTTTTCCACATTTATTATAAATGTGGTCATTATTATTATTATTATTATTATTATATACCGATTGGTGCTGCAAAATTTTTGAATTATTGAATTTCCAGATTCTTACTTACCTTAAAAAAAAACAAAAAAAGCAAAGTAAACCACCAAAAGAAAGCTGGCAGCATGACTTTTCTGTGATGTTGCACAGGGGACTATTCTCCCTTTAACTGTATGTGTCCATTAATCATGTTTGGTTCTATAAGAAAATAAAAGAAGAGATTAAAAAATACAGAGAATTGTAGTAGTGTAGTGGAGTGTTAAACAGTGAGCATAGTTGAAGTGAGTGACCTGATTGTTTCCTCTGTGTTCGTCAGTCTGGAGTTTAAGGAGGAGGTGCTCCAAAAGAAGTACGAGGAGGAGACGGGCTCCCAGGCAGAGCAGAGGGTGAGGCAGGACACCGAGGAGCATCGCGCCCTCATGGCCTGGAACAACGAGGAGAATCTCCGCCTCCTCAAACTGAGGTAAGAAGAACCTCAGAGTGGAAACATGAAGGATAAAAACCTCACGTAAAGATGAGGGCCGATGAGGAAAAGGAAGGGGTTTTTTTTTTGTCTGATTTCTCCTCTGAATCTTTCAGGATGCTGAGGGTCCAGAAGGAAAAGGAGGAAGCTGAGCGCAAACAGATAGAAGCTGCTGTTCAGCGTGAGCAAGAGCAGGAGGAGTTCATCAAAGAAAAAGAGAGGGAAATTCTACAGTTGCAGGTACGATTCTCTAAATCTTTATTTATCTTCTTCAGGGCGGCAGCAGGTCCTTAAAGCCCTAAAATGTCTAAAATTCACATTTACTGACAAACAGCTTTAAATTCTGTTGGAAAGATCTTAAATATTTATTCACTGAATGCTGTTGGAGTCACATGTGTCTGTTATGGTTTGGTTAACAGTAATATAAGCTTAAAATGTTACTGTTTAACATACGAATGCTTCATATTTGGACAAATGTTCTTTAACTGAACCAGTTACTGTCTTACTGTTACTTTTGAAGTGACAGCAACTTCATTTGTACGACTATATTTTCACATTTTACTGCAAAGTCGGCCTGAAATTTAATTAAACTGTTGTATTAAAAAGTCTTAATTTTAACACACACCCTGTTCTTCTGTGTCCAAACATACATATACAAGCTGTGCTTGTATATTTTAGTGCATACTAAAGATGTGTTTCTGCAAATGAATATGGAAATTGATATTCTGGTTATATTCCTAAATACTGATCCTCCAAATGCTTATTTTTGATGTCTTCATTTTCAATGTTCTTCGACAGGAGGATGCAAAGAACTTCATCACTTTGGAGAACTTGGACGAGCGTATTGAAGAAGTTCTGGACAATCCAAAGAATTACAACTTTGCCATCGACAGAGAAGGGAGAGTCGTTAAACAGACGATGCTGCAGTGAAGCGCCTGCACTGCAGAAGATAAACGTCAGGACTGTGAGCTGAGCTGAGCTGGAAGTGGATTCTCTTCAGGCTTAAACACTGAAAACCTTCAGCCTGAGAAGGTTCTCGCGCTGAAACAATTGCTGTTTGGCTTCCGACAGAATGAGACCACATTTCCTTCGGTACCTGATATGTGACGGACAGTTTAACCACGAGGCCGCATCACCTTCATTTTTCATGTTTCTACTTCATTTCCATGTTCTTTTGTTCATTACTGTCCGCTCATGTAAAGTAAATGAATGTTTATTGGAGCTTCTGCTTAAGTAGTCTGAATCTTTTTGAACAGTCTAGAAAGATGAGACTAGATTTAGACTTTTGGAGGCTAAATCCGCCGTGTTGAATCTAAAGTAGGTCACCCACATGATTTATGACCAAGTGCCCCGAGCTGATTCATGTCTTTGTCTCCTTTTTCACCCCTGATGAGTTTTGGTGCCTGACTCACTCACTCAGCCACCAAAAGTGAGTAAGAGCTACTTGGAAACAGTTTGGAAAGCGAAAATGGTGGATGAGTTTTAAAGACGTTGTGGCTCGTTTATTAAAGGGATGTTCCACAGCGACAGTATCCTAGAGGTGTTAAACATAAAAACACAGAATATCTCCAGGGTTTCAGAGTCTGTCATGAGTAAAGCTGCACCACGCGTCAACTCGTTTATGGGACTAAAGCACAATATTAATTATTTAGGGCCTTAAGGTGTCCTCAGATCTTTTACTTAATCTCAAAGGGTTGGGATAAAGACAAAGACGATGTGGGGTCAATAGTGCCAGCCTAAAGGGTTTATCCAACTCTGGTTGGAGACATCTGTGTACAGGTTATAGTTCACTGTAGGATTACCAGGACTAAAATGTGGTCAGCCACTAAATACAAATAAATAAAATAAAAAAAGTAATCTGAGTACTTTAAGGTTACTTCAAAATCAAACATTGAAAAAACGGCACCTTATACTTTAATAAAATGGACACAGACATAAAAAGTCTTCTTCTTTAAACTTCTCAGAACATTTTCACTGCTAATTAAATACATTTGGCACATTCAGCTCTTACAGCTGATCGCATGTTGTTTCACTTACACACACAAAGTTCACCTAGAAACCCTGATGTGCCACTTTCCATTAGTTAATAACCTCATAATCTTAAAATCTTAAAGATGTAATGAAATAATCCATGACAATGCAATTATAGTCAAAACATTTTTTTAAATGTAATCTGGGTTGATAATAGTTTTGCTTTACATAAAACATTAACAGCATTGCGACAAAGTGCAAAAGAAACTATGAAAGGACATTTAAATACGATAAAAGGCAGAGGCGACAAACTAGAAACAGTAGAATAAGGCTGAGGGCTCTACTTTCTCATGCCCTGCGGGGGGCGCCCTGCACAGCTCTGCTCACTGATGTCAGTGTTTACTGTCACACAGGTATTAATCGGCTCAGGTATGACAACGTGCTGCTGGAGTGGTGTAATCCTCTTCTGTCAGGCCAGACGTGCTGGCTGAGGGGATGACGATGATCAGAGGTGAAGACTCAGGCGACCCGCAGCAGCTTAAGAAGGCGGAGATCAACAAGGCCTTTAAACTCAGGAGACCCCGGCCTCTACGTGACTTTGTTTAATACTTGAGTTTTTTTTTTTAAACTTTTGTTGTTTTAAGTCCACTTTTGATCGGCCAAATGGGGCGAACAACACTCCATCTCCACCTTCAAACAGACCCAAGCTTTTATTAAAGGTCCCTTATTATGTAAAATACACTTTTTAATGTCTTTCCAGCATGAAATTGCATCACTGATGCGTGTAGAGACCCTCAAACTATGAGAAAACAGAGCCGACAGAAAGCCGCCCCCCTCTGAGCCTGGCTCTGTTCGAGGTTTCTTCCTGTTAAAGTTTTTCCTGTTTCCACTGTTGCCTAATATAATATCTGATGCTGCTCATGTGGGGATTCTTGAATCCTTAATTTTGAATTCTTGAATCGTTGGGTCTCTCTCTTGATTAAAGAGTTAATTCCAGACCTGCTCTTTATGAAAAGCATCTGGAAGTAACACTGTTATGAATTGGCGCTATATAAATAAAGACTGATTGGCAGACAAGAAGCCGCAGTTCAAATTCTGATGGTGAAACGAGTCACTTTGAGGGTTGTGACGCTTAAAAAAATGTATCTACTGATTTACCAACGTCTCTTTCACAATGTTAGTCTATGGGAAAAAGTCTTTTTGGGCCCAATGGTGCCACATGAGAGACGCCATTGTTGTAATGACACTGTTTGGCTGCTAAAAGCCTGGCACACTTCCTGGGGGCTTGGCCGTTATTTAATGCCATCACTTGGGGCAGAAGGGGGAGGTTGTGACTATATTTCACATTTAATTGGATGATAAATCTGTGACACTAATATTCAGACATACAAACATACAAACTGCAACTTGATTGGTCCACCATGAGCTGCCAATTCTAGTTTAATCAAATAAATCTTGTAGATACAACACAATTATTATTTTCTCTCTTTTTTATTTGGTGTAGCAGGAGTGATTACATCAGCACACATACAGCAAGGGTAGTTGTAGTTTTTAGTCTTTGCCCAATAACATCTACGACGTGACCCTAAAGGACTATTGATAATACAGGCGGGCTAAAGCTACAGGTGGCTCTGCAAACTCTACAAAATGCTGTCCTTCAGCACAGTGATATTAGCAATAAATACATTCACAAAGTATTGAAGTTGTGGAGGGAGGTGTGCTTTGTCTTGACCAGGTGGAGCAAAATATCGCTGTGAGCAAGATGGCAGAAATGAGCTAGTGTGACGTCACCTGTTGGTTTGTGGACCTCCTTTTTGAAATGACCTTCGTTCCACAAAGACAACCTCTGATTGGTCACTACACAGTCCCTCCCTAAAGCAGACCCTGCTTTATGGTCTATTTCCCTCTAAATGAGACCAACATTTACTAAATGAGCGTCCTGCTGTGTTGAAGAAGACTTAAAAATAGGAAAAGTGTTTACTGAGCTAATAAATCAAGTGAGAAGTTCGTTAATTTTCTTGTAGACTTTCAAACAATCAGACTTCTTTTTGGGAGCCAGTGGAGACGCCCCCTGTTGGCCATTTGAAAGAATGCAGGTTTAAGGCTCATTGGTTTCGCTCTTTAATAGAGTCTATGCAGAAAACTGAACAGTGAAAACCGTCCTGAAGCCTTTTCTCTTGAGCAACATGCTCGTTTACATCTAGTCTTCGAGATAACACTCCAGTCCAGAGTGACTGATCCAGGTCATATTTAATGTTCTAAGTCTTTTTTCTTCTGTCCATAACACCCAGTATGAAGTTCTGCACTCCAGTAAGGACCAGTTTTAATTGTGCTATAGCTAATGGTAACATCTCAGGTAGTTCTGAAGCTGCCTGCTCCAAGTAAAATCAAAAACAAATGGTTATAAAAATAAAAATAGCACCTCATCCATAACTCGGAACAAAAACATTTAATAGAAGGCTGTACATTTGTCATACGAGTGACTTTATAAAAACCTATTTCATGATAAAAAATATAGCATTAGCTCACATTAGACTGAAAACATAAGCACTTGAATATTCAAGTATAATAACCCAGACGTACAACACATTCACTGGAGCAAAATACTGCTCGTTTCTTCCATGACTCCAAATAATCTGAGTATGTGGGAGAATCCATTGAAAACAAAAGGTTTGTGTCTTGTTTTTTTTGAGCTAGTGAGTGTGTGTTTTTATTCACGCCACTTCACGTCTGTTGTTGAAATGATTAAGAAACCTGGTTATTCAGCTGTCCGGGGTATTTCTCAAACCTCCTCTCTGCCTCCTCGCTGAACGCATCACCTGTTGGGGGTTAAAAAACAATGAATGAAGCCGTCAGAAAAGCTTAAATAGGAGTTTGAAATAAGATGAATAAAGATAAAAATGTGTGTCCTTACCAATGTGGCAGTTATGGAGCCAGATTCGATGTCCGTCGTATTTGCAGTTGCATTTCATGGCGTTGTTGGTGAAGTCACTCTCGGCCACCTCATGATTAGGATTGATCACAACCTGAAGGAGGGAGAAATGTAAAAGGAATAATAGACGATCACAGACATTAACAGCGGTGGAAGAAGTATTTAGATCCTTTACTTCAGTAAAAGTACTAATTATACACTGTGAAGAGTGTCAGTTATATCTGATGTTCCTGGATTAATATCACTGCTGTGTTAATGTGTATGTTTTACTGCTGTAGATGTTTAAGGTTGAGTTAATTTTAACTACTTTATATTTTGTTTGGTGGTTTTATAGCCTTTTTTAGCCTTGTTGTCCTGTGAGAGCCAAACATCTCTAAAAAGTCAACTTTTTAAGGAGCCTGTTTCCAGCTAATCCAAGAGGGTTTTAAAGTGTTCATTTATCTTAAGAAGCTCATCAATTTAAACACTTAATCCTCCAATTTATCACAACCATTTAAATTCAAATTCAAAACCAAACCAAATCCGTAGATAGGTGGTTTTCACTGGACAGGAAGGGTATGAGAATTGTGATGTGAAAAGTAGCTACAGGTGTCTGAGTGTGTTGCCATTTTAACTATTTACATTGTAAAGTACAGTTTGTGTCTGAGTGTTTTTGATTTGTAGGTTACATCCATTCAGTTTTACATGTTTTTCAGCCCTAGAAGTATTTTGGCAGTATTTGCTTTGTGCTCTGCGTATCGAGCCTCGCATGCTCACCTGGAAAATGTAGTTTCCAGGTTTGACGTCTGAGATGTCGATCCACTGACAGTCGATGTCGTGACGGTACAGATCCCAGCAGCCCACGGTGATGCCCTGATCGCCAAAGTTGGCACACTCGTACCGCTTCGAAACGCCTGGGCGGCAAAAAGATTCACTGATTTTAAGATGCATTATCAAATCCATAAAATCAGGCTTAATAAACATGTTTATAAAATTTACAATCCTTGGAAATGGATCTTGGATCAGACTGTAACTTTGATGTGAAATCCCCTTTGATTCAGTGATAAAACCGATCCTGTGGTTTGAATCTAATCTGAAGCCTCAGACTCACCCTCTTGACAATCTGTGTCCTCCAGACAGAAACTGGCCTTGTGTCCCTCCGCCACTTTGCTGCCGTTGGCGTTCAGCAGATCATAATGGGTGAAAATATCCATGCTGTGGTAGTGACTGTAAGATACAGAGAGAACTTTGATGTTGGTGACAAAAAGAAAGGTAGCAGAAAGTCACTAGTCCAGTACTGTAACACTGCAGGTACTGGCTGATGGTTTTACATCACACACTGGAGTAAAACACTTCTGTGAGGTCTCAACAGCTGCTAAATTTCTACATTCTGTAAACAGTGAGTTTATTTTAAGACAGCACTGCCGTCATATGTTGAACTCTTCCTCCCACCAGTCTCTCTGAGTTAGTTTTTCATCAGCCGACTCAGATTGAAAACATGGCTGGGAAATCCACTGAACACTTTAAGGTTAATACTTTAAGGCTTATAAATGAAGTTGACGTACTGTATGTCGTTTCTTGTTTTTGTTTTTTGAACTTTTTCTGTCATGTTTTCCTGCTCGTACTCCTGAACAGTGTCCTCTAAGACTGAGACTTAACTCAGAGCCAATGAGATTAGATCACAGCATCATTAAGTCTTATTATATTGGATGAATGAACATAGCTGTGTGGAAACTATGTTAATGAAGACAACATTACCCATGGCAGGCGTGCCAGACCCACGAGTGCCGGCCAGCTTTTGGCTTGAAGTCGGCTCGGCCGATATTGTGGATCTGTGAGGAGAAACGAAGCAGACGTCTGTGTCCGTAGGGCCAGTTGGCCTTGGCTGCAGATTTAGACAGGCAGTCCTCCTCTGCAGCGCAGTAGAGCATGTGCAGAGGGCGATCCTCGATGTAAACTGTCTGCTGGACCAGAGGGGCGTTCAGGACGAGGTCAGAGGCCGCTGGGCAAAGGGGTAGTAGTAGGATCAGGTTCGAGTTATAGTCCTCATATTATAATACATCAGGAAATGTGTACATACAAGGAAACATGAAACACAGCCCCTACAGCTCAGAGTGACACCAATCTGAAATTCACTGGATTTACACTGGACTGCTTGATTAGATTTTCAGTTCAATTAATGTCTGTTAACACAATAGTGATTGAGCCTATTGCCTGCTGATGAAAGCTGTTGCACAAAGACTACAGTGGGTCAAAATTGATGATTAAATCTGTTGTTTTTGTGCTTCTGTTTTCTTCAGGAACATCAACAGGATTTGCAGGTCAATTGTTTAAACACTTCTGTGGTCGTCACTCACTGTCTGAACAGATGACTCCTGCTGCAAACTTTGCTGCCGACTTCTGGCAGCTGACAGTTTTGTGATGCTGGCACTGACTCAGAGCCATCTCGGTTCCCGTGCACTTCAAGCCGCTCATCACCATCTCCGTCACATTACTGCTGTCCCAGTACCAGGTTTCCTTAGATGGGCGTTAGCAAACAGCAAACAGACAAACATGCAAGCAAAAACAAACACAGTGCATCAATCAGATAAGAAATATTCACTAACTGAGCGGCTCTGAAAAACAGATGTCCATGACTCATTTCTGGCTGCTCACTGAGGACACAGTGTAAAACTTTATGTTTATGATGGCTGGAAAAAATATTTGTGCAGACTCAGAGATCTTAAGATTCACTGGAAGCAGTATGACTTGCATTATAGACTAATTATGAATAATAACAGTATTTTGTATCACATTGCTTCAGTATGCAGCAGTATACTGCTAGACATTGAACTCATAACATTAAAAGCAGCCTTATTTCTCACTTAAAATAAAGCTCCTCCTGCTTCTGTAATTATTGTTTTGATCATGCTACTGTTTTTCTTTACTTTTTGTCATATTTTTATTGTCAGCATGTCTTCTGTGTCTGTTTTCGACATGATGCATTTCAAGATAAGATAAATCTGCTCATATGTAACTGTGGAACAAATCTCTTCATGTAAATCTGGTCCTACTTACAGTGATGGCATGCATGGAGTAGCCGAGCCCTAGCTGCCTGCAAACCACCATGGCTTCCTTTGTGGTCCAGCCTGTGCTGCACACTGTCCCCCACTTGGACCCAACCTGAACCTCCACCCGGCCCTCATAAATGCTCCGGCCGCCCACTATCCGGATCTGCAGAAACACCCTGCTGGGAGTCAGTGAGGGGACACACTTCCTGTCCTGTCTCTACTTTGTCTGGGCTGACAATAAGGCTGTGCATATGCAGCCTTCAGGCAGAGGAGTGTGTTGTTGAAGCAGCTGTTTCGTTAGACTTTTCTAGGCTTGGAGAACGTCAACGTGGTTTCCAGATGAGGTCACCACTCGGCTTTGGCGGTGAGTGGCTTCTGAGTTTGATTAGAAACTTCATGTGTGTCTGTTTTGGTCTGACCACACAGAAAAGACCAAAACAGTATCATGTTCTTTCATGTTGGAAAAGGAAGATCTATTCCATATAGAACATATACTGCACTGTCAGACATTAATACATGCATCCGTGTTCAAGTATATTCCTAAAATACACCAAACTTTAGCATGATAGCTAGTTTCAGGAATATATTTGAATGTGTGTCTGGCTCTAATAACAAGCATTAGTTTGCTGCACATATTAGGTGATATGTGGCTGAACAGAAATATTAATTATATTTGAATATACAGTGGGTTTCACACTGAAAATCTCCAATATCTTCATGTAAACCTGGAAATAGTCAGAAAGTTTCAGCATTCAGAAACACAAGCTGTTATGATGTGTAAAATGAAGAGGAAATATTTAAGATTCTGCACCATTTCTAGGACTCACAATTTAAGTAAATTTGTGGCATTGGCCAACTTAACTCCTTTGTAGAAAAGAGGAAGTAGATCAAAGCCACCTGTCATCTGAACACAGGCTTCAGTGGAAGAGATACAACTCAAATCTAACCTTTTGTATAAAGAGTTAAGCTGGTTGATGATTGCTAGACACAGTGGAGAATCTTAAACATTTCTTTAGTTTACACGTCATAACATCTCGTGTTTTCACATATTTCTGAATCCTCAACCTTTCTGATTATTTCCAGGTTTACAGGAAAATATTTCAGTGTGGTCTGTATATGCATAGAATAAAAATAACAACTATAAACCAGGGTCCAAGACCCCAGCGCAACCAAGAATCAAGGCAAACCTTCCAAAGACGAAGCCATCACTGAATAATTAAGACAATAACTATGCACACGTTGGCTCCAGCAGGCTGAGCTGAGTGCTTCAGTTTCCATTGCTGATCCATGTCTGTCGCTACCGTCCTCCCACAGAAACTGGATTCAGTATCTCATAAACAGACAACCACCGGAAAGTTTTAGTATATCACTAAGCTGCAGTTCTGAGAGCACAGGGTAATTAAAAGACTAAAAAAGGAAAAAGGAGAAAACGTTTTTCTCTTAAACAGTTTCCCCCAATTTTTCACTTTTTTTTCTTGTACAATATTAGAATATTTAATGAAATATAATATACTCTATTTAGGCTTTTAAATATCCTTTAAATGAAATAAAAAGCTAAAATATTACCAGAATATTTTCATTTGGTGTAAGAAAATAAGATTTTAAGAACTCATTTCAAGACTGAAATGACTCTAATGAAATAATGGGAATGAGATGTTTCTGGTGTCCATGATTGTCTGTTATGTTTGCATGTGTCAAATATATGAGGAGGCAACTGGTCGAAGCAGCTCTGCTCTGCTGTAGAAAGTTGTCAGTAAACCCTCAGTGGGTTTAATAACCTACTTTCAAGCCCTGGTTAGCGTAGCCCAATCCCAGCTGCCTGCAGGCCACCATGGCCTCCTTTGTGCTCCAGGTCTCTCCACAGATCAGACCCCAGCTCTGCGTCCCGTTAGAGTCTGAGCTCAGCACCTCCAGGCGGCCCTCGTAACGGGTCCGTCCTCCTGTGAGTCGGATCTGTGCGGGGCCGAGGGGTTAGAGACCACAAAGCAGAGAGTAGATACACAAGGGCGGGCTGGACAAAAACTCTGTTTTTATCTGTTAGGAGAGTTTTAATCCCACTTGGCCCGGCCTCTCTGTGTATCTACAGGAAACATAGAGTATAATCTGGTAAAATACAAAAAGCACTACCAGAAATACTCGTTAAGTTACTAGTTAAAAGGTTAAAATCACTGTTGTCACAGAAAATGTATTGACACCAACATGTTTTTCAAACAATAAATTAGGTCTGCGATGGTTCAATTGAACTAATTACCTCCTTAAGAATGGGAGACAATAAACGAAGGAATGACAAATGGTGTTTCTGTTTTTCGTGACAGCAGTGAGAAAGTATTGGCTGAGAGTGAAAATGTGAGTATGAGCTCTAAATCTCCCTAAATGTTAGAGCAAACTGAAAAGCATTCTAGAGCAGCAAATAACTAATAAATAATGAATGGATAATGTAACAAACACAGTATAAAATATATAGATTTTCAAGTTTTCTCTTTCTGTGCTACATTAGATAACATCACCAGTAATAGTACAATAGTAGTATGCACAAATTCAACTTTCTAACTTTTCCTCAAGAAAACAGAACAATTTCAAGATGAAGCAGGTTAGTGAGGAGGTTCAGCTCTGACCGCGTTCTCCAGGCCCATGTAGGGCACGTTGCAGCGAACAGCAGCGTCCTCCATGTGTTGACAGTCCTCTGATGTGATGTTTTTAAAGGGGCAGCTCCAGATGGTCTTCTCCTGACCTTGGCACTTCACCTCGTTCATGTAGATTGGACCCATTCCTGCACAGACGGAGAGACAGCAGCTTGAAAATTCAAGAGGGCAGATTCGTTTTATGGAGTAATTTGAAGTTCTGCTTTGATTGTCAGTCAGACACTGATGAGAGCCAAATCAAAGTGGTAAAACGTTCAAACTTTTTTTTGACTCACATACTTAAAGTGACTTACATAAAGTACAAATTTGAGTTTACTTGATCCAATAACATAAATCATTGCGAAATGGGACATTCTGCATAATGAGTACTTTTACTTTTGGCACTTTTACTCAAGTGACATTTTGAATGAATGGCTTTTACTTATTCCTAATCTCACTTAAGTAGAAGTGTAAAGTAATATGAGTACTACTTCCACCACTGGATAGCAGCATTCATATTTTGTAGTTAGTTTCTAGAAAACACAGAATCTACTGTTATCAGATTTGTCAAATTAGCCTGGTCATTTTAAAGTATTTTCAAAGGTTATAATTCATATTACAAACGTGTTTTAATGAGGCACAGGCTTAATGAGTCAGAGCCTATTTAATAAGGTGCTTAGATGAGATTAGAACGATCCAGGTCGGTTCATCTGTCAGTTCATGTCAGATTTTTGGACTCTAGCAGCTGTCTGGTTTCTTGTTCAGACAAAATCTGGGCCAAAAGAAACCAACCACTGTTGACACTCTCCCCGGCCAAGGGACCAAATCAATGAAATAGTGATGTCTTTTTTCTTGCATTTTCTGCTGAGGAACTTTATCTCTTCTTTGTTGTTAGTTATTCTTTGTCACAGTTACTGGCCATGCTGTCTCTCCCGTTACTGCTAGCAGATTTGAGAAACAAACGCATCACTTTTTTCAAAGACTTGACTGTTTTGGTCTGGAAAAATGGTGTAAATGTAAAAGCTGTGTCATTAAACCACAGAGACTTAAAATAAAAAGAGTCGCAGGTTACTTTTTATCATGACAACAGGCACAAAGGGGCACATCTAGATGTCCGGCATGTTTGATGTGAATAATTTAGTCATGATAATGTGTCAGATTTGTATTGCTTGAATATGAACATGGAGTTATAGAGTCCAGTCTTGTACGACTTCCAGACTACCTTGTTAAACCCCATTTTTTAACCTGAGACATGTTTGCTGAGTGTGCATGTTCTCTGTCAACAACACCCTGCTTTACATTCACCGTCTGAACTCTCACTCCATCACTACAAGTCATAGCACCATGAGGCGACTGTAATGCGAAATTTCTGTGAAAGGAATTCCTTCAGCGGCGCTCATTTCCGACTTCAGTGACGTTTAGGAATGTTTCTTGGACTCTCTCAGCCAGGTGGTGGTCAGACATCCGTCGTAGCACAGAGCATCTACGCTGCTGCCTCAAAGAGATTTTGTAACTGACTTCCTCTGTGGTAGACATCATAATGTACACACACAAGAGCACACATCCCCACCCAGCGTTTCTGAGAACTGCCCCTCAAAAGGCTGCTTGTTTCTTCTTTGGTGGAATCTCTGGGCAGTTTACCTAAAACCTACACACACCCCCATGTTTTTGAAAAGAATCACTAATGAGGAACACACACACTAAGATAAATATTCAGTGATGAGTAGTAACACGTTACATTTACTCTGTTGTACTTGAGTAATTCTTTAATTAAACTGTAATTCTAAGAGTCGTTGTTTTGCAGAGGACAGAGCTACACACCTCTTGCTATTCTTACTGATACATTTAGGTATTTAGGTGTAAGGTGTGTGGTTGAGTGAGTGAAAGAGAGCGAGGAGCAGAAAGAGTGATGGTGAATGCGAGTGGAGCAGCAGTTGTCGGTTGCTATGTGTCAGACCAGTCCGCTAGGATTGGCCACAGCTACCCAAGCAGTACAGATAATGGAAGAATAGAATAAGATTAAGAATAAAGGCTGCAGCTTCCCAAGAACAACTTTTAGCTCTGATTGCTAATTCAACACACCAGAGGATGTTGCTGTGAGATAATGATTTTCAAAACAAACAATACTGCTGGGACAGTGATATGTTTACTTTGACAGTGGAGGAGTTTAAGGAGTTTCCAGGCGCACTTCTTCATTCAGCTTTAGGGTTCCCATCCTGGCTGCTTTCAACCTTCAGTGAGGAATTTTGAGTCAGATTAGCCTCTCAGCCAAGTTTCTAAGCAGCCAACTGAGGAAATTAATATGGTAAGTGTGTGTGTGTGTGTGTGTGTGTGTGTGTGTGTGTGTGTGTGTGTGTGTGTGTGTGTGTGTGTGTGTGTGTGTGTGTGTGTGTCCAGACAGAACAAGTCATGACCTGAACTGAGGAGTTTTGTTCCAAAATTAGAGAACAACATAACAACTCACCATGAAGTTTGGTATGAAGTATTTATGTTCCAATCCTTTGGTGTAAAACGACCAGAAAAATAACTTTTTTTCTTTTAAAATTGATTTACTGTGGCTCATGTGGAGGCCAGGTGGCTCAGACACGAACTGGATTTATAAAACTGCCCAATTTCCACATGAAATGGCCCATAGTAACTAACTGGAATAACACAGATGGTTTTCTGTTCTAAAAGAGCCTGACACACACCGAAAAGAGCTATTTAATGGATGAGAAACTGTATGGGAAAATTAATGTCAGGAATGCAGTGGGGGAGTGCCTTGCATTTGGGAAAAAGACATTCATGGATGGAAATATTTGTCTATTATTGCGGTAACTTGGTCAGAAAATAAACAGCATATTTATGTATTTACTGCAGTGGGGGGTCCTAGAAAACATTCTTTCTTTCATGTCTTTGTTTCTATTCTTCCTTTATGCACAACATTCCTTTACTTAATTAAAATAAGATCCAAATGAGGAATCCGTGTAGGAATGTGGACTCGTCAAGAGCAGATTATCAGTTCTCTGGGGTGAAGAGATGACCTGAGTGATAAGACAGGCTGCAGATAGACGGCTGACGACGGAGGTCCTGGCTGAGAGTAAACACTTACAGGGATTTAATGTAAAGTGCAGGATCGACTGGACTTTCCTCATAAACGTCAATCCATTAACTTTGCTAAAAACATCAAATTTCACAGTTACACAATGTCTTTATTATTTGTATTGAGGTGTAGAACTTCTCACTCGGGCTCAAAGACATAAAATTTTATTTCTACAAACATTTCTTAGGATGTAGAAATAGCATCACCGGTATGAGTCAAACCTCTGAGGGTGAAGCCAAAGATCAGATTTTGGTGAGCTAAACTGGAAACTCGATGACTGCAGGGTGAAACTTTAGATCCTTGTACAGGACGGAGTGCTGCCTCTGCAGGCGAACATATGAAAGTTTCAGACAGGATTGACTACTTCACTTTTACTGTCTTGGCTAAAAAGTTTTTTTTTTTTTTACCTCTAATTCAAATGCACGTTGAACAAAAAGTACATTTTGACAAATAATCAAATTCAGCTGTTATAGATTCAGGGTGCTGGTATTCTGCACGATGACTCTCTGTCATGGCTTACTGGGACAGAATCGTCATTACTGGTGTTATAAACACTTTTGCTTTTCCTATGACAAGTCAAAATGTCTGCAGTGAAAAAGGTCTATTGAGAAGTCACTAAACATTGACTGATTTGACTGACCAATGAGGCATGCTAGATCGGTGTTAGCTCCCTGCCTTTAAAACCTTGTTATAGACTTCTTAGATAAGAATTGTCTTAAAGTCTTAAAAGAGTGACAGACGCTGACTAAATCCAGCATAATTTAAATTTACTCCTTCATTTATACAGACTGGCTTTTGTTGTAATGTAATTGTCATCTCTTATTGTTTTTTAAATTATCATAATTATTACCAGCCTCAGCAAATTCTGTTTGGGCTGGCACAAATCAATACGTTTCCATCACTTTACGATATTTTTTTCCAAACCTTGTCCCATGCGGGCTCCAGTGAGAGCCTCCTTGGCGCTGCCGAAGCCGAGCTCCCTGCAGACAACGCTGGCTGACTGCAGGTTCCAGCGGTCATCACACACGGTCCCCCACTCGTTGTCTTTCAGCACCTCCACACGACCCTCGCCCAGCCTGGCCCCTCCCTTCAGCCTCACGTTCCTCTAAACAGCAAGAAGACATAAAATAAAATATTATTTTAGTCCTCTGAACAGCCTGGCAGGCACCTACAGTGGTTTCCCTGATTTACGGTAATCTACTATGGGCTAATAAGTTTTGGTAACTGTGATAGAACTTACTATACAGAAATGTACTATCCTTAATCTAGACTGAATCAATTACTAAAAAATATTAAATAATAAAGATTTCACCAAGAACTAGACTACTACCAATTAGCTTTTTCTGGAGCCTTCAACCACTTTTCACAGTATATCATTTGACCAAAGTTTCATACTTAGATCATGTGATAAACATGATAATCTCCATGACAACTGAGCAACCGGCATCTGCTGTGTTTGAAAATCCCATAGAAAGCTACTAAGTTTGACTTGAGGTATGATTGCCAAACTACTATTTCCATGATCAACCACGATCAATTAACTAATCTGACAAAAATAAAAATATCTAACTTGAAGCTGTACTGGAAACTGACAAACCGCTGTTTAGGGTTTAACTTATCACAGTACATTTTGACAGTGTCATAGTGGGGAAAAGCACAGGTGTAAATAATAATGAAATTAATCATTTTAATCATTTAGCTGCTTCAGTTTCAGCGTCCAGGTCTCACTGTCACGGCTTAGAACAGAGTGGTTGCTTTTCTTATCAGTAACACATCTGCTCTTCCTACTATGACAAGTCACAATGTCTGCTGTCCTTGAGCTGCCCTTAAAATAAAGTTAAAGACTACTTTACCGAAGTTTTAAGTTTCTTTTTTAAGGCACTGTTTTGCATAAACAGCGGCCCCGGCATGCAGCTGACGACGGCCGCCATGCCGCCCTCGCAGGACGATGTTGCATTTTGCTTGCTGAACTCCAGTGGGCAGGCTGCCAGGTGGACCTCTGTGCCCGTGCACGCCACAGAGTGAATGTGGAAGTAGTTCTTCTGACGCGCCAAATACAACCTGGAGGGAGCAGAGACACTGTGATGATGGAAACATTAGCCAAAGCCACACTTCAAACTAATTCTTATCAGTGTACCATATACTAATTGTCATATTATACTAGTTAGTCTGCAAAAGTATCAACATACTTCATCATTTTATACTAACGGGTAATGATACAATAACATTGTTAAAGTCAACACATCATGTCTCATTGTTTTTTGCAACTGGTATTCCTTGTAGTACTTTACAGAGTCAGGCTAATTGCTTGTTTCCAGTCTTAATATTGAGCAATTTTCATGTTTAACTTATGGCAAGAAAGTAAAAAAAAACAAAAAACAATTCAAATAAATAAAAAAAATCCCAAGATGTCAAAGTATTTCTTTAACTTTTGCACAGACTGTTCTGTACACCCATTACATTAGTACTATTCAAACAACTTTTGTGTATTTAGCTTTAGGCTTTTGTTCTGAAAATCATGGACTTTCCTCCTGACAGGCCACATGTGCAGGACAGGAGCTCTGGAGGGAATGGACGTGGCTCAGAGAATTACCTTTTTCTATTCTTGGGAACATTTTAAGGCAAATCCCTCTGACTTTCTTATCAGTTTAAGTGGCATTTGTTAGTGAGACTTGTGGAAGCAGCATGTGTGTGGGTTTTTTCAGACAGCTTGAGTTCACCCGCTGACTTATTTATCCTCAGATTACCTTTTGCCAGGGCTGCTCTGTTTAGACTTAGAGTTAGCTTTAGGTTTGGATGTCTGCCTGCAAGGTAAACACGGGTTAGACTGCACAGTTAGGAGAAGAAAACGAGGTGACAAAGTGAAAACTTAAAGGTTACATGATGCACAATTATGTTAAAAACTGTAATTATACTGTTTAGGATGTGTCTCCTTCAACGCAGTTGTTAAAAAGTGTTGTCAGCACATAACATATAATTACAAGTGTATTTGTATATAGTATATTATATACAAAGGTTGCACAGGACACACAGGTTTGATGAAGGTGACACATCCCTTTTAAATGCACGCAAACAAACACAAATGTGACAAAGAATTAAATCAATTAAAATTTGGACATTCATCAGTTATTTTGTTTAGCTCAGGCTGATATGCACTGCATGGCCAAAAGTATGTGGACGCACTTTTCTTCCTATATTTGGTCTGGGCCTGTTTTCAATAGTTTGTAGTGAAAGCATCTCAGTTACAATTAGGGGAAATTTAAGATAATTTTAAACAAAATAGCATGAGGCAGGCTCCTTCCTGTTTCAATATGAAAAGCCAGTAGGGATTAGTCAACAAGTCGATTAACTGTAGCTACTCTCGCTAGTCGACACCAGAAATACTAGTCAGTTAAACTAATTATTACTATATAGTGTAAAATGGTGGTTGACTGTTTTGTCCATGATGTTCTAGCAACCGGCAATTCCCCACGCTTAAGTCAGGATGTAAACTGTATAGCATCTTGTAAAACCAGTACCAGGAAGCACTTTGAGCTTGAAAATGAAAACAAGGTTGTAAGTAGTATGTGACAGAACAAACTAGTATATAACCACCCGACCTGAGCAATGAGCAACCACATACAGCACTGGCATGTGGACGTTAACCTGTGGCTGCTAATGCTAACGCTGCTAGCTACACTCAGCACACGAGCATGACATCGTTTACACTAGTCGACTAGTCTGAATTTGAATGTTTCATTTAAACAACAGGGAAATTGGTCGCTAGGAACATCCCTACAAGCCAAGACGAGATTTTCCCAGTCTGGTGTGGAAGAATATGAACTGGCCCGCATGGAGCCCTGACCTGAACCCAGTCCGACATGTTTGGGATGAACTGGAAATGTAACAAGTGGGTGTCCATATACCTTTGGCCACAGAGTGTCTGACACTTAAAGCATGATAATCAACATGTTAGTACAACGATGCTATTGTGATTGTAGTGTTTTTCTGTTGAGTCAATGTGAACCTCAAGTTAGCACATTGATTTTGTTTGATGTATGGCATTGCTTTTTGTTGGGATCTGATGTAAATATGTTATAGAGGTAGGTGTGACAATTAAAGCATAATGTTAAATAACACAGTCTGTGTTAGTGGGTTCTTCAACCTTTTCAGTACAGGTCTTAACAATAAAAGCGTTATTTCTTTCTTTGGGAAAAAAGCACTCAGGTATTTTGTTACTGGTCTAGACCAAAATCATTCACAATCTGCAAATTATTATTATCTAGTTTGAACATACCTGGAGCAAAAGGTAAAATATAGAAAATATAGAAAGCCAGCCTTCTCCTTTAAGGTACATTTTTGTCAGGGTCGGTCCAATCATCTAGTAAGCTTCATAATATAATATTCAATCCAATAACGTCTTTTTATCACTTTACAGCGCCTACTTCAGGACACATCATAAAGATATAAAATGGTAAAATCCCGCCCACTTAGTTGAAGAACCCAGGAGAAAATACTACTGACCCCCTCCAAAAAGCATGCCATAGTGGGGAATGGGATTTCCAGCTAGTACTCTAATTTGCACAAGATTAAAAAAGATTAATACATTGAAAAATGATGTCCCTGCCACTAAAACAGCACAGATTGACGAAATCTATCCAATGAAAAAGGGCCTCAAAACATCTTAATCATAAAACATCCAAAGAAGAATAATTCTTGTGCATTTACTGTACTTAATTGATTAGATTAGATCTGATTAGAATCATTATTTGTGCTCTAGATGCAGAAGTTAAAACATTCTAGAAATATCTATGCCTTCATTGGGTCAGTCTTCAGTCTGTGCCATGTCAGTGGAAATGTGAAAGAAAGACAAAAAGAGATGAGAATAAAACTAAACCTCCACACAAGGCAACCATGAGCTTTAGCAGGATACAATACAAATCTACAACCCATTCACATGCTGCACATCATAATAATATGATATTAGAGGGAAGGGGAAGTGGTCATCCAGCTAGAAACAGGAGGTAAATTGTTATTGTCTACTCCAACAGGAAACCCACTGTCAAAACTACAGTAAAGAGGATGCAAGCGGATGTGGACGGTGGGTTTTCCCAGGGACAGTGTACCTTCCACCGGCTGAAACATTAACCTTTGGCCTGGAGACCTTCTCAGCCGCTCGCTTTTTCAGACGTCTGCAACAGTGAGACAGCCACATTTCATCACATACAGGAGAGAGACTACATGCAAACACACACACACACACACGCACAGGCTGTCTCTGTGCTGCACACGTACACGTCTTTAAGGTAAAGTACTGGAGGGTCAGCAGTGAATAACATTTTTGACATTCCACAAGTCTCCGGTATATCATGTTGCAGACTTCAGGTCACCAGTGCATGATCACAATTACACAGCTATTCTAACTATTCACAATTCAGCACCACAGTGGCCATTTAAGTCTCATTCAGCAGCTACGACACCTCATTAACCCCTTCACTCCCAGCACCCTACCACCATAACCCTGACTGCTTAAGAGATGCTCGTATCAAGAACCGATCGCTCCACCTCGTTGTCAATCAACACATCAATAGCCCTGATCCTTATCAACAAAATTAACACCTGGTTTGTAAAATGTGCATTGTGTGAAATATAGAAATAAATCTCAGCCTGAAATAACAGTTGGAATAACTTAATAATGTTCCCCCCTAAACAGGCTTGTATAATTCTTGGCATGAAAATTATCAGATTTTTTGGGCTGTCATAAAATCAGGAATTGGCAAATAGTCTCAGTATGTGTCTGTCCATTTGTTTCTGCCTTCAGAAGATCTTTATGACCAAACTCTGTTTTGAGTAGGTGAGTCAGTGTAACCTGTACTGACTACATGACATGACTATACGTTTAGAACATAAAATATGTGAGTAAATACCCCACTCTTGACTTTTGAGGCTTTTATGTGTCTTAAAATAGGCAGTTGCTAACAAGTAGCTAAATGTCGCTACAGAGGGGCAGAAACTCATCTGCTCACTCTTGCAAACTACTCAAACTCAAACTTTCCAGCTTGTAAATGTATCAATTTATAGTATTTTCCAATTGTAGCTATTTCAGATTATAGTGCAGTTTAGTGAGGGTGACACTGGAGTCATGCAACTGTGGTGCACGTATTTTATAGTCTAGCTTTTTACTTCTGGCAAAAAGTGCAGTTCATCTTTGAAGATAATCTCGCTGAACAATGTGTCTGTATCATAAAGTTGTTTGCCACAGAGTAGATTTTCTGCAATAATTCAAAAGCAAATGGAAAAATCCCACTGGCTTTTAGTCGAGGGAACCGGGGCGATGCTAACTTCAGCGTCGGCCTATAAAAATGTCATAATGTCATCCTGCAGCTCTCTATTTAACTGTACACAGGTTGGCTTCACTCCAGTCGTATGTGACCCCCCCCCCCATTCCCTGAACCTCAGCCTTCACACGAGCTTGAGAGAAAACACACATTTCCCCTCGTACTACTGTGAACCATCTGCAGGGGATGAGTAAAGCGCCTTCAGCTGGAGCGCAGCCAGGAATGTGTGCCGTCATACTGGAAGGACGAACTGGGAAAAGAAAGTGGAGGTCTGAGAACCCACCAAAGTTAATCACATTGATTCTGTCCAATTCGCTGTTATTTTAATCCCTCTGTGTACTCATTTAGACACTGAATGAACCCAATTGATTATGAAAGCAAAACATGTATTGTGTTTTTTATCTGCAAAGAGTCACTTAATCGATTAGTTGTTCTACAGAGAAATAATCAGCGACTATTCAAAAAAGAAATGAATAGCTTACAACATCTTCTTGTTCCAGCTTCTCAATTGTGAGGATTTGCTGCTTATGTGCTTTTTATATTATCCAATCAAATTTGAAGACATCGTCTCTGGCTTTAATTACATGTGATGGGTATTTTTCACTATTTTCTGACTTTGTATAGATCACACCATTAACTGAAAAGATTTTAAAAATCACTGAGAGAGAACTGAAAAACCGAGGTAAGGTCTTCACTTGTCTTGTATTTTCCGACAGACAAGTCAAAAATACTTAATCTAAAATTATATAAAACTGAAAAAAATCAGCAATTGCCTATTAGTTTTGTCGATAATTTTATTTCTAAACTCCACTTGTTCTTTCATACTTAGATACCGAGATTTGAAGGCAGATGGAAACACATGGGACAAAGAAAACACTGGCTCATACTCTTCCATCTCCACAGCAGTTAATAATGACTCCTCAGCAGAGACCGAGAGCATGAAATCTGTGACCCGACCAGCGCACAAAAACAACGTGGCTTTTCTGTTCATCCAAAGGACAAAACAAAAACATCCTCAGAGGGAAGAAATGAGACACAGAGCGGAACAATCAGAGGCGTATGTGCTTTGTTGCCGAGCTGCAGTTCTGGCAGATGGCAGATGAAGTCTACACACAGTCGCTCTCATATCTGCAGTAAACAGCAGCTCCCATAATGTCCACTCTTTACCGAACAAAGACTGAGATACTGCTGGTCAGAGTGTTGCCACTTTGCTTGACAGACTAAAATGTCAAACAGGCTGAGAGAAAGCTCCTGCACACTGAGCTCTAAACATCAGAACACTATTCTCTGATGACAACTTATATGATTTCTGGGTCCTGAAGTTTGGTTTTCTTCATCAGGTGCAGCTCTGACCCCATGATCTCACACCAGAATCTGGTTTTCATAGTTTACTTACTTGTAGAAGTTCTTGTTGACTTTTTTCTCGTGTGGGAATCCCAGCATGCCACAGACCACATGTGTGTTTTTGATTGTCCATCCCAGGTCGCAGATCTGCACCCAGCCGTCTTTGTATTTCACCTCCACCACACCCTCCGTGATGGGCAGCCTCTTTTTGGCCATGGGGACTACGGGCCGGAGTCGCACCTCCTCTATCCTGTTCTCATCCACCTGAGCCTGCTTGGGGAAAATCAGGGCTGACTGTCAATCAAAATAATTCCAGATTTAATAAATTTGCGTGCAGATAGAGCAGGAATGAGTCCTAAAATCCAGAAATGAGATAGCACTTCAACACTTTCGGTTCAGTTGTCTTGAAGTCAGTGGGATTTTTGAATGGGTTTTTTGTTAGATGCTTAAAATAAGGTCTGTGGTTTACACAAGCTGAAGAGATTTTCATGTTTTCTTCTATGACGTAAAATACGTCAGTAAGTACCCTACTCTTGAATAGAGCGGCAACTCATGATTATTTTCGAATAATCTGTTTAATATTCTCTCAGTTCTATAAAATGGTCCATAAAAGGTCAGAAAATGGTGAAAAATGTCTTTTGTCTGACTTTTTTCTCTAAAAAGATTACTCAAACTGATCAATCAATCGATTACCAGAATAGTTGGAGATTGATTGGCAACTAGTTGAAAACTAATTGATTGTTCGTTGTTATTTTCCAGTCATTTTCAAATTGTGGTGTAGCCTGGTAACCTGATTAATCTCTACTGTTACTTTTTAATTTAAATGATAAACGACAGACCCATAACACTGACTGAGTGGAACACTATTATTAAAATATGTGCTTTTATCACTGTACTTAAACTACATGGCGTCTCCCTCTCCCCTCTCTGACAGGCGACTTTGAAGTCATGACTGAAGCCACTGGGAGCAACTATAAACACATCTGATATCTGCCGTGGTCAGACAACACATCGTCAAAATGAGTTCTGAGAGAGAAAAGTGTAATTTAAAAAATATGACATTAAAACTATTGGTTTGATCCCTCGGACTGATGTATTATTATATAAAATTTTAATGACCTGTGATGCTAAATGAGGATAGGATGCTTTAGTCTGCAGAATATCATAGGAATCCTTACAATGATCATACTGGCACATCCATGCATACAAACTCACAAATGCACGTCTCTTTAAGACTCTTGAATGAGAGGAACAGACTAAAATAATGAGTCAGTGAGTAAATTTAGGTCTAATCCTCTCACTAACAGCTCATAAGTGGTAAACTTCACTATCTTATTGCTAGTTTTTGCAATGAGTCACTTCTGCTGTGGTTTCCTTGGGGAAAAAAACTGGCTGTGGTCACAGATTGAAGTCTGGACACCACATTTGACTAAGCCTGACACGCAGCAACAGGCTCAGAGAGGGAGAGCAGTGCTGAACGACGTCCCTCCCACTCACTCTTATGAAACTGAGACACCTCATTCAACCATTCAAGTCATTTCCAGAGGTCTGCGGAGACGAGTCCCCGGTCTAACCTTGTTCACCTCGGACCAGTTACACAAATGGACATCAAAGAGGACACATGGAAAACGCATCCCACCCACCCCACTTTTCCCTCAGAGTTTGATTCAACGATTTCCACAGTTATAAATCTTTATTTATCTAGGGAGGGTGCACTGAGCACACTTGATCTCTTTTAGAAGCACTCTGCTTTACATTTGTCCATCATTCCCACCTGGCAGTCCATGAGTACAAACACTTTCTGATTAGTTCTACTAGAGGTGGTGGGAGTGAAGTGCCTCCTCATTCAAAGGCACAGAGAGCAAGGCTTGACAATAATTCAATGGCTTTACTCTCTTTCTATATAATATTAGGATTAAATAGACTATCGTTTACATTAGGACATGTATCACAAGCTTATATGCACAGCAGTTTACTGCTCTTCATACATGATTAAGACAAAAGTGAACAATTGTTGCGCACAGTGTTCATTGTCGTTCCCTGTTGAGTTGGGCCATTATCGGGCCGATATTATGTACAGTCTGATCCCAGCCCAAGTTTTGTATCTCTTGGTTTACACCACAGTGGAAATCAACATAATGACTGTTGATTGGTTTGGGAAACACTGATGGACATTTTTCCCCATTTTCTGTCATTTTATGGACCAAATAGCTAATCAATTAATCAAGAAAATTATCAACAGATTAACTGACAATGAGAATAATTGTTAGTTGCAGCCCTACAACACACACTACTTCACCTCAGGACAATATACTTTGAGCAGCTGCTGCTTTTAATAGGTTCAGACACATGGTATAGAGCAGAGCTAATCAGCACCATGTGTGAGGCAGCTACAGGTAAAGTTGCACAGAGGCGATGAATGCCTTCCATGTGGACTAAACCTTAAAGTCTATAGGCAGTGGAGCAGCAGGGCTGTTAACACTAAAGAGTTTATGGGATTATAAAAGCTTCTTTATGAACATAATGTTTAATGCAACAAGATTACAAAAGTACATTAAATGAATTTTAGCAACTTACGTCAATAACATTTGAGTCCACAAAGCCAGGAATCCTCTCGTCTTTGCACACAACTCCGGCATCCTCGTCGTGAGTGCAGTCACTGTTGCCCCAGCCGCGAGACTTGCAGAATTCAATGCTCTTCTCACCTCCGCCACACATCACGTTGTCCAGCCAGATTTTCCCTGGACAGGCAGCAGACTGTCAGTGTGGCACCAGCACACTCCCAGGCCTGCGGAAAGTAGTCAGTCCAGGCCTGGAAGTGACACTTGGTTGCTTGTAACACTGGTGCTCTGGGAATTCGTAGCAGAAAACTCGGCACAGTTGTACTTATTCTAGACAAGAGGCTGAATAAGAGAATGAGCTAAATATCTAAAATGGAAATGCAGTTCAATCAGTCTAATTTTACATAAATAAAGTATGATTGGATGCGGCTGAGGTGGCTTGGTCAAATATTGTGAACCAGATTTCATTCATATTTTTGTATATTATAAAGAATATTCATGATATAAATCGGATAAAGCCAAACTGGTGACACAGTAACATGGCTAAAAATATTCAGAATAATACACATTGCTCAAGCTGGTTTACAGGATATGTGGGAGTGCCACCTACACCTGCCACAGTTTAGACTGTGTAATTGTTACATTGTCAGCAGAGCATATAGTGTATTGAACCAGAAACTGACTGCCAAGAACTGGCTGAGGTCACTCTTACCTTGGCCTTTGCCGTATTTGGCGCTGTGGGTCCATCCTGTGGCTGAGACGAAGCCCAGCTGGCGACAGAGCACGTTGGCGTTGGCTATTGAGAAGTCGTCATCACAGATGGTTCCCCACTCTCCCTTGTAGAAAAGCTCTATCCGACCCTCGTTGTGTTTTCGGGGATATCCAGCCAGTCTGACCTTTAGTCGCTCGGTCTGGGGCTGAGGGGATGGGGAGGGTGAGGGTGACGGTGAGGGTGCCGGTGAAGGTGCTGGCGTGACTGCGTTTGGCGGCGTGGTCTGGGCCAAACAGCAAGGTAAGCACAACCAGAGCAGAAGGCTGAATGCCAACTGTTGCCTGCATCTTGACTTCCCCATTATTTCAGCTGCACATGAGGAAAAAGAAAAGACAGCGACAAGTTTAATTAAGAAGTCTGTTTTCTGTACAGAATATTGGGCTTATTCAGGTAGGTTTTATGAGGTCAAGTCAAGTCAAGTCAAATGTATTTATGAAGCACATATAACAACAACCAGCGTTGACCAAAATGCTGTACAAACCACAGAGCAGGTGGCTGAAATCATAAATAAAAGAAACACCAACATAAACATCAATACACGCAGCTCACAGGCACTCATAAATAGGCGTAGGCACAAGTCACAAAAACCACATCAGGAGGAATCAAACGCTAGTGAGTAGAAGTATGTATTGAGTCTGGATTTAAAAAGAGGTGTCATTATAAGTGTAGGAGGTGAGCAGTAATATATATTTTCAAACTGAAGGAACCCGTTTCTGGTGCACATCAGGAAAGGTAGCATGAGCAAATAAAAAGTTTTCGCTGGTTAGTCCATGTCGTTTTCACACTTTTTCACAGTTTTTGTATGGATGAGCAATAAGTGTATTTCCCACAATGTCAAAACCAGATGGAGGACTTTGAGCAACCAAAGTTCTCATCTAGTTGCCCCCAAAAAATACACTTTTTTAGCCCAAAAGAATCTCTGCTCAGCTGTAGTGCCCTCCAAAAAGAATGTACTTTAGAAATAGCTGCTAAAACCAAGAGGGCTCACACAGTGGACATGAACATGTGCTCTGGATATGGACGTAGGATTAATGTACGAGCGCAGAGTTGCTCCAGCAGTTTGATTCAAACCATATGGCCGGTGAATTCTGTAGGCCTCCATCATGATCAGGCTGATCACATACAGTAGGTTCCACAACCATAACCTCAGCTGCAACACCTCGACGTTTTGTTCCTTTTCTGTCTATTTTTTTTCAATATTGCTGTGCTGAGTTTATTGAGCTGACATCACTACTATCCAGGTCATTCATTCTGAATAATTCATTCATATTTCTTGATACAACAAGCCACCTTTTCCCAACAAAATGTCCACCCTGCTCTCTTAAACCTCCCTGTACAGCCCTGGTGCATGATGAATGCTAACATAGGCCTGCTATTGATAACTTGACAGCTGCACTCCTTCTTAGCTTTTAGCGAGTGGGGGGTTGTTCCTCCAGAGACACAAATACAGTAGTGTGATGTGTTTGTACAGGAACCACAAACTTAAGGTGCCCTTTCCAAAACATGTCTGAGGCTGACTGCGTCGTCTGAGTCCAATTTCACAGTGTATGGAAGGACACACACGTTCACACTAAAAGCTGTAGTCAGCAGGAGCTTTTAAAGGCGCTATATGTCTGAGCTGAAGGCCTGTGGGGCCACATTTTTAGGCAGATATTCTGTATCTTATTTTATCTTTTTTAAGGTTATTTTCTGCTTTTATCATGTCATTCATAGTTCAGATTGTGAAAAAAACACAGAAAATGAGGAGCAAAAAATACTAAAATACCAGAAAGAATGAATAACATCACAGTTTAGGGCTGCAGCTAACGATTATTTTCATTGTCGATTAATGTGCCAAATATGCTCTCAATTAACCGATTATTTGTCTGGTCTATAAAATGCCTATTTCAGTTTCCCAGACATTAAGGTGACATCTCAAAATGTCTTCTTTTGTTTGATCTAGTCCAAGATATTCAATTTACAATTATACAACAGAGAAAAACAGCAAATCCTCACATATAAGGAGCTGGAACCATTTCTGCTTGAGAAGCACATCAAACAATAATTTGATTTTCAAAATAGTTGCCGACTGACTTTCTGTAGATCGACTAATTTCTTAATCTCATTTTAGGCCGCTGTCCCTCCAAAGTCAAAATTCTCAACTAAATCCAAACTCAGCTTAAAGGAATACTCCCAACATGTTGGGAAATATACTTGGTTGGCTTCTTAGTGAGAGTTAGATGATAAATATACACTGCAACCAGTGTACTAAGCTAGGCTAAACACATTCTGTACCAATCTCTATTTAATACAAAGAGATAAAACTGATATTCATCGGATATCTTCACAAGAAGGAAAACAATCTTCCCTAAAAATGTACCAAATACATTGCATGATAATAGGTGGCAATGGGTGATTTGAAGGCCCTCTTCTTTGTTTGGCGATATATTTTTTCCTTTATTCTTTATGTAACTTGCCAAACTTGTTTCCAGCTGCTACAAAAGATTCAAGTTTGGCATTTGTCCCTCAAAAAGCAGCAGCTGCATTAACACAAACATCCAACAATCACAGAGGAAGAATATTGAATATTGTCCCAATATTGGCAGTGAGGACATTTTAAAGAATGAGCGAGGAGGAGAAAAATGCAGCAGCTGAGTTTTTTATCAACCCTCTATGACGTGTAAGCTGGAAGTGCTTGTCGCCTCTTTGTGGATGAATAAATTCAATTCTGCAGAAATGTAGGAAATCGCTAAGTAGGGCTGAACAATTAATTGAAATATTATCGAAAATGTAAAAGTGCAGCATCCAAACCACAATAATTTTTTGGTAAAATGTGTCACAACATAACATAATAAATGAAGCATTGTGGAGCTACAGAGATGCCCTGGCATATAAATCACAGCCTCTAGACGTTACGAGAACTTGTTTTGTACAGAATATAGCAATTTGCTATTCCCACAAAACCGTGACTCATACTGTAATCTGTCAAAATAATTGCAATATGATTTTATTTTTTTTGCAGAGGTGTAACAGTTTAGCCTTTTTTTAACTCTGTCTGTTGTAAACATCCATCTCAGTGTACAGGCCGACTTCCTGTTATCTTTGCATACACACAGTTTTCCTCTATTAGGACAGACTGTTGATAACATCACTTCCGGTTTCACCTCCAAATAAAATGGTTTAGATAATCTGGCTAAACTGTCAACCTGAATCAATATCATCATATTTCCAGATGTTAGCAGCTACTCTGTTAAGTACAAAGTTATTGTAAAAACTACAAAAATAATACCCAAGTTGAATTAACTAGAATTATCCTGTGAGGGAACTTGACCCAGTGTGGGAGGAGAGCCTGTGATAGTGAATCATTAATCCAGTAAATTAAATAGATTATTACAGAATATAAAAGATTATTTAATGCTTTACAAACTGGTGATTTTGTACCTACAATGAAACTCCATCACATCAGGGGACCCTGACAGACAAATATCTGATTTTGATTTTAATTCAAACCAATCATTTTCTCTCTCACACACACACACATATCCAACTGTTTTTCTTCCTCTCTCACCCCTCACTGAAGCAGAGACTCTTCATACCAATGTGCTCATGGATCAGGTCTTGTGAAAGGCTCAAATCACCCAGGCAGCAGTTTGTTAATCACTACCAGAGGTCTGTGCCTCGTTGGGCTCTTGTAGACTGAAACAAACTGGGAGTGAAAGCTCCCTGGGCCACAGAAAAGATTTTCCTGCCTTGTTGCAGCACGCTGTTGACCTCAGAGGAACTTTGTGAAACTTAATCCTTAAACAATCAACATGAATGGGAGCCACATGAAAGGGAGAAGATGGATGGTGAACGCTGAGGGAGAAGGCGGGTTTTAGATATACTGTATAAGCAGACATATGGGAGGGAAAACAGAAAATTACAGTTGCTCGAAATGGAAACGCATGATGGTCAAACATTTCCTAGAAAATTTTGTGAAAGTGCAATTAGGGTTGTGTGGCTTTCTGACCCACCTAACTGTTTTGTAAGAAGAGTCCAGATGCAGACGATAAGACAGGGACGTAATCTTTTCCAAACTTCCGAACAAGGGACCCTTTAAAAGCTTTTAATAAGAGCAAACTCCTGGCTGTTTATCCTGACATTTGCATTGTCCTTTTAGCTCCACAAGACCAGCCAATGGACCGTTTCACCACTTATATTCTGGGAAACAGCTGCAGAGCATCTGGACCACAATTTGTAAACATGTACAACTACAAGCTTGATGGCTTATTTAGAATGAGGATTTATTAAAACATTACGAACAATGATCACTACAGTAGAAAACACCATCGGAGAGGACCAAATGTTCTTCTCTAAGGTGTATCTCCAATCTATAAAGCATTATTGAATAATGAATCATCCATTAATAAATATAGACACAACTTATTTACCCCTAATGTGAATGCCTTATTAGGAAGTGCTACAAATTTAACCCATTTCACATTTTCTCTAGTCCAGACCCTGATCTATACACCACACCAGGTATTTGGCAGCAGGGAATCCTGCGAATTTGGCTTTTGGAGCATATTTTGTTTCCTGTTGCAGCATTCCTCACATTTTTTCATCTCCAATTTTCAGCATCCTACAAGTGAACATTTGTTTAACAGGTATAAATATTCAGCTAAATGACTGTACAGCACAGTGCTGCCTCACAGTTATCAAGGCAACCCCAAAATACTGTATATGATGTGTATTTTTGAAAGGCAGACTATGAGTATTAAAATGTAGCCTGTGACTTTTTTCTCATTACGAGTTTTACTATTGAAATACAGCAAAATCACAACTCCACTCTGCATTTCTCTTCATTTCGGACAGTAAAAACTAAATTTAATCTGCCTTACCTTATGTTTCCAGTATGAGGAGGTTATAGCGGTTCCAGTGGAGAGGGGGCGGCTGGGCACTAAATTTAGGTGATCCGGGGGTTCATAAACTGCACTCCAGAGACAAAAGACTACAAAAATATCCCAGTACTTGTGCTAATTCATCTCCTCCATCAAACACGGGTCCAATTTGCGGGACAGTGGTCCACCTAGCAGCCAATTACTCCTTCCAGCGTTATTGTCTGTGAACTGCCAGCTGTGCAGCCTTCAGTGAAGAGGAGGAGATGGAGGGGGAGGAGGAAGAGGAGGAAGAGGAGGCAGGAGTGGGCTGGATTTAATCCCTGGAAAGACACTGACTCTTTCATGGATGGTTCTGTAACAGGCTGCTCCTCTTGCATAACGCCAAAAAAACGTGAATTTCACTCATCTCACACGCAGGCTACGTGTGTGACGAGCTCAACGTGTCCGCAGGAGATTTTTCTACCGGAAAATAACTTGGCTGCACAAAAGTTTATTGTAAGAAATATCTTAGCTGTGAAATCAGTTCAATACCTTTAATCTGACCCGCAGTACAGGTAGGCTGCTTTATAGGATATTACGTTGCCTTTATATGGTTTGGTATCTGAAAATAATAAGAAACTTTCTCAAAATAATGACTTAATATCTCAAGTTAATAACTTAATGCGAAACTTGATCAATATATTGAATTAGTATTTTAAAAGATACCAGCTAAGTCCTTATTTTGAGAGTTTCTCATAATAATGACTTACAGGTTCCTCTTTTCATCACCTTGGTGGAAATGTGCCTCCAAAAATAGCTGGTATCTTCATGTCCCATTAATTATAACGTTAATGTTTGAGAGTTTAATAGACAGTATAGATATTACAATAAATCCTGCAACTCACAAACCGTGATTCCAGCTTTGCTCTGCAAATTCAACGCACATTTTAATTTAAGGAATAATTCGACATTTTGAGGGGAAATAACATTAGCCTTCTCAGCTTTCTTGTCTAGAACAGACACTGGAGTGAATAAGCTGATTGAGTCCCATAGAAAGTGAGTGGAGTTGTCGCCTTTAGTTGGTCCTAGTCGTTAGCTTTGGCTGAGATACCACCATCATACCAAACATAAAGCTACAGCTAGCAGACGGTTAGCTTAGCTTAGCATAAAGACGGGAAGCAGGGGGGAACAGCTAGCCTGGCTCTGTCCAAAGTTAAAACCAAACACACCTACCAGCACCCTTAACAGGCACTAAATAGAACTTTGTATAGTTTGTTTAAACTGACAAAACTGAAGCTAAAAGATAAATTACTTTTTTTGCTGGTTAGTTTAAGTTTCCGATTACTTCTTGGCGGGAACGGCAACTTCCTGGAGTCTCCGCTGGTTGCATGGCAACTGGTCATGACGACGGGGTAACGTAAAACCCAATAAATAGTCACAAAGATTAGAAAAGTTTGTATTTAATGAGGACAAAGCAATAAGAAATTTGTAATCACTCCGTTACAAAAAAAAAAAATTACAAAGTTTTATTTGCGGTGTACAAGCAACACAACAGAGGGAAACCTTGAGAATCAGTTTGTCTCATTTTAAATCGCACTGCTTGAACATATTGTTGTTCTATACAAAAACATGACAGGCACTTCATTTAAATTCAACCCACTGTAAATAAAACTTAGAGATACATTGTCTCTAGTAACTGGCAGCTGATAAACTGTGTCCACTGAATTTCCAACTACTGTGGGAGTCAAATCTCTTCATAAGGTAGTTTATGATTCATTATGGTCCCTGTAATCCACCCATGGGCCATCACTGAACAAACAGATGACATTAAAATAGGATGGATATAAGCATTAAATGAAATGATGGGACAAATAACAACTCTGGTAACACACACAGACACACATCAGAAACACAAGGTTCGAGTGCTACCTTGCTAAAACAAAAAGCCTCAGGAAGACTGACCACGACACACATTAAATTGAAAACATGAATACTGAAGTAGACACTGAACATCCTCGAAGACAGGAAATGGTTTGGGGGTCACAGGACTTAAAACCTCCATTGGAGGGATGCACCACGTTTCTGCATTATTTTTCTTTTAAATGTGGGCAAACATTTAGGGATGCAATGCCCTAATTTTTACCCCCATTTTCTCTTCTCACATTAATCCATATCCATCTTTTCACTCGCTGATCTCTCTCTGCAAGGAAAGTGATGCAGTGGCTCAAGGGCACTTCAGCAGGGCAGCGGTGTGGGGTCAGAAAGGGACTTAAATGCATCACTCATACATTACAGTACAGTCTCACAAGCCCTGACACTGACTGTCTAGATTTCCTGCAAGGAGTAAACAACTGGGCTCATAAACCTTACAAACACTGAGATCTCAATCGAGAAACTGTAACAGGACGATATTTGCTGTTTATAGATTCTATACATTCGGTAACAGTAAAAGTTAATGTCTCCATAAATAAAGAATAGGTCTGATTAAATGGCGACCTCTTGTGCATTTTCATTAACTATAGTGTAAATAATGGGAGACGGAAATGTAGGGCTGGTTATGTAAGGTATAGAAAAAACCCAGCGCCAAACGATACCTGCATTTGATTTAGAAAAAAAAAAAAAAGACTATCTATCCTTTTGCTTTTGTGTTCTTCAATTTAACACAACTTGTGATTGGCCAACCGGCCCTGTAGCTACAACCCAATACAGTGTGTGGTGGTGAAATCGAGTGTGGTGTTCAGCATCCTGAGACACCACCAAAATAAAGTATGGCTAGAAAATGTTCAATACAGATAAAGCGCCTCATCAAGCATGGAGAATAGGTACTGAATGAAGTACTCTATCATATAGTATCAGTGTCACTTTAAGGGTACTGGTATCATAATTCTTTTAATACCCAACACTACTGAAATGTACCTTAAAATGCTATTCAAGATCCAGTGAAATCTGCTTGTTTTTTTTTTCCAGCAGCTACTTAAAAATCATTCACACGCTCGTCTCAAGTCCAACTAGTGGCAACAAGTATAAATGCTCAAATAAGATAAAACATTTATAATTCTCTAAGTGTTTGCAAATGATTGTCAGTGTTTTGTTTCAGCGAATTCAGAGGGATGGAAGTGCAATCACAACAAGATATCTTGACCTGACAAAACTGTCAGTCATGTTACTGCACAAGATTCACCAGCGTTGTTTCCAATATGTTGTAGAGCTGAGAGAGGATTCGCTGGGTAAAGAAATTCTTTAACCTAGCATCTTTGGGTCGGACATTTTTAAGTGTTTTCTGACATTTTAGAGACCAATTATAGAACAATCAGCAACATATCGAGCAAATAAACAGTGATGAATTAAGTTTTTCTAGTAAACTCTTTCCTGTGATTATCTTTAAGTTCTAGCAGCCTTAATACAGACTTTCATCCACCTGGTACCTAAGCAGGATAAAATAAACCATAAAAAGTACTTCCAAATATTTTGCCCAGGACCTGATACCCACTGAGAGGTAAGTGCAGTCCACAAGACAAAACTACGTGATGACAAGTACTCTTTGACCTTCAGTATTTCAGGCAATCGTGGTGAATTTCCTTGAGATGTTTCAGACCAAACATGGCTTCTTTCTGCTTAAGTCCTGCAAACAATGACTTCGTCAATTCTGCTGCATAAAACTTTGGTCAGGGCAGGACACACACACACACACTCACACGACTTCCATCCACTGACAAAAACAGCAGATATCAAGATTTAGAAGCCACTTTCACCATTTTACAAGCCAGCTTGGTTCCTGAGAACATAATAGGGCATCCATATGTTTGACAGTTTGCCTGCAACAACCAGGATTTACCAGTGACTGGCTGGTGGCAGGTGTAAGATCCCACTGTGGAATTAATTCTGAACAGTCTAAAGTGCTAATGGTCTTTGCAGCAGATTGACATGTACTTTTTTGGATGTAGTTTGGACGGATTAGGACGGATGTAAAAGCTCCAACAGGGCTCCAACCGCTCCGAAGTAACCCTAAAAAGAAAACAAAACACACAAAAAAAAGAAAAAACAGAAAAGACCTTTGAGATCATTGAGCCCATTACAGCATGAGACTACATTATTGGTCTGAGAGGTGACTGGTGCCATTACTAATGCTGCCACCGTTCTGTTTTGTCTAATGTGGTTTTATTATTACAGTTATTAATGCATATTTTACAGTATTATTTTGTATTATCTGATGCTCTGATTCACCTCATGCTCTTTAATCCTGTTTTAAACATGCAAATCACTTTGTAACTTTGTTTTTGAGTGCTGTATCAATAAAGTTAATATTATAAAGTGACGATGTAGTTCGCAATTTTTGTTGTGGTGATAGAAGTTAATGGTAGCATTACTGGGAAAGTGGAGACATATACAGACATAATCACATAGAAACAATAAGCGGCTCTTAGAAAGTTCACAGGTTGAACCAACTGCGAAAAGCAACAGCAGCAGCCCAGAACCAGGAGAGGTTCAGGTTGGTGGAAAGCAGGTGTTATTTACCTCGTGCTGTAGGAAGAGTGCTTTGAGCTGTCCTTTAGACCAGTAGTCCATAGCATAGGCCAGCAGCTTCATGGAGAGGGTGTTGACTCTGAGGAAGTTGCCCACAAACACCACTCTCTCTATGTTCTTAGTCGACAGAGTCGGGATAAAACAATTAGAGCAATAGGTAAATTAAATTTATAATCTCACAACAGTACAAGCACAACTGACAAACATCATCCTTGTGTCAAACCATTTTCACTCCTGAAATCCATTGTGGCAGTTAGGCTACGATCAGAACAGCACAAATCACACGCAATCTGATCTTTTCAACTTTGATTTGGACCACTTTCGTGTGTTTAAAATAGAAAAACAGCATTGAAAATATGCTGTATCTTTCCTTCGTTTGCTTACGAAACAAACACACGTGTTAACCAGATCTTTACGACATGAGGCAGTGGAGCTTTTGTCCACAGGGGCCGCAAAAATAAGCTCATAATGAAAGTTCCTTGTAGCTGCTTTAACACAGCTTACATTTTTACTTTTTAATTCGTATATAAAACATTTTGGTCAACATCTATTCACTTAAAACACAAAAATAATTTGACCACTAATAAAAACTGTTTAAAACATGCTACTTTGACTGCTGAACACAAAACCACATTCATTCATTATTGCTGGCTTCTTGTGTCTTTAATTTGTGTTTGAGCAGAACACCCACTACTTTGGGCTGTGAAAGACATGTGGATAATGCAGATTACCTCCTCTACGCCTTCATAGCCCTGTACAATGCTGCTTGATCAAGACGCCACAAGGCAGCACCGTAAAGAGGCTGAAAGCAAAGAGGAAACGGCTGGCAGGGATCCTGGAAGGGAGCGTTTTTCCAAAGACAGGTCAATCTAAATCCCCCCGTTACTAACCTCGTTGAGAGCACACATCCTGGTGATGGAGCCGATGTTATTGGTGATGGTGACCAGTGTTGCCCTGGCTAGGTCCTCTTTGGACACCGACTCCCTCTTCTCTTTGGACATCATGTTGCCAAAACTATCGAACCAAAACACAAAGCCATGTTAGACGAGCAAATGCTCTAAAGGTCTGCTGAAATTGTTGCGCAGCAAACTGCCAATCCCAAAAGCATGATTCAGACCAATTCTTTTTTTTCTACATCTTTTCCAAAGTCAAATTCAAGCACTTCAACGATTTTCAAGGTAAGATCCTTCGGTACTAAAACACTGAGGTCATAACTGACGATAAAGCAGTTGAACCAGGAGTCTGAACAACCAGACAGCAGCAAGTTTAATAACCGTCAACACTGAAGTTACTGCATCAACTTTTCAGACAAAACATCTCCAGGATGAGCTGAAACCAACTCATTAACTCTCAACACAGATTAACACTGTTTCCAAAGTCAAACAGAAGCGATTTTTAATGTTTTTCAAGGTGCAATTTCAACTTTTCCAGCACATTATGGCTCTGGTCAATTAAATATACCCAAATAAATGAGGCTCTCCCAGACCTCCCTCTCTCTCTCTTATTTGATTTCTTTATCTAAAAAGTATTCAACTATTCAACCAAGTAGTGATTTTATATATAAATGCCATTAAATTTCAAGCAGCTTAAAGCAGTTTATTCAAAATCCATACACTTCTCAAACCTTGAGAAGAGCACAATAAAATTCAAACATTTTTAAGGAGTTCCACCATCTGTACGAATCCTGTTTTTAAAAAATTTTTAGGAAGCTACACACATGCATCTTTGGATCTGTGGATAAAAACGTCTTGCTCAGAGTTCATCAACTTGAAATCAAGGCGTCTGATTTTCACCCTGGGAGAGGAAACAGAGTAAATTTAGCCTTGTCCTGGTTCCCTGTTTCATTGAAGCTGTGACTGTGTTTATGGTGGTATCCACCAAAAACAGTCTTGTGACCTACAGTGAAAAAAAAGCTGCTGTAAACCGCACCTTGAGGCTACAGCCCAGCCTGGCAGTCCAAACCTCTCATAGTCTCCTCCATAGATGTCCCGGACCAGCTTGTCCACACGGGTGCTCTCCCCTTGAGAAGCCATTTCTAAAGCTTCCTCAAAAGTGGAGCAGCCAGTCAGCAGGCAACACAGGCCCAGGAAGGTCCCACCGCCGAGGCTGTAATAACACACAGAGAGATGAGACAGAAACTATTAATATTCTAGGAGAGTAAAACACAGAAGTCTGGAGTATAAGCTGCTTGCTTCGCATTGGAGTCTCAAATTACGTGCAAAGAGAAAGGTCTCTGCTAAAAGTAAGACCAACCACTTAAAAAAAAAATAGAGGTATTTGGTATACGGACTCAAAATTCAAAGACACTCGGCTAGTGTTTCTTTCTCAGCACAAAGGGCCATTATGTCAGGGGGAGACTAAGCATTCATAAGTCCCTCTCAAAGCTACCAGACAGAGAAACCACATATTACGAAAATAAACCAGTGAAGAGAGTAGGTGGAGGAATAATATTTCAAACTTTAAGCAGAACCCCAAATCAAACTAACAAAGAACAATCCATAAGCAGTTAGTAAAGGAAGTGGTTTAGGAGCTTAAAAAAAAGCACACTACAGCACTAAGGAGCCACCCCCAAACTGAGGTGAACCCACTTGAAAATCCTTCCAACATTACATGTTCTCTGTTTCTGTTCTGTTTTTCTGCCAGTGACACGCTAAGCAAACCAGCAGATCCTTAAATGTGTAACACTGCACTCTTATTGTCTTCCTACACCAGTGTAAAAGCTAACATTTATATGCATGTATATATAGAGTTATATCATTCTAATGTGTTTGTAATGACGACTGGAAATTGGCTTCATGTGTGTTCAATCAAGCCATAGATCACTGATAAGGTGCTCCTGCAAAGCAACCTGCATACAGGGTGACTCAACATGCGTCTCATTTTCCACTGCGGAGTCCAACACGGACCAAAACGTTTGCACTTCATGCACCTTACAGAGTATAGCTCTGCAACGGAACAACCAGGAATATTTAAAATCCGGACTGTAGTCTGAACTCCTGTTTTGTTCTCCGTGGGTGAGTCCTTCCTTGCTGCACTGGAACTAATGAAATTATCTTCACTACCTATTACTGACATTACTGATAATCTGCTCGATTGATCTATGAATGGTTTGATTTATAAAACATGATGCCAGTCACAGATTTAAGGTAATGCCATCAAATGTCTTGTTTTGTCTGAATAACAGTCCAAATCCCAAAGAATCAATTTAATGTGATGCAACACTCAGAAAACTAGCCCGTTCACCCATTTGAGAAGCTGAAACCATCAGCTTTTTGCTTGAAAAATTGCTTTTAAGTCTCAATTATTCGATTACAAAACTAGTTTTTAATTTGTCAATGGACAAATCATTTCATTGACTAATCGTTGCAGCTCTAGTCAAGTTAATGATCATTTGCATTCAAATCTCTGCTTAATGGATAGTCCTCCTAGGTTTCATCATAAATAGATAGACAGTTTATGAAATATTTGCCAGAACAAATCCAACCACTATCCAGGTGTTTTTTAACTGTAAAGTGAAGAATAATCGTCCATCAGCCAAAATGTCCATCACTGATAATTACCTGGTCCCTGTAACTCGTTTGTAGTTGTTCTCAGAGTAGACGGCCAGGATGCTGACCCCTGACCCTATGTTGACCAACAGCAGAGGGTAGGGGTTCTCCAGTGTGTAGGGCCTCTGAATGCAGCGGTCTGGGTCAGTGGGGTTTTCAAAGTAGTAGCATTCTGAGGGTCCGCTGGACACCACCGAGTCGATGTACAACACGCCCCGAATCAAACAGTCCAGCTCATCCAGCTTGTGAAGCTGCAGGTCCGCCATCTTTTTTTTGGCGAGAAGAAAGAGAACATGGATAACATCACTGAGTGGATGTGGTCAGGAGAACACAGACTCAGGAAACTAGGGGAAGGAGGGAAAGCAGGGGGGTAAGAAAACAGGAACACACACACACATTTCTTGTGATTAAAATGAAGAAAACAGACGTTTTCTTGCCTAATTGTGCAATTGTATATCCCACAGTTTGATAAAAAATCTAACATTTGAAGGGGCAACAATCATGACTTATCTCATCGTTTTATTTGTCCAAATGAATTAACCCGTGCTTTATCATCAACTAGAGGAAAAAAATGAATTTGTTTTGATTTCCTGCAAATTGCGGAAGGACTTTATGGAATCAGACATCTAATAATCTTTTGTCCTGGTATTCACTGGCTGTGGATTTCAGTAGGGCTGTGACTAACGACTGTTTTTATTATGGGTTAATCTAACTATATATCTAACTTTCTCAATTAATCGTTTGGTCTAAAAAATGTCTATCTCAGTTTCGCAGAGCTCAAAGTGACGTCTCAGAATGTCTTGTTTGGTTTGATCAGCAGTCCAAAACCTAAAGATATTCAATTTACAATTATCTAGAGCAAAGAAAGGCGGCAAATCCTCACATTTAACGAGCGAGAAATGTTCCAGCATTTCTGCTTCATCAAAAGATTATTGGATTTTCAACTGCAAATTATTTTTCTGACGATTGACTAACGGATTAATTGACTAATTGTTCCAGCTCTCATTTCAAGTGTCATCCATCACAATTCCTATCACTTGCTGTAAAGATGTTAACTCTCTCTCCTCCTTCCTTCCTGTCTGCCTTCTCTGTCCGGCCTGTAAAAGCAAACAAAAAGAGAACAACTGCAGACCCACCGTTCGGAAATCAGACTCAAACTTATACGCCCCCCCTCCTGTGGCGCAGAGGGTGGTGTGGAGGCTGGAGAAGTGCTTGTTGCGCCCCATCTGCAGGAAGGCCGGCAGGTCATGCGTGGGGAAGCGGATGAAGTGCAGGTTGCCTGTCCTGCCGCACAGTGTCAGGTCCTGCAGCTCCAGGTGCACGTCCCTGATGCCCGTTTTACCATAGGCGGTGTTGGAGGTTAGGTAGCGCCTGATGCTCTTCAGGTTCTCCACCTCTTCCTGCTCCTCCTCTGCTGTGATGTCTTTGGGCTCGAAGTACACCAGCTTCACCAGAGTGCCTCCAATGTCCATCCCAAACCAGGGAAATGCTGCATTATGTGAAATAATATATGCAAAAAAAATCACCAAAATGCATTATGCCAAAACATATTTCTACTGACTGATAATATCTTAAGATATCTTTAATATTTAAATGCTTAGTGACAATGGGGGCATATAGAGCTGATGTCTCAGTGTTGGCCGACATAATGACAAGCAGCTTCATCTACAGAGGGAAACGGTACAGTGTGTACCGCGAACGCCATCTTGTTGCAAAACAGATCCTGGCTATTTACTGCCACTACAGCTCACCGATATTACATTGTAATACCGGTGCCAAAATGATTTACTCCGTTTTAGCACCAACCCCATTGTATTTAAACTGCCATTTAGGAATTATTTTTGGGTAATTTACACAGCCCATAAGCGGATTTACTTCCCAAATCTGCAAATCACTGCCTGTCTTTTGTGGGGAACGCCTTTGATTTGTGAATCCTCTGCAACGGTGCCGTTTCCAGTAAATACACTAAGCCCGAGCTAGCAACGTTAACACCTACGCGGCCTTGTCTTCTTCACCGAGTCAATCCGCAGCCTCGCCGTCGAGTTGGAGGTCCGCCGGTCGGATGCGGCTCTTCCTGCGGGCGCGGCTGCCTCGTTGCTGGGCTCGTTTCTGAGATAGCCGGGCATCTCCCGGTCGGACCGCGGCTGCTTCGTGGGCGTTTCGTCTTCGTCGATACTTTCATCCTCGCGTTGATGGCCATTGAACGCCATTGGAAATGACCAATAAGCTACATAAATGCTGTAGTTTATATTAAATCAAACCATTGGTGGTAAATGATTCGTGTGGACAATGAAGTCCAGCGCTCGGCAGGCTAATTAGCTAACTAAGTAGCCGTGTCGTTATAACGGCCGGGGTACATGTCCTTTTTATGTCCGCTGTCAGTACCGGGGTGGGCGGGGCCGAAAGCCGATTGAAGGACGCTGCAGCCAATCAGGAGGCGAGTCGGCCAGCCATAGAAGGGCCAATAGAAATGACGTCACACTTTTCTTGAGTTTTTGGTCACATTAAAAAACAAATAAAACATGATTTTTGCATAAGTATAAAAATACAGCGAATTAAATACAGCGTTTAATTTCTAAAAGTGAATTTACAAAATCTCACATAATATACAGAAGCAACTATTGTGGTGAAAGTAACTACTAACCACTTTTTAAAGTATTGTACTTAAATTTGAGGTACTTTACTTGAGTATTGTTATTTTCTGCTACTTTATACTACATTACATATACATGTGTATGTGACAACTTTAGTTTGCAGATTCAGTTTAACAATAAAACAATGAATCAATAAATAAATTATATTATATTAACAGGGTATTATTGGTCGCAACAGGGAGATTTATGAGCTACCCAACAGTATGTAAAGAAATATACAAAATATATTATATATATATATATATATAGAGCTTACAATTGGCTCAGTATTTACCAACTACGACATTAAAGCAAGTGTATCAATAATTATAATACAGTAATATAATATAAATTATTCTGACAGTCATTGTGCATGAACAGTACTTTATGTAATACTTGTGATACTTTAATTATAATTAGATGTTAATAATTTTGAAGAATGCTTTTTATTAATTCAAAAATTAGATTTAATCTGTTAAGGTAAACTAAATTAAATGTAGTCATGTAGAGTACGACGATTCAATTGCAAAAAGTGTTATGTAGTATTATTATTATTATTATTATGTATTATTTTCTTTACTTTTTCAGTTTAGCCTTAATTTTTGTACGTTGTCTTTTTCTATATTGACGGATTCATTTATTTTGATTTATTTAACAATATATATTTTCAGTATTTGAATAATTATGGTGATAAATTTGATACCTATTAAGGATGTTCTATTTATTTATTTGAGTGTTTATTAGGCATCATTCAACATAACGTGTAACATGTATTGTCATCCTTATTCTGCGTAGCACACATCCACTTCAGATGGGGAAAATAGATAAATAGTTAAAAACTCAAGGTTTCTCTGAGGAGAATTCAACATGCACGTTCAATGTTTTTTCTATGATTGTAAATTTATTGATGATAGAGAATCTAACATTTAGCCAAAACATGAACTGTGATTAGAATTTACATGTGTACTATGACAATGCATTTTATCTACAGAGCATCTTTTCAGCTCAAACGTCCTCTTAAAATGTGCAAAACTTTCTAAATCAAACTTTCCCCCCTTGACGTTTCTTGTTTCCACATTGATATTTACAGTACAATTTCATCTCACAGAACATGACACAGTCCTGCTCCTATTTAAAAGAAGAAATCTAGAGAAAACCAGTGGAAAAATAAAATATCATCTTGAACATTTACACCAGATGATAGCTGAAAGCAGGTTGGAGTGGGTGTTACTGTACATTTTGAATATCAGCTCATTACATAAAAACACTAACTACTTTTTAACTACATTTGTCTTATTGACAAGTTTCCGAAATAAACACGATGGTGGGAAAGTATGTACGTTAATTATGCAGCATTTAGCTGACTGATTATTTGAATTCTGGATATCTGTGACATTACAGGTGCTTTAGAACATTTTTGACACACAGGTCTTTCTTCAAATACATTATTAGATCCCTATATAGTGTATATATATATGTACAAATAAATACAGACAGTGCAATAGCCCTCATTTTCAGCCCCGTTTCACCCACCATCAACAGGAAAAGGAAATGTACCGAGCATGAGGCTGGTGCTGTTTCTTCCACAATCCATACCCAATAAAATCCACATCCTTGGCACACTAAGCCTTAAGGGATGACAGCCAACAGTCTTAATCTTGGAAGTGCTTATCAGACAAGTGTACAGACATTTCTATCATTAACACACAGCAGCGTACATCAGTGCAGCGTATGTTTACAAACTAGTAAGTGCATAAATAACCTGAGATCTTCTAGTTCCATTAAGTTTTTCCATAAGAATAAGAAAAAAGGGCAGATTTGGTTTTTGCTCACTTGGGTCAACTTCATTCAACAGTCAAATGGTAAAGCATAGTCCAACTTAATAATAGAGTTAATATATGACATGATCAAAGGTCTGGTAAGTCAGCTACTATTACTATAGGTAATCATTAAACAGTTGCCTCATGCCATCCCAGCCTAGTGACTACAATAAGGCACCATACCCCTAAGATCTGCTTTCCAAAGCCTTAAAGCCTAATCTTCTCTTCCTTTAAAAGGTATTAAGTCCCCTTAATTCTTAAACTTCCACGCCATCAGCAGTGCACAGGCGCCCACTCCTACAGCGGTCAGAATGTACTTGGTATTGTTTGCCAGGGCGCAAGAGGGCGTCTCTGAATCCTGCACAGTTTTCAGCTCTGTTGAAACATCAGCTGGTGCAGGCTCAGAGGGGGGGTGGCTTTCACTGGAGGGGGTGTTCACACTCAGTACAGAACCAGCAGCATTGGTGGACGGCGATGGTGCACAGGTGATCTCCTTGGCTGCTTCGCCGTGGATGATCTGAGCTCGTGGTGCTGAGCTTTGGCCGTCCAGGTTGAGGATAGATGGCTGCTCGGATATTTGACCAACGTGCACCCGCACATCCTGCATGTCCAAGCTCTGACCAGGAGACTCGTAGTGGTTTTCCTCTGGTTCGTTGTGGTTAAGAGCAATGCCGTTCTCCAGAACAGTGACGGTCTCCACGGTGGTGGAGCTGACAGCAGAGCATGCAGGAACGTGGGCAGAGGTCACAGTGTTTGCTGCAGCCTCGCTTATTTCCAGACGCTCACTATTACCAGAGAAGGGCGAGCTGGGCGCAGGGAGAGTAGGCAAGCTGTGATTTTGTTGTTCAATGCTGATGAGTTGGCCAGGCTTGCTCAGACACAGACTGTCATCCCAGAGAGAGGCGTCCATCCCAGCAGCAGGGGGGAGGGGGGAGGTTGTAGCTGCAGTTTCTGTCTGCGGGCTGCTCTCAACAACCTGCAGGTGAAAGTGACGTCACATTTTAAAATTCAAAAAGGAAGATGGTGTAGTTTAACATCCGGTCTATTTTTTATGTATGTGAGAGTGGCTTGACGAGCTGTTGGACTGTAATTCAATCTAGGAGTTAAAAAAAACACTGCTGTCTCAAAGTCTTGATCCCTCGCTGATATACCGTTAAACACAAATTTAACATTATAAAGGTCTTTTCAGACAGGAAGCGACATTCTGCCTGCGTACACGCTTGGATCCACAGGGTCTCACTGCGCTCCACATTTGAATCGACAGGCAGACAAGAGGTCTGTGTGGTAACCATGGAGACGGCTTCTGTGAACCGCTGTCTGTACAACTGTATTTTCTTTAGAGGCCATAGCAACACATTAACATCTTCTGACGAATATACAATGAATGTACAACTAAACAGCAGAACTATTACCTTTTAAAGTAGTTCAATTAGTGAGTTTACTAGTCTGTTGAAGTTAGTTTAGTTGGGTTGAGCCAGTTCTCTATGAGTAGGCCCAGGGTTTAATTTAGCCATGAACCAGCACCAGACCGGTGAGATCATGAACTAGAGAAGGAGTCTTGGAGTACATTGCGTAGGAAAAAGTTTAAGACAGTTTGGCTCTCGTAGCTGTCGAGACCTTTAGCTTCACAAAAGGTACAATCTGTTGCAGGGCAGGTGTATTGGATTCCTCTAATTTGTACAGCGATACCTAAAAAAATGGTAAAAGTATTTTCTATTCAAAATCTCAGACTCAGTCTCCCAGAGCTCAAGGTGACGTCTCCAAATTCAAAAAAGATATTTGAGTTACAACGATATAAAACAGAAAAAAAGCAGCAAATCCTTAAGGAGACAAAACCAGAATTTTGGCATTTCTGCTTCTCAAGTAAAACGAGTGATTATTTGACTGTCAAAATAGTAGCTGATTAATTCTCTGTTGATTGATTAATTGATTAATAGACTAATCATCAAGTCAGTTTCAGTGGAGAAACAAACAGCAGCCAAAAGTACCAAATACATGGATGAGTACATTTGATTTCTCAAACAAATAAAGTGATACAGTGAGGACAGTGTGCGGGATCTTTCATTTTTTCCTAACTAGTTCTTACAATGAGCATATTTCAGTACTCACCTGTGCAGCAGGGGGCTCAGAAGTCTCTTCAGGCTGCAGGACAGCAGCAGGCTTCATGTCCCCTGGAGGGGCGGTGTCCTGGATTGGTGGCCTCTCTGGGGTCATGATGGGAAAAGAGGATTCATCGGTCACGTCACTAGTTGGAGAGGGACTCTGTGGTGGCCTGACCTCTGTGGTGGTTGGTTCAACAGGACAGCATGGCTGAGGAGCATCCACAGAGTCGGTTGATTCGTTGCCGTTTACCGCGCTCTCCTGACCATCGTTATCACCAGAGATATCCAAGATGTCTGACTCAGAGTTTTCCACTGGCTCCTGGTGAGAACTGATCTCCCTCTGAGGCGGTGGGGTCGCAGTCTCCTGAGTGTGTGGGGTTTCAGGGGAAGGAGGAGGTGTTGATGGAGGGGCTGCCACTTCAATCTGTGGGGGCTCAAGCTGGGAAACAGCCTCAGGGACTTGGGCTGCTGAGCTCTGGGGGGCTTCAAGAGGGGGTGCGGCCTGGGCAGGTGGCTCTGGAGGAGCTGAAGGTTCAGCTGCCGCAGAAACAGCAGCCTGATTGTTGCCACCATTCCCTGGGAAGGACAGATGACTGGCAGGTGGCGCTGGATGGACGTGTGCCCTGACGACAGTCGTTGAAGGGGAGCTGGGGGAGGAATCTAAGGCGAAACAAACAATACTGTCATTTAAATACGTTCTGAATGCATATGACTAAAGCTCCTGAGGGACGAGCTAAGCCTGACACTACACAGTCATTCATTTCTAATTTACAAGTTATACTTACAACATACAAGTTATTTCCTACTGCATATTTAAATCAATCAATCTTTATTTATATAGCGCCATTTCATTAAAGATTAACATTTTTTGTGTCCATATGATTGCAATGTGCTACACTGATTCCAACATACAATACTCCAGTGTTCACACACTCCGCCAGAAAGTAAAATATGACATATTGTATTTACTATTATTTAGAGCCGTTTTGTTTTGCCAGAAACCCTTGGATTATTCTGCAGAAGCTAACATTTTGGTTGATAACCCAACAAACTTAAGTGGAACATCAATTCAGATATGGATTTAATTTAATTTGAGGGTAAAATATTCCTTTAATATCTCACTTACTACCTAGATCATTGGGATCCTGAAAGATATTTTGATACAATTAGTTTGTTTAGCTAGTGGCAAATATTTTTTGCATACACTTCATTCACAAAAGGGAAAAATACATTAGATCCTACACTATATAATATAACACACACACACACACAGAGTACACTGGGTACTTGATTTGCTGACTCACTGTTGGCGCCTCTCAGAGCGTTGTATTCTGCTCTAATCTCAGCAGCTAAAGTTGTCAGTTCACACATCTCAAGCGCTTGGATGAATTGCTCCGGCCAGCTCTGTCTTCTCTTTAGACAGTCCAGAAGAAGCACCATGCTGTCATAGTTCCCACAGGTCTCCTTTTTTGCCTCTATGTTTTCCTAAAGTTAGATTTTATAACGAAAAAAGAAAAAGCATTCATCAAAACCTGTTCAGTAATGAAGGACGGTATGAAATGTAATTTTTTGTATTCTTTCATCAGTTAGTTCATGACTTAAATAAAAAACTGCCAATTTGAGACTACCTCTGTAGAGATCCTTTCTGTAATGTGACAAACACTTAAAATAACAATCTGAGCCTGAGATTCAGAGATTCTCGCTCAGAGTCAGTTTCTCTACTGCATCAATTCCAAAAAGTTTTGTACCTATCAGTCATTTTGATTCCCAAAATATGTAAAAATGGGGCCCAGCATTAAAAATATTGGAATTATCCTTTATGATAAAAATCAAAGTATTGAAAAATCTGGCTATTAGTACCATTATAATATTCCAACAATATTCAAACAATCCCCAGCCCTAGTTTAAGGTCCTTATACCTGATAAAACCTACCCTGTCGTGATCAGTCAGGCAAGGCAGATGCGGCACTATTTCTCTCACTTTCACTGTGGACGCAATGGTCGCCATATTCCGCCGCAAGTATCCTTTGAACAACTGGTCATTAGCAAACGACATCTGTGAAATGAAAAAGAGGACAAAAAATGCAAAGATCGTAAATAAAATGGAATAGTTTAAGTTTTTACTCCTGATACCCATGTCAGGTTTGTATGGTGTCATTTTGCACAGTTGACAAGGCACCTTGGGTACATTCCTCTTTTCTACCCTTTAACTACATACGAGATGTGAAAGTACCCAAAAAAAACATGATGATGCAACCTGCGACCACTATTCTACAGTAATCACAGACACACACAGGGGATTTTTCCTCAGTGAAACTGAAAGTGAAAGTGAAGATCAGCCAGCCTGCAGTTTTGGTGAAAAAGGCAAATGTTAACTTAACCGTTTTGATTCAGTTTAGGAAATTACAGTGAACTGAAAAAAAACATGGCTGCAACTATTTTTTTATTTTTTAAGAGGAGGACAACACTCCCATTTCATTTCAAGGTTGCAGATGTCTGGACTAAGACGCCGGTTACTGATTAATCACCTCCAAACTCAAGTTTAATATCTGAACTTTGAAAAAACGCAACATGAAAGTCACACATGTCTTACTCCAAGCACACTCACACATTCCTATGGCTTTTCAGGGTCAAATAGAAAAGCTGGGGACACTTTTTTTGTATTGGATACACGGTAAAACCCTCACTTTGCTTGTACATAAACAGGTGTAAGGTGAAGCAATTTGTTGTCAGGTTCAGTCAGGAGGAACGTTGTCAGAGGATAATCTGTCATCAGCGGCCACGTCAAACAGAGCAGTGCGTTAAAGTTTAGTGTAAACGTGTGGCCGCCTGTCTGCGTCTCATAATGGAATAAATGTCAGAGACGGCAGCCAAAGAGCAAAGTCTTCCTCATTGCATCACTAGCTCTCAGAGGCCATGGTTTACCCGACGGTTCTGCCGTGTGTTCAGTCAGAGGAACGTGTCCGAGAGACTATGTATTAAAGCAGGCATCTAAGTGTAAAGTGATGAGAGATTGCAGATTAACAAGACAAGGAAGGTGGTGTGAGAAGGGAAAAAAAGCACCGTGACACGAGGGTGAATTATGCAGAGCTGAGCCAAACGAATGACCTCTAAACTGGCAGGTCACGACTGTCCTTTTCTTGCTGGGCTCCTTGGCTTTCCAAGACTCTGGATCACATTTCATGCATAGCAGATCTGATTGAGTAAAATGCCAAAACTCACAACAAGTCCTCACCTCATTTTAATCTCAGGACGTTTTGCAAGCAACGACAAGCTTGCAGAAGTTGACACAAAGTGAAAGCAGAGATCTTAAGACTGTTGGCATGAAGAAATAACTTTTCAAGCCAATTTATGGCTTAAAAGCACCAAACTAAAGGGGTGGACACAGCAACATGGACGACAGAGACTGACACTTGGCTGTAATCTATTATCATATAGTGTTAAAAAACACTTTTCAAGCCTGTTTTGAGGGTAAAGTGACTAATAAAGGTTAGCAAGACTTAAAAAAGGCTGCACACAAACTCCAAAGGCGACACAGACTGATACGTTGCTGTAAGTTATTTAAATATATCGTGAAAAAATACTTTTAAAGCTTATTTAAGGGCAAATGTACGGACATGGCATGGTTGGGAAGACATAAAAAAAACGCTACAGAGAAACACCAAGGACGACATAAGACATTATTGGGTGTAAATGATGAAAACACGTTGTGAAAACGAGCAGGAATTAGCAGTTAAAAGTTGCATGAAAGCTACTTAAAATGGAAAAACACGACACAAGCTAGCTAACGTCAGCGCTATTTCACGAGCTGACAGGCAACAAACATTCAATGAAACCCCACTTCCATGTAATTTCACGCTTAATCTAGGTTTATTTATCGTAAAGTCACATAATCTGGAGCTCACCTTTCGTGTTTAGGTGCCTCGGCAGTTCGTGACTCCTTCCCTAAAGGCGCTCCAGCTCTCACTGAAACCTGCGCTGACTTCCTCACACACATCTGCGCGGCGGTTCTCCCTTCCTATTGGACGACAGCGCCGTCAATCAAGAAGTGGACCAATAGGAGCGAGTATAGGCAAAGAAGGCGGGGTGTTCTTAATCTTGACCCTCTCTGTGACTTTTGCCCTGCTGTGATGGGATGGCGGCAGAATTAGATGGGATCTCTTCTCCTGGTTTACATCTGTCTCTAATCCCTGATCCTAATCCGTTCACATGCACACACACACAAAGAGAGAGAGAGAGAGAGAGAGAGAGAGAGAGAGGCTGTGTTATAGAAGCATGCAATAGAAAGTGTATGACCCTTACATTTCAATTATTGTGATTCTTTTAATGAAAATAAAGCTTCTGTTCAAATGAGGCAGGCAGTGGTGTCATGTAACGTTAAATGTAACATTAAAAGGATATTTTGCCACTTCTTATGTGCATGTCCAGTCAGTTTTGTTGGTAATTGTAGTCAGTTGAAGAAATAAATACCTCAGTTTGTGCTATATTGGCCTTGAAAACTTCCTTGAGTTCTCCTGCTGCAAAATATGTTCCCTGTCACCAGGACATGAAAGAGAAGCAGGTCCCTGTTCATCCGTATGAAAGTTGCTCAGTGGCGCAAAAGCCGAAAAAAGTAGGCCCATAGAGCGTCTCAGGCTTTCCAAGTCATCTAACTTGTGTTAGACCAGGGGTGTCCAAACTACGGCCCGCGGCAAAGGAAATTCTAAAACTGTATTGGAACGCGGCCCACACATAGAACCTGCGCTGGACTGTATTGTACTTCTTAGTCTCACCACTAGGTGGAGTAACTGTCTGGAACGAGGCAGCTGCTCTATAAAATGAGTACTAGAAGAAGAAATGTGCTACAGGTGACCCAAAATGGCGGGATTAAGGAAACGTAAGAGAGGGAGTGAGTGTAGAAAGTTTCAGACTCGGTGTGCGATGAGAGCACAGCTGATAACTAATGAAGATCACTTCTGCATTACGGAGGAGCTGCTGGATGTTAGCTGTCTAAAGAGCACCACGATGGGTGAGGATGTTTTTGAAGCTGTGCCAGGTGCAGTTGGCTTGATGGGACTTAAATGGGACGAGCTGTGTGGAGGTAGGACGGATGGAGCTCCAGCTGGGACAGGTGAGCGCAAAGGACGGGCCTCTACGGTGTCCGCCGAGGGACAAGAAAGTGGAGGTAAGGCTGTTGATTCGAGCACCAGGGCTCTAGCACAGACTATTTCAAGCTTCCCTCTTTGATGCTGATGCTGATGCTGATGCTGGGGGGTTGAAGAGAGAAGGACCGACCTCTTCATGAGCGGATTAAAGTTAGCAGCATAGCTCACTTCTAGTGAGTGGCCCAGCCCTTTGTATGTTCTTCTGTATGTGGCCCTCAGTGAAAAAAGTCTGAACATGCCTGTGTTAGACTAACTAACTTCCAAACAGAGGAGACAGAAAAGGTGCAGAAACCAAGTGTTTATTTTACTCTGAATGGGACTATAATTTACTGACGAGGGCTTGAAATGTGCGATTGAGATCATAAACTCATTAGGAAAATGTTTACTGAGGTAATAAATCAAGTAGGACGTTGTTGCTATTATTATTGTGTTATGTGAACATGTATTTTGTTGTGTGCAGCATAGATTTCAAATGTACTAATCCAGATGTAATCATGATTATTAATAATCTGTTATTACACGCAGATTGCGCACAGATTATTATTAATCTGTGTGCCAGAGCTATAAGCAACTGCACCAACTGGACCATTTGTTTTGTTTAATCTATACTTGCCCTCATCGTTAAGCCATATTTCCCTCTGCGTTTGCCCCACAGTGCTGCAAACTGTCAGCAGCACACACAGCAACATAACACCTGGATGTAATAACCCTGATAATAACACTACCAATGGGAAGTTTAAGAGGTAGTAGTTTGATGTTGTTCAGCTGTATGCCTGAATATACCTGCCAAGAATATCACTTAGTCTGGGGGTCTGATTAAACATACATTTATTTACGAATATGAACCACGTAGGCACAAAATAAACTGAAATAAGGTTGTACAGGTAGATTTTGACACTTCTGCTGTAGGAGATATGGCCATGAGACAATAAAAATGAAGCGCCTGCTTTAAAGCCCTTATTATTCATCCATATTACAGTTAATCAGATTAAACAAACTAATTGCAGCACAGAGAATCTGGCCTCTTTGGGGTCCCTCAGGTTCTTGGGCCCTTTTCCAGCCCTCTGAATCTTTCCCCCTGAAATATTCTTGAGGCTTGATGATTGCAGACTTTCCAATGGAAACAAGATAAGATAAATTTGATTGATCGCATGCCAGGAATTAAATGTGTTGAAGGTAACAAGAGGCAGGGCAACAGATAGGTCTGCTACAGTCGGCATTTTTACAAAAGACCTGCTGAATGATAAAAATATAATTGTTCTATGACTTTATCTTTTTAAATTATGGCTTAAACACAGTTGTATAGCACCAGATCAGGAACATGGCTAAGTGAAACCGTCGACCGTGCTCATTTGAAAACAGAAGGTGGTGCCACATACTCACTCACCGAGTCAGGAGACGTCCGCTGTGCATAACACAGAGTGTGCTTTTTAAACAACCACGGCTTTGACCCTCCTGATGATCAGTATCAGGAGGAGAGCCGTCTTTGCGTGACTGTAATCTTATTTAATGCACATCTTTGTTAACAGCTGTAAGTTAACAACATGAGCAGGATCCCAGTAATCTGAATTACTGGAGGATTATGGGAAGGTTAATGGCATCAGGTAGGATGCTGGTATATTACACTGCAGTGCTGCTAAACAGGGATTAAAGACGTTTGACGACAGTCCTTGAAAATAAAGGCTTCTTTTATGATTATACGCTCTTCATCCTGTAAATGTTTAATATTTTATTGCATTATACATATTAAATGAATTGCCTCAAGTAAAACCACTTCACTCATATATTTGTAATGCAAAAAGGGATCCCATAAGTACAGTGTAAATAAGAGATCTAGTCATCTTTGTCTCTTTCTTATTGAATTACAAACACAGAATCTTCAATGATTGCAGCAGCACTGTGTATCCCCTCTGTAGTTCACTTGCATTGATTCACTTAATTTCCAATTTGGAGCCACAGAAGAGAGTTTGTGGTTTAAAGGGGCGCTTCATCAATTTTGCACACAGATCTGTTTACTCTTCATGGGGACTCAGTGTGTGAGAACAGTCAGTACTGTATAATGTCCTCTGTAGCTGTAGAGTAGCTCAAATGCTTCCTGTTGCGCCCCTCCCATCAGTGGTGCTGCCACGGGGGGCCAGAGGGGGTCTGTAACCCTCTTGATGAAATTGCTGCCCCTCAACAAACACTGATCCCCCTTGTGAAAATAATTGGAAGCCCCTGCGTGGTGTTTTTAACCCTCAGAGACCCCGTGGGGGCACCCTAACCCTCACTCCAACCCTCGGCCGACATTTCTGTCATTCAGAAGCTGTGGCAGGCTCAGTTTTAAAACTAAATACTGGTATCAAATTAAACTAGACGATGTAAGGTGTCCATTGGTACCAGCCATGTCATGCTTGTCAAGAGTCTCCCCTTTACAGACCTACAAAACAAGGTGCACTGTCTCCATCTGGCCACTTTTAAGAAAAACTTCCATGCATAAATTATCAGCCAGTTGCAAATTAATGTGCAAATGATTGAAGTTCAACTTTTAGGCACAAAACACTAAAGGCTCGCTCACTTGAGGGTAAGATAGACTTTGCACTGGTTCTATGGTCTCATCAAGTCTGGAGAAATTACTCTAGTTTTGTCACAAATGTTAACCGACTTGAGCTTGAAGGCGACACAGAAATTGCATTACAAACTGGAGATGTGGAGTTTAAAGACATTTGCATTTACCAGGCAGGAAGGGTCAAACAGAGAGATGCTATCAAACTGCATCAGGATCAAAATGTCCTGTATTTCAGCCTCCGATGTTGCATGTTTTGACCATTTAACTCTGTTGCTGGTGTACCAAATGTGATGTGATGTTTTACTTTGTTGGCATCAGTAATGCTCAGAGCTCTTTACTGTGTTTGCTCTGCACTGTACTTCCCAGACATCCCCTGTCAATCAAACCATGTGGGCGGTATCATTCTATGACGTGTGCTTCTGTGCATTTCCTTTTGTTGTTTCTGCATGTAGGTAGCGCTCTTGTCTTGCCATGGGGGCCATTACTGTTCGACCTCTTGAACCTGTTTATTTATGAACAAAATGAACTGTAAATGTAAAGGCAGAGGATTTTTTTTTTTTTTATCAGGGTCAGAGAACGGTTGGAGTGTTTTTAAAAGCAAATGTGAATTGAACACAGGCTGAATTGCTCTTGTGCTCAATCAGCAGTCTAGACATCAAAGTGGACAGTTGATTATCAGGGTTGTAGCTTTTCTTTTTTGGCCTAAAAATGCAGCTGAATCACCTGACACAGTAATCCACACCTGAAACTGCGAGTAGAAACCTTAAATGACTGGATTTCACCTGATAAAATGACAGAAGCAGATGGGTTTACCTCATGCAGAAACATTTCAGAGAATATAAAAATCAGTTTAGAGCAGACAGCTAAACTAACACTAAACAACACTAAACCACCTTTATGTGGTAGAATCCCATACTTATAACTCTCCATGCTTCCAGAGCAAATGCTAACATTATTAGTGAGTCCTATTTGGCTCAAACCTTTCATATCTTGCAGGGCAAACCTTCTTTAGCAGGAAGGATACAAATAAAACCAGAGCGAGTGCCTGAGGCAGCAGCAACAATCCATCACGGTTGAGTGAGGAGAAAAAACACAGTGTACATCTCAATAAAAGAGCAGGACTGTATTCTTTACAGCTGCCTTTATCTGTAAAACTAAAGCGCACTGGTAAGAAAAAACTGACCTGCAGGATTCTCATATAGGACCACACAGATGTTTCAGCGTGGAGGAAGTATTCAGATCCTAAAGTAAAAGTACTGATCCCACACTGTGAAAATACTCTGTTCCAATTAAAAGTCCTGCTTTGAAAATGTTGCGTAAGTATAATCAGGATAATGTACTTCAAGAGTTAAGAGTAAAGCTGTTATATGATTTTATCATTAGATAATTATTACTCATGCAATAATAAAAAAGTAAAAGCAGGATTTTTACTGTTCATTTATTGATAAGTAATTTCAGCTCTTCTGCTATATACTACTGAGATGCTTAATTTATAACTAAACATCTAATCCCATCATTATTATAGTATATTACTATTACATCATAAGCTCTTCATTTGTTTTGTGTGCAAAAATCTTACTGTACAAACAGGCTTGGGGCTCTGTATATAGTATAAAATATAATATATGTAATATATAATATAAAATATATATAAGATAAGGAAAAATGTCAAAGTAAAATGAAATATATAGAAAGATTTATAGAGAGCAAATAAATATAAGACAAGGAATATAAGGAAATAAGGTATAACAAGGAGGATAGGTATAAATGCTATGTATGCAATACACATACATACATACATAGTAGTACTAAAAGAAAATACTCAAGTAAAGTACAAGTAGAGCACTTTTAACAGCACTGCTCATCTTATCTGTGCAGCCACATGAATCTGAATCTGAAGCTGTGCTTCTCACAGTCACTGAAGTCAGCCATCATATCACACCTTGTTTTTCTTTTCTTTTGCCCTCTGCTAATTGAACCTGACTGATTTTTCAATTTGCTTAAGTTCAACCAGTTCAGTCGTCGGCAGAGACGGCTAACCCTTAACCGGCACGTGGCAAGAAGAAGCTCACTGGCTACATGAAAGATGAATGAAGTGGCTTTCACTGATATGTTTGTCTAAAGGGAGCTGATCTTCCTCGTTAAAGGGTACATGTAAAGTGGACATGGGACCTTATGGACTTTATCCCCCAAAGGCAGTTTAATTTTATACCAACATTATGTTTAAAAGGTCGAGTGAGCCTTACACAACATTACATAACAGGCTTCACTACTGCAGCTTAGACACTTGGATAATAGGTATCGCCACAAACTGTACATTAGTGAGAACATTAAATAACTCGTAAAACAGCTGCACCTACCTTTCATGTGATCGTGGGGGATGTTTGGTGACCATTTTTGTTCTTCATTCATACACAGCAGCAACTTATAGAGAGAGGAATCAGCGAGGAGACAGTTGACTTGTCACAGATTGCTCTGGGTTATAAGAAAAGTGCCCGATCCTCTGCTGAGTGCATAAATATTGTGTGTACCCGAACTGTAAAGTGCCCATGACCTGGATCCTGGTTAGTTCAGACATGCACTGACACCATCAGGGTTAAAGGTTGGATCTCTCTGGATTCATATATGCTATATTTGCCATAACTTCAGACAGAAGACATTTCATCACTCTTCATTCTCTTGAGTATTGTCTTTGATATTGAAGCTAAAGATGCGTTCCTGGCCTATTCTTGATGGCCTGGCAGCATCAAGCAACAGAGAGCAGATGAGGCAGGAAGTCAGGCAAAGAGAGCAAAGAGAGTCTGGTCAGTTTTAGAAATAGAAAACATCCCGTGTAGACTTTCAATTATATCAGTATTATTTTATAATCGGTGACACCAGGCCAGACATCAAGTGGTCAGAGGGGTTTTTAACATCATGGACGACGAGAGGTTCATCTTGGATGTGGAAAACACTTAACGCTTTAACCTGCTGTCTGTAGGTTACAGCAGTAGATACATACACTGTATATGTATATGTGTATATATACTGTATATGTATATGTGTATATATACTGTATATGTATCCTGTTTGGTCCCGTTAGAAACACAAAAATTACAGCAAAATGACCAAATCACCAAAATCAGTCATTTAATGGCATTGCTTGTCAACTCCTGGTGAAGCTGCTTTTACTCTGTTAATTGTTGTAATCACTGCAGACGGCACAAGTGTAACCTTTAAAACCTTCAATTAGGTGTCATCCTGTTTATGTGTGTGTGTGTGTGTGTGTGTGTGTGTGTGTGTGTGTGTGTGTGTGTGAGGGGGGCGGGGGGGTCAGCAGGGGTGTGATCAGTGTTTGTGTGCACATATTTTATCTTTATAAATTCTAGTTTTTATTTTTCATGGACCATTTGAACGACACTTAAACATGTTGAGGTCATCATGAATGCAAGTCTCCCCACTGCTGCAACCACCCATGTAAATGTTTTTCAACATTTAGTTTGAGCCAAATGTTAATTTAACCAACATGAATGTCCAAAAGGGTTTTTTTTTCAAAGCTCCTTTACTTGTTTTTTTTTTAGATTTAGATTTAAATCACTTTTCTTTGGAAGTCCTGAGAACCAATAGAGGAAAAAAGGCAAAGAGTTTGTTGTTGCAATACTGATCTCGTCCACACAAGTACATCTTGCACTTAGACACAATACAAGAAATTAGAAGCTGGGAATTAAACTACCGACCCTGTGATGTTTATCTGAATATGATATATATATAAATACAAATACATATATAGATTTATATACACATTTTTATATATACACACAGTATATATATCGTTTTATCAAATTGTAGATAACAGGTCACTGCTTTAAACGTTTTGCAGCATTTCATTACAAATGTGAGTCAATGTTTTGAATGAGTCAGCATTTTACATTTCTTTATAATTTATTCCCTGAAAGGTGTTGTCAGCAGGACAGTGTCTCTATCTTTAATTAATGTTGCAGAAAAAATACAGGGCAGAATTAATTTTGCAGATTGTTTATCAAATTGACTCACTGATTGGCTGGGAAAAAAGGAAGATGTCTGTTACTCAGTGTAGTAGACCACTAAAAAAATACAGTGAATAATAAAATGAAAAACCAAGTGACCAGAGGGCAGACGTTTGGAGACATGGTCTATTGTCAATGAATAAATTATGTGCAGGAGCACAATCGTGCTGAAGAGCTTTAGAGGCTTGTTTTTTTTTTTTTCCTTCTCTTCAACCTGTAACCTTTCTTTTCACTCAGGCAGACTAAAATGTCAAATCTGCTGGGGCGTTGGAGCCACAGGCGGCCGCTGCTTTACTGGTAAACACACAGACGACTAAAAGCAGGTTTCTTTTCACGACCACTCAAAGGTTAGACTGTTAACGCAGGTCGTGTGGGACGGTGGGGGTGGCGCTGGGTATCTGACCGTCCACCATCCACCCAGACATCTAATAAGGCCCGAGGTCTCATTTTAACTGTGTAAAATGTGAAGAAACTGTTGTTACTACACTGAAAACCACCACTAGAAACTCATGTTGTCTGCTGAAGGCTTCAGTGATGACACAGACACGTTTTTATTACTTTACTTGTCCTTTTATTTACCTTATCTGCTTTTATCACGTTAGTAACCAATGAAATACTTGAATATAAATAATGCGACAAACCAGGAAATTAAGCTTTATTTAAACCACTGATCACATCTATAAGCAGCATATAAACATGTAATACATTGTTTATAACACTTTATAATGTAGTTATAAGCAGATATGAGTGTTTATTTATTAATGTATTAACAACTAGAACTCCTTCTCTTCCTGTCCAGTACTGGATTCTAGTGTATAAACACGTAATGTAACATGTCCATATAGCTGCTTACAACTACTTTACAGTGTGTTATGAACCTTGAATTAAAAGTTTGTATACTTGTGCTTAATAATGCCAAATAAGGGACTTGAAGTATTTATTTACCTTTATTTTATTATATTGTCATTCATTATTTGTTCATAAAGGTTTTATTTGTTAAAATTAAAGTTGAGAACTACACCAATGAAAGCTTAAAATTAACTTTCTTGTGTTTATAACTACACTAGATTGTATTATAAGCCCTTTATTAAGTATTTATATACTACTTATACACAGTGGTGGAAAGTAACTAAGTACATCTACTCAAATACTGTACTTAAGTACTTTATACTGACTGATGTACACATTAACGCATCAATAATTATTATTCAAACTTTTACATACTTTTACTTTTGGTGCTAATACTTTTTTTCTTCAATAAGCTTTTGAATTCATCACTTTTTCTTGTCAGTATTGTGGCACTGCTACTTTTACTCCAGTAAAAGTCAGTACTTCCATCTTTCACTCATACATCCTGAACAGGCATGAATATTGATCAGCTTTTACACCACTACTTGCAAAACCTGCCAATACTGCTGCGTTTACTGAGATATTATGACTGATTTGACCTTAAACATGCAGCTGGATTAGTTTTTAATATGGAGAAATGATGCCTGTTCGCACAGGACATGTCATCTCATGACCTTCTGGATGAAATGGAGAGATTTGATTGTATTTTATCCGTGATTAAGGTGAGCTGAGTGATTTTTATAGCCTTTGGGGAAAAAAAACAGAGCAGTCTATATTTGAGAATGTTTTAATATCCATGTTATGCATCACATGTACACAATCACAATAAAACCCTCTGAAGCTTGAGTGTCCTGGATATTTACATTGGCTTCATATTTGTACAAACCTCCTCTGTTAATAAAGGTGCTCTACTTGACAGTGCAGCAAACCTGCAGGCGAGAACAGATATTCAAAATAGATAATAGAAACATGTGTGACATCAAGACATGATAGTGTACAAGTTTATTTTTACATCTAATCAAGCTCACGACAGCAAACAGGCCGCTACAGCAATTCAACGAGGGTCTGCACTGTGGGTCAACAAACTAGAAAAACCACCTGACTGAGAATAAGCTGAAAAGACACTTTCACGTTTGGTTCACTACAACATTTTCTCCTCTCTCTCCCATGGAACCGGATCCTGCTCCACCTCGACGTGCGTATTCCTGCGTCCTGTCCAGAAGTGCTCCACATCTGGGAAGGTCTTCTCCTTCTCCGGCGAGACCGCGTTGGCGACGGCGTTGGCTCCGACTTCAGCTCCGTTGCCCTCCGTTTTTGGGCACTTGTTGTTGCTGGGGGGATGCTTTGAGCTTCTGCAGGTCGCGATGAACCAAATGGTGATCAGTCCCTGGCGCACGTCGTCGTACATGGTCATTAAGATCACCGGAAAGATGGAGCTGCATGCGTAAAGGAGGACTTGCGCAAAGATGATCAAACCCACGGGGGGTTTGCTGTACCCAAGCCTGATCCAGGTGAACGTCCCCCACTCTGGCAGCAACATGAGCCCCAGGGCGCCGCTTAGGCACAATAAAACCAGGATGACCTTGCTCTGGTGCCGCGGGCTGGGTGCGTGGTTCACCGCAGTGTGCAGCGTTTTCGTGTAGTAGGCAAGTGTGAAGACGACCGGCACCACGAAGGCTGCAGTCGGATAAATCTTGTAGAACAAACTCATGAAGTTAGACGCGCACACTGGCATCTCAGAGACGCAAATTGTGTCGTGGCCGTGTGGCACCAAAGTGGCGAAAAGCATCTGGGGAATCGGAAACATCATCGAAACAATCCAAATGAACGCCAGGGCTCCGTGAATCCACGTCGGCCTGGAGAGGGGCCCCTTGGCGGTGCTTGGAACAAAAGTGTGTTTGGCTCTGGTGGTGACTGCAAGGATTAAAGTTTTTGCAACCACGCAGGAGTGCTGGAACCAGTCCGTGGTGCTGCAGACAAAACTCCCCAGGGTCCAGGTCTGCTTGTAGAAGGTGACGGCGCGCACCGGGGCGCACAGCAGCAGGATCACCAAGTCCGTAGAGGCCAGAGAGGCGAGGAGCGCTTTCACCTCAGAGCCCTTTCCGTTTCTAAAGTCACGGAAGAAAATCAGCAAAACGAGCAAATTCCCAACTGCGCCGGACACGCAGATCCCGATGAGGACGACGGGCATGGCGGTCCTGGTGTCGTCCCCCTGGAGAAGTTGAACTCCTCCAACGAAATCAAAAAAGGAGACATTTGCCGGTCGATCAATATCCATGTCTTCCCCTGTGGTTTTTAAAGTTCAGCTCCCTAAAATGCAGTCAGCAAACGAAATCAATTGTGTTTCTTTTCCGCAGGTTAAGCTTCCTGGGGGCGGAGGAGCTGTCCTGCGCGCCGCGGTGCTGAGACGCTTAATGGGGTCGTGATCGCAGCAGCAAGTGGGTGAGCAGGCTGGCAGGTAGGCTATTTCAAGTGCTGCCATTTAGCGTCGTCAACCACTCACGTCATTTTGTCAGTGTGGCTCCGGGCTGCAGCCAGTCCAAATGTGAGCGCAGCGTGATGTGATTTACATTTGAAACCTCAGAGGGACCGCGGCTGGTGAGGCGCGTCAGAAAAATCAGATCATCTTCTGGATACTATCTCCTTGGACTAAAACTACACATGTAACCTGTAAAAACAGGCAGCAGAGCTACATTTGAGATGCCTTCACGTTTTAATAGATGGACACTAAGAAGATTTGGTTCTTGTTGCAAAAAAGTTCTTTTAAAACTACCTCAAGTTCAGTCAAGTCCAAACATTAATCTGCTTAATCATCCATTTAAGGGCAAACTGAGAGGAAAACACAACATGTAGGGTAAAAAGGTGGTCCACTGAGGACCAGATTCAGTATTTTTTACCTTTAAAGTATTAATTTTGGCCATATGAAACATTTAAAGGTGCTTTTAAGTGCATTTAATGTGACATTATGTTACTTTTGAAAGAAGAAAAAAACAAATGCTTTCCGTCACAAATGAAATGTTGAACTCATGTTCTATGAAACACTCCTTTTCTTAGATTAATTCACCCAGGAGTTTTGATGTGACAGCCCGAGCTAGTCTGGTGTGACCATTAGGGAAAAACTTAATTCCCCGTGACTCCCAAAATGACATATATGAGCATATATATTTTTTGTCTCTGTAGGACAGATGGGGACCAGTTACATTATAAACACAAGTAGACACTGTGAAAGATTACAGTTTGGTTAGGTTTAGGTACCAAAATTAGATGGGGACCAGTTACATTATAAACATAAGTAGACATTGTGAAAGATTACAGTTTGGTTAGGTTTAGGTACCAAAATTCTTTAGGAAAGTTTAGGAAAACTGCACAGTTTGGGTTAAAATAAGCACATTACATATGGAATAGATGTCACGCACATGACGTAACTCACATCTTATTTATTTTACTCCCGCCATAGTTACTAAAGCCACTAGAAGTCACCTACATAAACATTATTAACGTTATTTTAATCCCCTTGAAGAAACTAATTTAAAAACTGGATTAATGGTCAAATTAATGTAACTGATTGTGGAGAGACGTAAATAGTGAACAACTAGAAAATATCTTTAACACAAACTAAGTCACTTAACAAGAGGTGGAACACTCAAAAATGCACCTAGTTTATTCTTAGTTTGTCTGTCTGCAATAAAGTTTAAGCTGGTTTACAACATATTGTGGCAGGTTCTTCCTCACTATTATCTTTTACATTCAAACAGAACATGATATTCACCCACCAGTCAGTTGTCACAACAAACAATTAAATTACAAAAGCCTTTTATTCCTTTCCAGACCTTTGCATCTTCCTGTAATTTTAGAAGTTAGATTACTATTAGAAATACTTTTAAAAACTTAAAGTCCTCTTTAAAAATCACAATATAAATCACATGATGAAACACTCCTAGTGCCACTTCTGCTCAACGGCTGGCTTCAGGCATTTGATATTAACACACAATCCAATCAATCAATCCAGCCAAAGGTAGAAGAAACCATTTATCTAACACTTACTGAGCAGATGTAACTCATGGTGATACATTTGCTCCAGTAATATATATTAATGAACAAATACAAATAAGCAATTACACTTTCTTCCCTTTAAACAGACTCTCCCAGCTACCAATAATTCTCTTTTTAATATATGTATTATAAAACTTTATTAAATTATATATATGCTTTATAATGATATTGACAAAGAAACTGTAGGTCTATATAATGCAGATCAGTCATGTCAAGGCTGATAAGATAAGAAATTCCTTTATTACTCCCACGAGGGGGAAATTTATCAGAAAATACCAGATTTTTTAAATGAAATCTGTGTCAGGGTCACAAATAAACATGAATGAACCATATTATGTCGTTGCTCGTGTGTGGTTATTAGAGATATTCACGCAATAATTCGCTGATTCAGTTGAAGTGACAGAAAATGGCAACTGGAGCTCATTATCGGTCTAATAGCACAGTGACCCTAAAGCGTAAGTGTTTGGAGCAGACTGTGCTGCAGAGCGAGGTGTGTTTACTTGACTAGAAGAGCATCCGGATGATGGAGGGGAGGGGAGGGGAGGGGAGGGTGAGAGTGGGGGAGGTGGTAGTTGTGGCGGGGTGTCTGTGGAGAGGTGAGGGTGCCCACTCAAATGCTGTCACCTCCTCTAAGAGGGCCGGTTGCTAGGAGACCGGAGGCACCATCACAGTATGGGGTTAGGAAGATGTGAGGCGTCATGAAGTAGTGTGAGATATGAACGGATAAAAAGGCTTTAAAGCGACTCTGGAGCGTCAGATCTAATGAATGAATAGTTCTGTAGTTTGATTGAAGAGGGGTAAAAAGGCTCTGGTGGTATTTAGAGGGATGATATAATAGCACAAGCAGGGTTGCTGCCCTCGTGGGATGCAGTAATCAGGGATAATTGATATGTTATGGACTGCGCATGGCTTAGAATATGAGTAGGTTTCAGCTCCCACTGATTTCGCTTCTGGGAATCTATCAATATAACACAAGCGTGACACCCAAATCTGCATTTATTTATACATAGGCGTACATATTTTCCCCACATGACAAGACCCACAACATATTTATATGAGTCTGGGATTAATGATAATATAATTAATAATTACCTAATGTTTATGGTACATGCTTGCAAAATGATTAAATTAGTAATTGAATATATTAGTTTACGCTTTGCTTTAGTGCTTTGATATTAATTGTAAAATATATAAAGGTGCAGTGCAGCATTGCAAGCAGTGGGGTTTTTTGACCAATACAAAAAAGCAATAATATCTGTAAAACAGTGATATTTGACACTGTGACAAGATGCCTAGATGGAACATGTTTAAAGAAAATAGAATGGGACCCAGTATGCTCCCCTGAGGAACTCCATAGTCAGTATCAAATGTGATACAAGGCTATTTAACTATTAACTATTTAACTGAGGGAGTGCAGTGTCGAATGTGGTGCACCTTGGCTGGATGGTGGTGCTTTAACAACAAACTATACTGGCGAACCTATCCATATAAACCACGGCCATTTGCATCAAGATCAATTTTGAATTGTGTTCAAGTCTGTTTGTTGACTGCTCCCACACATTTTGAGTGATCATCTGCAAATATGTTACAAAGCATCTCTGGCCCAAGCTGCACAAAGTTACTTTTTGTTATTCCATTCAGTTTTACTAAAGTTGGCCATCAAACTTTGTTCAATTGCTGTGGGCACGGCTGATAATATAAAAAATGTCATATCTCCTCAATGCTTTGTGCTACCACAACCACATTTAGTGTACAGGTGTAGATATGACGTCTGAGTGACAACGATACATTTCCCTGTGTTACAAATATTGTGTTGGATCCAAGCAAAGCATCAAAAACATCAGTCATGTAATAACACAAACAAACTAGCTGATCGAGACAGCAATGGACCGGCAACTCCCATGTAAAATTATAGTTTTTGTCAATGGGGTCTGGTGGCTGTGAACCCAGACATATAACAGCTGTTTCTGGTTAAACAAAAAGGATCTTATCTCCATAGGGATCCTTTCTGCAATGCACTCAGACACTGCAGAATAACAATCTGAGCCTGTCACTGGCAAAGACAAGCACTTCTAGTGGATAAACCTTGATCACACACAGTTGTCATTGTAGTTCATTCACCGCCTGTTCTCGGCTGCCAACAGAGGTGATCTATTTGTAGGTGCACCTACCAGTCATTTCAAAATATATAAGAAAATAGTTTAAAAACACCAGATTTATCCTTTAACTTCTCATCTAGTGCCCTCGTCAGGTCAGAATTTAAATTTGTCTTTATGGCCAATACCTTTAAAACTGATGATTCTCACATCAGCTTCAGCTGTACTTTGTGTTTGGTGCTATATTATCAAATGCCAAACTGAGATTGTGAACATAGAAGACATTATACCTTAAAATGAGCATGTTAGCATGCCGTGTTGGTTTTAGCATCCAGCTCTGTGCACTGTGCAAAGTCAGTTTTTGTGAGTGAGGCAGTGAGACAGTCTCTCAGTGGGGTCTTGCAAGGATGAAAACCATCTTTTTGAATTGTATGTGCGCCTGTGTGTAGTGTCTGGTACTCAGACTGTAATTATGGGCCCTTTTCATGGGAAGCAAACCCAGAAGAACTGAGATACAAGAACAAATGCCTATTTCTTTTCCTGTCTCATCTCTGCATCCACCACTCCAGCCTAGACTGAATCAGTATTGTGTGAGAGCTGGATCCCTCACATTCCCCCCAGGCTTCTACTGAGCCGGAGAAGGACAAAATAACAGTAAAAGAAAATGATAGAGAGGAGGGGGAGAACATGAACAAAAACCCAGGTCTCAGTAAGAGACTAAATGAACTCCAGTAATGTTGCCTTTGGAGACTGTCCAGGGTAGAAACAAAGATGAAGTACTTTTTCAACCACAGGGATGTAAACCCTAAAGAGCAAACCTTGCCATGATATATTTCTGTCCAAAATCCCTTGATGCAGAAAAGCTTTTACACTATCAAAGAAAACAAATGCAGGTTTCTGTAATTAGCGTCATTGAGAGAGATCAAAGTTAAAAGGGTATCCACAGGTAACCGCAGACATAAACCGTGTTTTCCTTCTCCTTATTGATGTTATTGCTCAGAAGTGGAAGGGCGATTAGCAATTTGTTGTTGATGTTGCGACCCTGTTTTACATGAAAACTGACTGCTTTCAAGCTCCCCCACCATCAAACGGAGCTCATGATGGAGCGCCATGGCTGCTGACATCAAGTTGCTCCTATAGGTGACAAGACTGACAGTTACCACGACAACCTGTGGATGGAAACCACTTGACTTGCAGAGCTGCTTGTGACTGTCTTCGAGCTTCAGACGGCAGGTTAAATTCACCCCTTTTGACAGTTTTAAATTCCCTGCAAACAAATGTGGGTTAGATTTGCGGTGAGTTGCAGGAAACGACACCTCCTTCATCGTTGTTTTGTTCATTTGTTTCAGGCATCATGCAAAGGGATAAATGACTTCCTTTAGCAAAAGGGCAGACTCCCGCCTGCAAAATAGCAAATAATTAATGTCAGGCTTTTTTATAGTGTCTATGGGAGGGGGAGCGGATGGAGATTTAGGCTTTTTCTTTTTTTCTCCTTTAATCATAAATATGTAAAAACCCAACATATATGTAAGTGGAAACATGGTGTTAGCAGATACATAGACCATGGTATGTAAAGTGAATGTTACTGCCATCACCTGCTTGTTAATGATTCTTTGTTTTTTCTCTCTTTCTTTTTTCTAAGCAGCTGCTTGTTGCACAGTGCTGCTACCTGCTGTGCCCTCCTGCAGTCTGCTGCTCTGACTGGTCACAATGATGGCTTATTACCTGCCACTTTGATGGTAGTTAGCTGTTTTTTTTTTCTAATCCAAATTAATGCACAAAAACAAACAAAAAACAGTGGTGGAAGGTAACTAGGAACATTTATTTATGTACAATTAAGAGTAAAAGTGGAATTGAGGTGATTGAAATGATAATTTAACACCATAAAAGGAACAGTTCAACTACTGGATGTAAAATATGATTTCCAAAATAAAATATATTGCATATTATCAGGGATATGTTTTTATATTTTCATGCAGTCTGAGTGCTGTGAGGTTTTCTGGGCTTCATGTCAACACTGATGACAAATAACTGATAGAAGAGTGCCACCATGTGACAGAGGAAGGAAAACATTCATGCCACTTTTCACTCAGTGTTTCAAGTATTTGATCAATTTTAATATTTGGTGTTGTGGAGAAATTACAACATGCAGCAGGATGGAAATGGGTTCGTTAGCCTAACCATGACCCAAATGATAATTCACCTCATAAGATGAAGGTATTTCCACTTTTCTACTTCAGTTTGACACACTACTGTTAGACAACAATGTTGAAGTGTAACTCAGTACATTTACTCAAGTACATGAGTACAAGTCTGAGGTGCTTTTACTTTATGTGAGTATTTCCATTTTATGCAACTGTTTACTTTTACTACATTTCAGCGGGAAATATTGATCCATGAATATCAATCAAATACATATCAAATCAAATTCAGTTACTTTGCAGATTCAGACTAATAATAAAATTTAAATTATAATCAGTGAATAAATTATTGTTTTATTCTAGATTAAGATAAAATATTTGTGATTTATGAAGTAGGTCTGTATGAAGTAATTAAGTAATTAGCTCCACATTTACCAGCTGTAACATTAAATTGATGAACACATTAATGCATTAATAATTATAATCCAATAATATAATACACATATACAATTATTCTTAAATGATCCATTCTGCACACTGAGAACGTACGTGTAACAGCATTTTATATGTTAAGAGAACAGTGTTTATTTTCCCCATGAAAATAAACCTGAGTTTAACAGTAGATGGCAGCAGATGACTAAATAATCCCAAAGCCACTCAATGGAGATTTTGCCACAGAGTAAAAATCTCCTTTGAGTTTATCTGTGACAGTGTCTGTCTGAAACAGAAACAGAAACAGAGACCACAGGTGGGATTTACTCCACTCATTGAAACTGAAATTAATATGAATGACAGACTTGCTAAACCCACAAATCGATCAGTTTTATGTTACATGATAAATTTAATGAAAAGGTTGTTAAAGGTTGTGCTATCACTCATACTCTCACTACACTCTCATAGTCCCGTCTCTGCAGGACCACATTAAAGATCTGGCTGCCTGAAGAGGGGCACCCACTGCAGTTGGAGGAAGCGTCTCCACGACAGGCCCTGTGTTGTAGGAGAGCTCGCAGCCGTCCCAGCTGTACTGATCCTTTTAGGAATGCTGGCTGACCCGGTTTGCAAGTTAGTATCAGGTTTATCATACTTCTTGTTGCCTTACTCGCCGAAAACTATGATTAAGGTCAAATGGAGGCCAATACTGAGACCTCAAGTCACCAAGGTCAGGGTCACACTGCTGCAGTCTGCAGCTCGTCTGGGTTTGTGGATGGATGGGTATTTCTTTGGGTGCTCCTCTCTCACAATCAAAAATAAATAATTGAAATAGATTTTTGACATCTGAAGCACTTCTTACCTGAGACACATGACTTTGAAATCAACAAAATCAAGACTGAATAGAATCTGCTGAGAGATCTCCTAAAATCAAGTCTCAAAAAGGTTTCTGGGTTAGCAGATTATCTCTGGAAAATTCAGAGGAACAGCTGTAAACAGTATTTTTAATTTTACATCATCATAAAGTTTGGTATAGAAGAGAAATTGTAAACTTTTGTAGCCTGTAAATTTGCTTTTTTTTTTTTTTTTTTAATTAAAAATTCTATCCAGAATATAGCAAAGTTTTCTTAATGTCAATAGTCCAATGATAAACCTGAATATTTAATAAGAGATTAAACATCACATCTGGATTAAGACCTCTCGTCTGTCAATTATGTGTTTTTATCAAATTATATAACACAACCACAAACTGGTCTGGAGGCACGACTTTCAATAAATTGCATCAGGTGATTTACAAACGTCTCTTTCACAGTGTTGTCTACGGAAAAAAGTCTTTTTGGGCCCAATGACATCTGGTGACCGACATGCTTTGGTTGTTAAATTGGTCTCAAAGCCATTTTTTCCTTACTGAGTCTCCAGGTTTGGAAATTACCGTTGAAATATTTTCTCACCGTCATGCTTGTGCGTGTGCTATGGCTGACAAGCATCTGTGCTAGTAACATTAGGCCACAGCTTTATTAGATTATTAAATTCATTAAAGTAAAATTGGTTTTGGCTTTGCGCCCCTAAAATGAGATAAGATAACACGAGGTCAAGAAACACAGCTGACTCGTTGCACACATTCGTAAATGAGTTGCGCGGCGGCTAACACACAAGGATTAGCATTAGCATGTGGCTTGGAACCATAAAACCCTTCTATCAGGATCTTTTTGAGGACTTGGCGGGAAACAAATTGGAGATCAGCAATTCAGGATTTAATCCTGGTGCAACAACTACACAGTATTTCTTCGGCTCGCTAGATGGCAAACGTATAAACTGTTGCCGTCTGGGTATTATTTTTTCCCCAAAAAGCAGACGTGGTGGTGAGAGCCTACTCTGGATGATCTGATGTAGACAAACTCTGAAATCTCCAAATTACTTTTTGATTAAAAAAAATAATAAAACACTATATATTAGTTTAAAAAAAGATTTAATAGTATTTTCAGGGTGAGTGAATGGTCGCGGAGCGGAGAGCCACAGACGAGCTAGACAGATGAAAAAGTGTTGAGCGATGGATGTTGGATACTGACAATACACATTCATTAATCTCTGTGTATAATGGGAATCACTTATTTGTGCAGTGAGTGTGAAATAACAGCCAAATTACACGGCGTTTTGGCACAGAAGGAACCCCTCTATCACCTGAAAAGGCTCATACTCAATCTGCTCCACATGTAGGTGGATTAATAATTACTTCAAATGTCTTTCATGTTTTATGAAATTGGTGAAAGAGAAGAAACGCCTGCAGCAGTAGCAGTCTGTGTGTGTGTGTGTGTGTGTGTGTGTGTGTGTGCATGCATGTCAAAGGACTACAACGCATACACAAACACACACGGTCAAACTGGTTAAAGTTAAAGTTTTAATGCACACAATAAGAAACCAAATGTGTTTTGTTTATAGGAACAAAGCTGTTTTTATTTAATCTAGATGACTTGTATGTTCCCGCCTTTATGCACACAAGGCCCCGCTAATCTTGTTCTCCATCGGCCCCTGTGCATAATGAAAAGGGGCTTATCATGATGTTGGCCTCGGGGTGACGTCGACTTTCTCCATTTCCGCCGAGAATGAGGTGAATGCCACTTTAGCCACGTGACCGGCGGAAATCTCCCAGGACCTATAGGTGCCATTGCTGGCTGGAATGGGAACAATAACTCAGAGAGAATAAAATGAAGAGTTCAATTGGGAAGCGATTAAAATGAATAGAAGCTTTGACTAGATAAGACACATACCATTTCCTCATCTATTTAACATTCATTGAATTGAATAATCCGGTCTTATTATCGTAAATAGTCTGCATATTTACCCTGAATATGCTAATTTATGTTTGCTGCAAGCCCTTTGCGACTTAATAATTTTTCCATCAATATATGCATATCTCTGGCTTTCTCCTATAGCTATTTTTAAAGAGGAGAGGAGAGAGAGGGGGAGAGACCCAGAGAAAGAGATGGACACAGTTGTATAGTGCTCATTGTTTCTGTAACTTTTCTATTCATTTTTTTTTTTTTTTTGCTCTTTGCCCAGGGCCAACCGAGTTACATTTCAATCAAAAGATTCATTGTAAAGTCATTATACCAAACTAGTCCCCGATAATTGGCTGTCATTTTGCATAGTGGTGGCACTCTGGCTGTAGGGCAAATGACTGTGGTCTTATCTTTCACTTTTAAGGAAAAATAATAGACAATTTATCATTAATCTTCTCTGGGAAATAATAACAAGTTAAATGTCATTCCCCGTGTCGCGCCTTACAAATAAAATTGTGTTGCTCTGGGCCTGGGCTGATCACTGGCTGACCTATCCTCTTCACTGTGAAGGTAAAGGAGAAATTTAACACAGGGAGCCGGGTGAGGGCAGCTCGGACCAGAAAACATTAACACAAGTCCTCTGCAACACGTAAATACACATTTAATATGAATTATAACATCATTTTCATGTTTTTGCACCAGATATTTGTGTGTGTGTGTGTAAAATCCCTCTGAATCCCACTATCTAGTTTCAAACTAGTGATTCACTGAGTTAAAACCCAAGGAGAAAGATTGGAGTCATTTCTAAATTGGTTGCTTATTTTATCAAATTGCACCAAATCCAAAGTAATCAGCAGTAAACAGCATACTGGGTACACCTCGCTCTTTGTTGCTCGCGACAGTATATTAAAAAAACAAGTAGAAAGAAACATTGGATCCTGCAGAGAACATTTCAAACGATCAGCGATGTAACTTTCTGAATGAATGCATTATTCCTGGATATAGCCTGGTCTCAAAAAGTATTAAAGGTTACATCAATAATGTAACTTATAATGAACGTTTGTGTTCCCAGGAAATAACCTGGTCTCAATTCATCCTCTGGGGACCATGAACGTCTGAAGGAGATTTCAATCCTTTCAGTAGCTGTTGAGATATTTCAGTCGACCAAAGCTGTGGACCCACAAATCCATATTGCCATCAAAATGTAAAATACTTTTGTCAGCATATAATATAATGAATATAATATTCCATTTCTGTGAAAAGATCCCTCTAAATCCTTCTCATGAACCTTTACGTTTGTAGGATTTGCAGTTGTTATCCGTGCTGTTCATGAATCACTACACACTGAATTCTCAGTGTGAAATTATCAGCCGCAGCTGTGTAGCTGTTGTGTTTTTAAGAGAGGTTTTTGTTCTTTGGACAAAAGCAGCGACCCTGTCCGTTTTGAGGGGCTCATCAGTAAACAATATGAGATAAATAACAGAGTGAAAGGTTGACATCAGCAGAGGACGACACTCATTCCCATTCGTTTATCGGATTAGGCTGCTGTGGGAGGACGAGGCAGAATGACTCGCTTAGCATTCCAGGGCAAGTGTGGCCCAAAGAGCGCCTGTTTGAACAGGGATCAATTATCAATCAGTCTATAGGCGAGGAGGGGAGATTTCCAAAGCTATACGAGAGGTGTTGACAAATAACCTCGGAGATCCTCTCAATGAATGCACACGGACAAACGCCTTTGGCTTTGACACTGGCCACTGCTGAAATTCAGATTAGAGTCCATCTCATCAGCAGATTAGTGCTGTTTATGTCTGCCCAATCATTTCTGCTGTCATTTCGGCCGCATTAAGTTCCTGACGGGCTCCTGCACGGGCAATTATGTCCTTGTAATCTTTCAGGGTACTTTGTCAACAAATCATATAACAAAATATATTTCACCGCAAAACTAATAATCAACAACAAACAATCTCACTTAGAAAAAAGTATTAAATGTATAGAAAATGACACTTTTACAGATGGTGTACAGACATTTTGAAATAATCACATAATGAGCTACAGGTGCAGCTATACAAAGACAATAAACCCACTCTGTAGGAATTATCTGGAATCAATTAGGAACTATCAGATAATAAAAGTTAACAGGCTTTTAATGAATGACTAAACTACCGGCTGCTGCAGCCTAAATAATCTGAGACTGATGGGAAAAATAAATAATTTGCCTTAAATTAGTGTTCATATGAAAGGTCTGTCTGCTGTCTACTGTAGGTTGGTATAATTCACTGACTGTGGATAAGAGCCTCATTCAAACCCCATTCAAAATAATCCAAACTATCCCTTTAAGGTCTGAGGAGCAAAATGCTGAAAATGAAGTGAGTGCAAGTGATCGACGGTGTGCAGGACTTCCTGGTTCTTTTCCTTTGGGGGAACAAACAGAAGGGTAAAATAGATTTTATATTCTCGGTCTCGTCTTCTTTTAATAAAAACATTTAACTGAACCACATAAACATCAGAAACATTCAGTACTTTGTCATCACATGATTACATATATCATGCTGTTGTTACTGAATTCTTATTGGTAAAGATTTGTTAAATCTATGAGATACATATCAGCATCAGATGTAGCCACTGGTTCATGAATTTTACATCATTTGTGCCTGCAAACACAAGAAACTGCATGTTTTTTGTTGTGTAAAAGTGCAACAGATGAGGATTAATCTGACCAAACGCTGCTGTTTGCTGATGCTAATGTCACAAATAAACTTCTCTTGTCTGCAGCAATAAAAGAACAAGAACGTAATACTCTCACAATGCGTATAAAAGGGGGGGGGGTTGACATTGTTCTGAGTCATGGCTGCATCAATAGCAGCGGTCAGTGTGTCACTTTGGAGGGCAGGTTGAAGGTTGCGGAGGGCCTCTGACAGCAAACAGTCCCTTGTAATCCCGACCTTCCTTCTCTCCTGCAGGCGCCAGTTGAACGTGACAGTTAAGAACCGCCGTGAATCCTCGGGCACGTCTGGGTGGCCTCAAAGTCGAGGGGACGGGCCAGAGGCAGGTCAGACTGAGACAGACGGGCCCGCTGTGAAGCATCATGGGAGAAGTGCAGAATAGCCGGATGGCGTTTAGAACAATGGTTTATCGATAGGAAGCGACGCACATGCAGGGTTTGGGTTACACTGATTCTGTAAACTGGCCTCACAGCTAGTTCACGTCAGGTCATCAGCCTTGGACATGTACCTTTACTTTTTTAGTCCCTGACTCAGCATTAAGGTGCATTACCGCCACATACTGTGATGGAGTGTGGACCAAAGTTAGTTATCCCCTCATCAAAAAATGAACACAAAAACACAAAGGAACATCTCACTGAGCACCAAATTCCTTTAATCAGGATAAATAATCTAATAATTTCCCTGACCCAATGCCAAATACACTTTTAAGGCAAAGCTCTTCTTCTACAGGCTTCCTCATCTCCCTCTTTAACGTTTCATCTTTCCCTTTGATTTTTCTCTTAATGAACTTAAATGCTCTGCAGGTGGCGCTCTATGCTTTGCCTATTTAGCCATGCAGGGTCCCTGTCACTCCTCATGCTGACAGCTCAGGTCTTCCTCCATATAGTCCAGACAAGCAAACTGTTGCTGTAAAGTAAACCACATTACATAACATAGAGTCATAAAAGAGACATTTACTATGTGAGAAAGTCGCAGATTGTTCTTAAAACTGTTACTGACGCCTAAAAGAATTGTTATTCTTTGTATGTGAGGTGTTTCTAACAATTTGCCTCTTTCTCCAGGCATTTATATCTCCCCTCTCTCTCACACACACACACACACACACACACACTCACAGACACACTCATACTCCATAGTCCTGAGGAGGGTCACGCTGCTCTTCTGCCCTCGTGACCTGCAGGGGGTCAACGAGAGCAGCTTTACAAATCCTGACTTTATAAAAACACTGAAGGTCCTCATGGGAATTAACCCTACCCAGGCAACTCCAAACAGTAAATTACAGGGGGCTTACATGATTTCTGCCTTCCCCGGGGACATCAAACAGTCAGACGGGCTCCGTTAAACTCACCCCGCTCGCTCCACTTCAGATCTGCCTCCCTCTTTTGTTCCACTGTGTTGGTTCAATCCTTTAAAGACTGCAGGGAGGCTGCTCGGTCCCCGAGAGCTGTCGTTTCTCGCTCTGTTTATAAAGATGTTTTAAAGATGACATCTTCTCGAGTTTGTTGCTGACCACAGACTCACCTGAACAAGGCCTTGGCTGGCTGCTTCTGTGGGTCAAAACCAAACACATCAGGTTTAAGGTTAAAAAACAATCCAGAATAAAACCAGAACAGCTGCTAATTCATTTATTGTTGGTATTTGTAGATGCTATTAAGAGTCAGTATAAGATGTTATTTAATGATAAAGTGTTCCAGTTTACCTTCTTCTCATTTACTCCTACTCTAGCTGGTAATTCACTATTTTACATTCACTACATTTCCCAGGCTGCCTTTCGCCTAGTAAACAAATATAACCTGCATTTAGTTCTGGGTGATCGTGATGGTGCCGAGGCTGAAATGTTAACCTCCTCTTCAAAGTTGGTGCAAAATTTTTACAGTGAGTCTAGAACACACAAATGCACAAATCTTTTCAGGTTTTCAGTTTCGCTTCAGAATATAGATATTTATGTGTTTTTAAAGGATTTTTTTGGCATTAAATGGTCAAATCAGCAGCATATTGTTTTGAAAAGTAATGCATGGCCCTAAAACTAAATCTCAAGATGTCATTTTTCTAATTGTGGACAGATGTTTTGGGGAAGTGTTTATATCTGATTATGGTGCACAAAATATGAATCCTGTTGTACCAGGAAAGGATATTTAGCATGGAATGGTCAAATATAGCATATAATATATAACATATTCCCATGTTTTGTATGACTTCCCTCACTAATTTTGCTATTATTAGTCTAAAGTTTTATTTCTGACCTGGTTTTGAGGCAATAACACAACTGAAGGTGAAGCCCTGTTGTTATGGTAAAGCCCAAAAAGCACTAAATATGAGATCTGAGCTGTGTTAACCACTGTGAGAGCTGCTCTCTGCTGACTGGCCTGTATTGACTCGGGGACAATAGCTCGTATGTCTGAGTGTTTTTTCTCAGCTCTTCATTGGGAGGAGCCCCCGCTGGGAGCAGATTAGCCTCTTCATGGGGGATGTGACGCCCGGAGAGGAAGTATCAGAGGAGGACAAACACAAGGACAAATCATCCGGCCGTCACTTAATATTCACCACAGACAAGCAGACAGCAGGAGAGGGTTTCCTCTGAGCTGGAGACTGAGATTTACTTCCTTTTCTTCTCACCTTTGTTTTCCCCCATTTTGATCTCTATTAGCTGTTACTGAGATGATTGCTGGACGTCTGTGGCGCCATAAATGTATTAAGTAACAGGAAAAGAGCGGAAAAATGAAATAATAAATTATAATCTATTGTTTATCAATCATATAAAATATATGCTGAGGTTTATTTTCTATTTTTAAATATTTTTGGCAAGTTTTAAATTAAGGTTTGTATGACAAACAGCATCACAGACAAGAAACCTGCTGAGTTATCTTGGTAGATAATGGTCATAAAAATAGTAAGAGAAAAGATTAAAACATGCTGCTTTGGGAAAGCAAATTTTAAAAAAAGTAAGAAGATACAATTTTGGAATGATTTAAAATTACTTTCATTCCTTTAACTTCTTTTAAATTACATTTTGAGACATGACAAAAGGTGATAATGATCTTTAACATGTATCCGGAGTCCTTTTCTGCATTTCATGACCAACAGATGGCGTCAGACACAAAGTTATTTAGACTGAACAGATAATATTACATACTGATTTGGATGTGTGTCTGTTGGAACCTAAAATGTTTTAATTATTGCAGGAAACTTCCAGGCAAGATCCAGTCCGTTTTTATTTCTAATTAACCAAATCAAATTGTGTTTTTGTACAAATTAAGTGTTGCTATAAGAGAGTTAAACTACACATGGATAAGTCCTCCTCCTTGCTGGGTGATTGACAGCTGCTGAGGTCAGTCCTCGGCTCTTTCCCACATGGCCCTCAGCCGCAGTTTAGCAGATAATTAAAATATAAATCGGACAAAGACCACTAAGTCTCTGGTTAAGCGTTACAAAGGGAGTGCCCACATCCCCTGAGCTGGTAAACCAACACCGTATTATTGAGCCCGCAAAGAAAAACACACTGCTCTCTGCCAGCTGTTCACCGCAAGTGTTGTGGTGCTCTGGGAAATAAGACCATCCTAGAGGTTGCTGCACATTTAAGAGAAATGATGCATCATATCTGCCCTCAGTTTGCATTACTGTGGGAAAATGAACCACTGAACATGACAAGTTTTCTTATTTACAGTTTTAGCTCAGCAATTTAGACCAAAGTCTTTATTCATCAGTCAAATTCAATCAGCAATCAGCTTCATTGGTGAGGTATTTGTACGCATACGAGGAATTTGAGTCCAGTTTGAAGGTTGAAGTCAATGTATTTGTGTTCATGAGCAATTTACAGGAGAATAGAAATAATAATAGTAAAATAAACTTCATTTATGTAGTTATATCCTTAACAATGTTACAAAAAACAAAACCAGACAGATAAAATGAGAATAAAAGCTCAGAGGAAGTGAAAACAACAAATAGCATCAACCCAATTGAAACAGCATAAATAAAAACGTGTCAGACATCATAAAATGAAAGACATACAGCTAAAAACAAAGAGGTAGAAATAAAAACAGACCTGTTATGTACACACAAGCAGGTGAAAAATAGGTGTATGTATAATCCATATATACACAAACACTGATATCTATATAGAAGTCAAGTGGAAATGCAATTTATAAACAAATACACATTGTACAAAGGAGTGAAAAGTGACGTAATATGTTATTTTATACACATGAAACAGGTGGTTACTGTACATGTTTACCTCTGACCTCTTTAACAGCATGTTTTTATGTGTTTTATTGTTTTGTTGCTCTTATTTTTTGGTACATTTTTCCTCCTTATGGGTTTTTTGTGACGTTTTTTGAGCTGCGTTTTATCTATGGAAGGTGCTCTGTATAGAAGTTTATTAGTAGTAGTATTAGTGTTGTTATTCATATATGCATGTCTGTGTACAGTATATAAACAGCGTGCAGGACATCTATTCTCCTGCTGTTGCTGCTTTTCTAACTTTGCTCTCTGCTCCCTTTAAAAGTAACTAAAAACTCTGCTTCTGCGTCCTCCTCTTCGAGGTTGCAGATATTAAATTGACCCACTGCACCTGAACCCAGCTTGCAGGGCAGGCTGGGAGTCTTGTGCTGCTGCTGCTCTGTGGGCTGCGTGGCTGCATGGCTTTTGGCGCTGAATTAATCTCCTGTGCTGTTTCGAGAGGATAACGGTCATCTACCTCCACAGATCTGTGTAGAATTTAAATAATCTCCTCCAGCCTTTTTATCCTGACTTTACTTTGAACAATTTCCTCATAATGAAAAAATATGGGGAGAAAAATATGGGAATACCTGTAGTAATGCGTGCAACCCCACACATTAACAGTGACCACGGATGCTGGTTTAAGAGATCAGAACAATTGTTTTGTTGTCTTTTACTGCTGGGAAGGATGCTGTTAATACTGAGGTTAAGACTTTATCAGAGGGCTAAAGATAGAGGGGGGGTCATATGATATTAGGCTATACAGATAAAAGTGACTTTACTTTATGTGCAGATACAAACTATCACTGTGCAGAGGATGAAAGTGTGATAACCAACCATTTATGAATAAGAAATACAGAGAAACTGATTTATGCATTCATGTAAAGCCAGATACAGATTACTGTAATGCACTTTTTACAGGCAAAAAACAAAAACACTGAGCGACTACAGTTCATTCAAAATCCTGCAGCTCGGTCACTAGACATTAGTCTTATTTTAGCTGCCCTGCACTAGCTCCCTGTGACATTCAGGATTGACTTTAAGGTCCTCTTCTTCCTATAGAAAAAGCCATTAATGGGCTGGAATCGAGCTACGTCGCTAAATCCCTTGTTAACTATCTGCCTTCAGGAAAACTGTGCTAATCTGCAGCAGAAAATCAGGATGCAGTTGTGAAGCACTGTGCTGCCTTTCCTTTATGAAAAGTGTGATACAAATAAGGTTTATTATTATTACTGCTAATAAACATGTGATGTATTTACTGTCAGGATCATAGAAATAAAACACAGAAACGATCTCTCTTGACCTGAAATGTTTGCAGACTGAACGTCTTATTCAGTTCTTGTGTCCTCTCTCTGTCTCCGTCTGGATCCAGGATCCCCTGTTCAGTCCAGATAAAATCTCATTATGGCACCTCGTGTCCAACAGACACCTGATCTCCTCCACACAGTCTAAATATTTGGATTTACATAAAGCCAAGTGACACCAGTATCACCAGTGCCCACTGCCCAGTAACAGCTGCTGAGTAATGTGGCAGACAGGAGGGTCTCTATCACTTTGTTTATACCAGTGAGGGAAAATCTGAACGTCATGACTGGATTAGTCATAGCTGAGTGTACATGTGTATATTTATTTAGTTTAAAACACTTTTACATAAATCCCTTTATTTACCATTTATCAGCACTATATGAACATTTGATAAATGGGCAATAACACAAACTGTAGTTTTAAGGACATATAGGTGCTAATTAGTTCACAGTATTTTTAACAGTAGAAGATTTATTTTATGTAATTACAGCTGTGTGGGTTTATCAATAAACGCTCATACCTGCTCAGAACATTACAGTGTGTTATATTTATGTTAATGAGATGTTTATGAAGTGCTTAAAAGGTGTAATCAGGGGGACTTAAGCAAAAGTGTTACTGTGGAATTTGTTCTGATGTTTTTAATCTGAATCTTTTGTTTGTTTGGACGTCTTAACCTGAATTTAAAAGCTGAACTCGTTCTCATTCTTATATGTGTGGTCGTTGTTAAACTAACAAACAAATGAATTGATTCGAGGTGTGCAGTTCGTCCGGCGTATGGACCGAAAGACGAACAGTGTTTGGGAAGCCCCAGATGGAGCCGAGCGAGCTGAACGCTACCAGGACAGGAGGTAAAGCCCTCAGCATCACAGACATGTATACACATATATACATATGTTTATATGTTCAGCATCCTCTCTTCCTTTATTTCCTCTGGGAGGTGCTAGAGGCCACCTGGAAACCCAAAAATATTTTCTTCCAAGTGAAATCAGCACATTAAGCTGTGTTGTGTTATGTTTATTACTGTGTTTGTGTACTTTTCAGTGGTATCTTGTTACCACATTTGTTGTATATGTTATAGTATATTTGCGTGTTATGTGTTCAGTCTGATATTTACTGTGTAATTTCACTGTATGAATACATACCAACACAATTTACTGGTCTTATACTGGTCCATTTTAGAGGACTATACTGCTTGTTTTTTTTAAATACTGCACAATTACATACTGAGTACTGATGTACCACTGATACTTGCTAACAAAACAGCAGGGGTAGAGAAAGGTAAAATTTGGAGAAGCTCCCAAAACTCGTATATTACTGAAGAACAAAATATACACATTATGTTCCCACAATGACCAATGCAATCAGCAATGTATGTACAGTAGAGGGGATTTAACAGGTCAAACACAAGCCTGCTGCATAGATAGTTCAATAGTTCAATAGTCCAGTCTTTGGATTAACAACAATATAATAAAAACAAATACTTTAGTCCTTTTCCAGTCACAACTTTGTTTTACTTTATAGGTTTTCTGCAGAGTATCTTTTTGTTTTGTTTCCCAGTACTGTGCTCCAGTATTTGCATAAAGTATTCAGTTTAACATAGTGTTAGAGCCAGGCAGTGGGGAGAATATGACGGAGGATAGGAGGTTATTATTTTAATTCTGCATTTTAAGAGTTAAAGAGAATAAAGTGGCTTTCACGCTGCTACACACACGATTATCGCCTCCAGTCATTTCAATGAGGGGACCAGTAATTTCTCCACCAATTTTGCTCCAGTAATTTCAAGCAGTTTTCGATCACCGTGGTTGGTGTATGAAGCTGTTTGGTCAAGCCAAACAAAGGCGGCGAGCATCGTGGGTCAAAGAAAAACGATGGAGGAGCAGATAATACAACCCTGCAGATGATGCAGATAGTGCAATGTAGCTAGCTGAAGCTGCTGCTATAGAAACTGTGTGGTTTGTGATTTGACTGACAAGCAGGTTACGCCAACATAAGGCTGAAATGATAATATCACACACTCCTGTACAGTAGGTGTGATCCACCATTTAAACTGAGAGAGACAGAGGGTTGTACCAACTCTTTGCTTTTTTGGGGAATGCTCTTTCATTTAGACAGTTTTCGGTGCAGGCCTTTAAGACAATATATCGAAAATGAGGTTAAAACATTGACAGTAAAGCCGAACTTTTAGTTTTAGTGCCTGATATGAGGTGTGGTGTCTTAATGATTCAGTCAGAGAACCCTCACCCAGGAAAACTGGGTTCAAATCCTCTATGAAACCAATCACAACGGTATAATTGATTGTTCACTTACATATTTCAGTTTTCTTTCACAGTTTGAGTTAAAGCAACAAGTCAAATACACATATGAAAGGCAGTGTACATTAAAAACATGAAAAACAGTTTTTCATTCATGTTTTGATGAATTATGTTTGAAACACATCTGCTGATGCATCGTGATGTGAGGTTCATGTGTTTATAGGCAGTCACAGCTGGTTTTTTTGGGCCCCCATCTATGTTGGTCATGTAAGAGGACAGGAGCATTTCATTACGTTCATAAGGGGTGAGAAAATGAGCCCTGATTAGGTTTCTAATTACCCAGTTTAAACTCTAAGTAGGCCATTTGCACTCCGGTGCTTGAACTGGATCCATCTCAGGCCTTCGTCTATCTGTTTTTCTTGGCTCCACAGAAAGTGTGTGTATATGTGTGTGTGTGTGGCAGCTGCTGGCCTTTATTGTCTACCAGAGTGTGTATGTGTGTGTGTGTGTGTATCCATGTTACACTTGGATTAGCTGTGGTTATGTAACAGCTGTTGGTGTCAGGACCTGATATGAATCTGTGAGCCTGATGAGGGGATGATTGACAGCTCGGCTCCCAGAATAGAAGAGGAATCTCTCTTTGATGAGGCCCTAAACTCGGAGCCGATCTCTTCACGGGGCTTTGTATGGAAATCTCTCTGTCGTCTTCATTATTGGCACGGATAACATCTTAATTAGACAGATCAGTTTGTGGAGAAATATTGCTAAACATTTCAGCCCCTCATTTAGAGCCTGTTAGATGCCTTTATGGCTGTCAAATAGGTTTTGACTCTCGTGTGATTAGAGGACGTCGAGGGACGTCAGGCAGCCTTTAGACCTCATACTGGTCTGTGCAGCATTAAAAAATAATCTGAAATTTGATGCTATGTCATGGAAAATGAGGTCTTCATGAGGTCTGTTAGTAGCTGTTCTGTTTCACACGATTTCTGTTTCAGTTGGTGTAAAATGTTCTGCCTCTTTTTACTATTATTATAACTATTACTACTGTAAACTGAATATTGTGGATCTTTCTTAATCAGACAATAAAAGACATTTGAAGGCATCATCGAGGGGTCTGTTTGCTATATTCTCACATTGTATACAAAAAACGACTACTTCATTTGAGGAAATAATGAAAAGATAATGAAAACAGATTCCAGATCTAGAGTTAATTGATTAGTTAATTAACACAAAATTAACTATTAACTACTATTTCAAAAATGTAAAACATTCACTGGTGCGCAAATGCTGGGATTTGCTGTTTTTTCTGTGGCTCATGTTACTGAATATCTGTGTTTTGGAGAGCTGCTCGAGCAAAACAATTATATATATTGTTAATTAATTGAGTTAAATCTGAATTTAAGGCCAATAATGGAATGTAATTATGTACATTTAGTGAAATGCTACACTGAAGTACAAGTTTCAGGTACTTGATGCCACTTTCTGCTTTCTTCTCTCCACTACATTGCATTTATAAGACAGCTTTAGTTACTTTACAAATTTAGATTCATGAGATACAAAACAAATGAGGAGCTTATAAAATATAATGTATAACAGTATATACAAATGATCCTTACATACTTTTACTTGAGTAACATGTTAAATGGGCTTTCACTTGTGATAGAATATATTTTTTACAGTGTGATATTAATACTCTTTCTTAAAAAAGGCAAGACAAATGTATTCATATAGCACCATTCAGACACAAGGCAATCCACAGCACTTTACTGGGACATAAAACACAATAAAAACAAGACACAGAAACATTCAAATTGATTGTAAAAGATAATAAAAGCACAAGAAAATAAATAGTTAAGTTTAGGAGAAGATGCACTGAAAGACAATAAAAGCATGAGGATGAATAGTTAGAAATCAAAATAAATGCAGCTCTAAGAAAAGGATCTGATGAGGACAACACCCGTACATATTTAGACAATCTCTGCTAGTTTGGACACTAGTTTGGTTCAAACCTACACAAGTGTGATGTGCAAACAGTGCGCTTACATAAGTTACATTTAAAGTTCAAACAAGAACTAATCTGAAATTAAATTAAAAATACATTTTGTTTTGGAATAGAACATTGCTATAAACAATTACAAAGCAGCGCAAATAAAAAAAAGTTCTGTTGAACAGTGGAACTGTATAAAACCGTCAGTACGCTCTACCTGTTATATGCATAGTTTAGTCTCTAGATGTACCAGTACTGTCTACTAAAGTGATCCTGTCAATACTAATTTTATTTCTCTTCATATTTTTCCTTTCTGTTCAGTTGCTTTTAAAGTTATACTGTCATGTGTATTATTTTGCCAGTGTTAGATAAATTATTTGAGAAAGAAAAAACAAACAAACAATGAACTAACACTGGGAACTAATGAGAGAAGTCTTTCATATCAATAGATTCTCAGGATGAGGATGGCGAGGATGAATAAATGTCATTTTAAGTATTCTTAACTTGTAAATTGAACTTTTGTGGGAAACCATATCAGAGACAAATTAAAAATCAAAGCATTGTTTTTATACGTTTTTATAAAATATGTCTTTAATTGACTGATTATGAATACTGATGTACTGATAATGGATTCTTTGGTTTGTTTTGTTTGTTGAAGACAAGAGATGGCTCCTCCAGTTCCCACATTGTTAGAAGCAGTTGTGTTGGAGCCAAAGTTATAACTGTTGTGGCCTGTGATGGCCAACAGAGGGCGCTGTAAGCCTCGGCTGCAGCAGGGAAAATAAAATGGAGGAGAATAAAAGACAAAAAAAACAACCTTTGAGTAATTAATCAGGCTTCCAAATATCAAATGACTTCCAGCTCTCGGCTGTGCGGGTAAAACCCGAGCGGCCCCTCATACTTCATGCAAAGCGTATCAGCAGTTCCTGCACGTTCACTGTGTTTTGATTTGCATGGAAACAGCACAAGGATTTATATCACGCACTTGAGGTCACTGAGGTCAAAAAGTTTTGCACAGAAGAGACAGAAGAGGTTTACACTAAAAAGTCTCATGTCTGTACAACGAACCATATTTTTCTTGCTCTGAGTGAGGTGAAAGCACAACAGTAAGATTTATTAGCCAACGCTGTTTGATGGATGTAACAACCATGACGTCTGCCTGCTGCCCGCACCGCCTGAAGGATACACTAACAGATATCTGGACTTCTACCAACCAAACCTGCTTCATCACTCTGCCAAAAACCACACATTTCCACGGCCAAAACTTCATCTTGGAAACACTAAATTATTTCTGTAGCATCTTCCAGCTCACAGAGACTCCAGAAAACTGAAGACTGGACCATTTATCAAAACCATTATGTCTCCACATTTTATTTCTTGTTTTTTTTAGTTCAGAGAAATCACAACCTTGGCTTTGACACCTGCAATTGCCTGAAAACTAATTTACTCTCATACCTCATTAGTGCCTGCACCAAAATTAACCTCCTATAAAACATTATAGACAGATTTCCAGTATCTAAAATAATGTGACCGCATTGGACAAATGAAATTTTGAGAGAGGCAATGTTCTGGACGTGTGGGAGTCAGAACCTTAATATTACAGTTGAAAAAAGATTTTATTAAGCAGTCTAACTCTTTGTAGCAGGAGGTGGAAATAACAACAACAAAGGAGAAGTTTTAGCCGTAAATAGTTGAATATCCCGCATTTTCAGTCTGCCTGATGACAAAAAATCTCTCCCCGCACTTCAGATTTCATGGTAACAAAGATCTGTCAAGTGGCCCAAGTTGCCTCCCTCTCCCTGGCCGCCACTTCAGAGCCGGTGAGTTTACTCCGTGTTTACCTGAGTGGAAAATCTCAAGTGCTTCTGTCAAAATACCCTCAAAGAAATCCCCTCAAAGAAAGAAAATGCTCTTCCTGTCAGCACAAAATGGCCAGTAAAGTAATATTTCAGACGTGGGCGGCGGTGGAGAAAAGGTTAGAGAGAAGCTGGCGTCTCATTTGAAGGCAGTCACTTTGAAATAAGGGAACAAGTGGTGCTCTTCAGACTTTTAACAGCTGTTGATGCGCTCTTGAGCATGGGACTTTGTCTACAGCTGCTTTAGTGGAGCTGCTCAGACAGTGACCCACACAGGAGGACTTTGATGCAGTTAAGTTTTATCTGTTGTCAGAAGAGACCTCAGAATATTTACATATACACACACACACATATATATATATGCAGTTGTAACAGGTAACCAGTGTGTAATGCACAATGTTTGGCACTTTGGGAAATATTCTGAACTTAAATTTTCTGTTAAATGTATTTATTTACACTACAGTTTTTGTAGATATTAAACTAAAGCAATATCACATGCTAATTAATGAGCTTCAGACAAAGCCAGGCTAGTTGTTAAGCTAAACTAACAAGGCTGCAAGCTATAGCTACATACTTACCATACAGGCATGAAATTAATATCATCAAACTCTTGATACTGACTGTATGAAGTAAGTTAAAAAAAAAAAAAGTACACAATAAGTGGACGTAGCTTCAAGGTCTGAAACCTGCATTTCTTCTAATGGCCAGCAGGGGGCGACTCTGTCCCCTAGTATGGAAATCTATAAGAAAATTACCCAACTTCATTGATTTGTTACCTCAGTAAACATTTTCCTAATGAGTTTTAGGTCTCAATCGCTAGTTTCAAGTCTTTTTCCTTAGAACATGTTGTTCATTTTATGAATTGTGGTCCTGTTTGGAGTAAAATAGATCATAGAACAGGGTATGCTTTAGGGCTGGGCTACCTTCTGACTCACCAATCAGAGGCATGCATAAATTTAACCAATCAGATGCAGGGTCCAATGTCACTTCTGGCTCCAAAAAACCAAGATGGTGGTGGCCAAAACGCTAAACTCAGGGCTTCAAAGCTCCCGGCAAGAAGGTGAATAAACATATTTCACACGATTATAAACTATTTCCTTGTTGTGAAAAAAAAAAAAAAAATAGTAATCTGTTTCAGTGACTGGCCTTTTCGTATTGTTTTTATTGTACCACAGTTCTTGCCTCAGAGTTGGTTTTGAGATACTGGGTGCAGCCTCGGATGCTCCAAGCTCAAGAATAAAGGTGGTGATGATGGTTTGTGAGTTACCTCCTTCTTAAGTTCTTAGTAACTACTAGCTTCCATATCTGGATGTGACCTAACTGATGTTATTTGTTCGTTAGACTGACTTGTAATTTAAAGTATATCATGTTATCTCATCCACAATTAAACAGCATTTCAGTCACGCATCTGCTCAGATATATTAACCATATTACCTCTTTTATTCTTCACTCTAAATGGGTCGTTCCTGAGCAAGCTAACTTGTTTTTGCAGCTTTTTCAGTTCATTTACTGGGTGTAAATATTTAGTAACAAGTAATTTCTCGTAATCACTAATTTGTGTGGTGTAACCTTAATTTAATGCTCAATCTCCACAGAGTATCTTATTTCCTAGCTCTTATTTTACTGTGGTGTATTTTATTCAATTATTTATTATATTTTTTGTGCTTTTAATTGCCTGCTTTTATTCGCAGTGCATAAATGTTTTAAGCATAATTTCTCATGTGAAACACTTTGACTCTGGATTAATTAAATGTGCTGTATAAAATAAGTAATAAGGGCTTTGAAGGGGGTATGTACAAATTCCATATGTATTTTATATAATTTTTTACTTTTTCTTTTCCTACTATTTATGTAGGAGGAATAATTCTTGTTTTATGGAGGATCATCAGTATCTAAGTGTGTATGAACTACTTCCATGCAATTAAGGACATATGTACGTTTGACCTCCTTGGGAAATAACATTATTGTTTTTATCTTTTTTCTACTAAAGTGTAGTAAAACAGTTGGTCACAAAAAACTCAAGCTTTAAATTCAGTTGTTGTCTATATATAAGTATGCTTTGAATGTGCTTATAAAAGATATGACTGAGCTCCATATTATCTATAATAGAAAGTAGATCTTAAATCTTCAGTTGCTTACTGACACAAATGTGTGTAAATTAACCGATGAAGTACTTCTAAGATAAATCAATGCTCCCTTTAACTAATAAACACACTGGGATATGATGCATAGCACTTTCCTCAGGTCAAGCTGCAGCAAATTCTTCACTATTCATTGATTTTATCACATGTAAGCCGTGCACAGTTCAGCACTACATCACCAACACCAGCAGCAACACTGACTGGCCCGGACCTCCCATCAGTCACTCACAGGCAGACATAACCTCACACGCCGCGGGTCGCATGAGGCCTTTCGCAGCAGCATCAAGTAAGTTCAGTCAGACTGAAGCAGTCGAGTCAGCTGGGAACAAATTCTTCTTTGCGATGACAGCTGGTGAGACGCAAACAGGGTCTCAGTGGTGAAGGATGGACAACAACGAGGGGGAAGGATAGGAGGAGTGCCAGTAGGCGAACGATAAAAGAAACTTAACTGAGTGGAAGACCACAAACTGCTTGATGAATGACAGGAGCAACCACAAGGACATGACTATAAGCAGATAAATCATAAGGCAGCACTGACAGAGAAAGATAACTTAATTTTCAGAGAAATGCCGCAGTGTGTGACAATCTGCTGTCATTTTCTGGAAACATCTAATACAGTGAAACCGTTATGTGAAAACACTAACAGGATGTGCCAAAAATATCAGCTGGGTATCCTACACGTCACTGTGTGGCTTATTTAATGTCATGACCTTTGGTGCTTTAGTTTGGAAAATCCTGCTTGTGGTGGCGATGAAGAAAATGGTGCCTTTAGCTGGTGTCTTAATCCCCCTGGCACAACATAGACCACATCATCATTAAAAAGTAAAATAAAACTCTATTTATAAAGCTGCAAAGCATAAGAAGAGTCTACAGTCATGCTCTGTGGGGTAAAACAAAGGTTTAAATTCTAATGAGGTGTCTACATGGTTCTATTCCATGTAGGCGCCTCATTGAAACTGAGAAATGTAAATGTTATGGTGCTTTTTATCCAGAAAAACCACAGATCCCTCCTTTACTTTTATGTAAGATCTTACCAATATGGTCCGATATGGTGGTGATGTTTGAGGTTAACAATAACAATGCTAACATGCTAATATTTAGCTGGTTAGCATGCTAACATTTGGTATTTAGCATTAGTCCCACTAAGTGCAGCTGAGGTTGAATGTCGTTAGTTTTGCAGGTATGTGGTCAATTTGATTTGACAAAGTTAGATTTTGACCTAATGGTGGCGCTAGATGACAAGCTAAAGGAGCAGTGAGTAGGATTTAGGGGGATCTCTTGGCAGAAATGGATATAAAATATATCAAATTCAGAATTGAATCACGTGAAACTACACAGTGTTTGACGTTAGCTTAGAATGAGCCCTTTACCTCGACATTAGGGGCCTTCCATGTTTTTATGTTGGAGTGGCAGCTTGAATTTGTTGGCATGAATGCATTGATTGGAGGACGAAGAGGAGAAGAAAGAAGAAGACAACCCTTTTTTGTGTAGTGACAAATGGAGGATCGGATCATGCTTATTATTTAGCGCAAGAAAAAGCAAAGGCGCATGCACCTCGTGGGCCACCGTAGCTTCTCCTACACGCTGGGAAAGAAAGGGGTCACGAACATCTGCACTATATTTCTTTCATCTCTTTCAAAGCAGCAAATGTTGACCTCATGGTGGCTCTAGAGGAGACATCAGGGATCAGTGGATTCATTAGGGTCCATCCTCTGGGTACCATGAATGTCTGTACAGCATTTTGAGGTAATTCATCAAATAGTTGTTGAGATACTTCAGTCTGGACAAATTCAAAACCAAGACGAGAAAACAACCAATTGTTCCTTGTTGTTCATTTTAATTTTATGTTTATTTTATTTTTCGCATTTTATAACAGCCAATACTCGGTTGTAGCTCCGACAGGCAGGAAGCAATCTGGGTCATATTTACATTTTTACATTTATTCATTTGGCAGATGCTTTTATCTAAAGCGAAACAAATGAGGTACAGTCCCTGCCAGAGTAGATCAAGGAGACGCCATGCTCCACCTAACATGCTGTTTTAATAACAGAGAGAGAAGGAGAGCTGTATGAGGTTAAAGGATCTGAGATAGTGTTTTAGAACCAGCCAGACAAATGTTATTATAGAGAAGCAGGTAGAGACAGTTACTAATACAGTGTGGCTGCAGGGATTGATCAGAGAAATCAGAATCTTCTATTGTGTAATGTTTCCCTCACCAAAGAGCATTTTAGCAAAGCACTAATGTGTGTTTGAAACTGTAACAAGACTACAAATATGGCCGACAATTACACCATCTGGGACATTTGGCCTGGTGACATAGCTTCAGGGTGCATCTCTGTACTTTGAGAAGCAGAGATGGATGGCAGTTTAAAAGCTGTAACCTTGAGCTGTGGCCGTTTAGTCAGCGATGAACTTTGATGGTTGACATCAAAGTCGACGTGGAAAAGAAGTCCTAAAAGATCCCAATGGATTAAATCATAACGTCAGCGGATCTATTTTCATGACAACTGAGCAAACTCCGTCCACTGATAACGAGCATGTGGTATGGTTGAAAGCTCTGGGAAACGTAGACCTTGAGTTCGCACTGTTTTGTCAAACAAATGCTGGTTTTCAAGCCATTTCCTTTCAAAATAAAACTCAATAAAATTCAAGTTTTATGTAAATGTGTGCACACTTTTACATCAAACTTGAGCAGACATGTCTACCCTAACCCTATAGATTCAACTGACAAACAATGAAATGGGCAAATAATAAATAAGAAAAGTCATAAAAGTCAGTGAGAAATGATGACTTTTCACACCTGATCAGATTAGAACTGCAACAATTAGTTAAATCCAGGTGATCAATAGACAGAAAGTTAATTAGTAACTATTTTGATCATTGATTAATGAGTTGAGTCGGATTTCTTCTGGTTCCAGTATTTTAAAAGTGAGAATTTTCTGCTTTTGTTGTCTTAACGTGACAGTAAATGTAGTATTTGTGTAGATTTTGACTGCTGGTTGCACAAAACAAGTCTTGACATCAGTCTGGGCTGTGGGGAACTCTACTGGGTATTTTTCACATCATTACTTACAGCCTCTTGTCGGCTGATTAATAACATTTGAGGTGAATCTGAGGGAGTTATTTCAACATGTGTTCTACATATATGTCTGAACTCTACACGTGTTACTTTCTGTACGTGGACAGGACTTATTTTGGATTACTCCTAGGTTTCAGGAGGATGTTTTTATAGTTTGCAGTGCAGAGGCCTTCATCATTGTATCTGCAGAGTGGACAGTCATCATCACAGTCTGACACCCTTTCAAAGGACCTGATTTGATCCAGTAACACAGCAGGAGCAAACATCTCCCCTCATCCCTGCACAGCCGTGCACCGTCTCCGTGCACGCAGCCCATGTGTGCTGTCGGGGAGATGAACTTCCTCGTCCTGCAGAAGAAGAAGAAGAAGAAGTAACAGAAGAAGAAGAAGAGGAAGAAGAAGAAGAGGGAGGACAGAGGCGTGACGTCGCTGCCCGCAGAGGCCCGTACGGCAGGAGGAGGCAGGCGGTGCGGGGACGGACGCTGCTGCAGCCGCAGAGCAGACTGCTGGGAGACGCAGGAGCGGCCAGGGGCGCAAAACAACCGGCGTCCGCGGAAACTTTGCAGAGACGGTAGACGGACATAATGCGGCACCGCCCGCCGACCCCGGAGCTGATGTGACTGTGCACGCCCAGGGCAGGGAGGAAGCGGCGGACACCACCACCACCTCTCCCCGGTTGCCTCGCCTCGTCACGGTGTGCGCCGCAGGTCGGTCGGTCGGTCTGTCTGTCTGGAGGGGGACATGTCCTCGCTAACCGTCGAGGAGGACCAGAAATGGTTACCGACACACGTCCAGGTGACGGTGCTGAGAGGTAGGGGCTTACGGGGCAAGGGCAAGCACGGCACCAGCGATGTGTACACCATCATCCAGCTGGGGAAGGAGAAATACTCGACCTGCGTGGCGGAGAAGACCACCGAGCCGGAGTGGAGGGAGGAGTGCTCCTTTGAGCTGCAGCCCGGCGTGCTGGCGAACGGCGGGCGGAGCGACCACCCGGCCGGGAGCAACGAGCTGGTCCTCACCGTGATGCACCGGGCGCTCATCGGCATGGACGTGTTCCTCGGACAGGCGGTGATCCAGCTGGAAAAGGTGTTTCATGAGAGCAGATGCGTGAAAAACGAGTAAGTTAAGATGTGTCTGCATGTGTGTGTGTGTGTGTGTTTGTGCATCAGCGTGCAGTGTGACTCCACAGCTGCACGCATATGCCTCATCTGCCATTACTTCATCTGTTTTCCCCATGTTCATTGAACTCATCAGGGTGTCTCTTCATCTGCCAGCCTGCCTTTGTCCGGTTTAGTTGCTACACAGTTTGTTCTTAGACATAAACACAGCTGTCAAGTCTCTGGTGCTGCATCAGGGCCCTGCAGACACACCCTCCCTCCTCCCACAGACACCAAACTAACTCTGAGGCTGGAGGCTTCCCTCTGAACCAGACCTTCCAGAAAATTCACCTTCACCTCCTCCTGGGTGTCCACATTGGTTTGTTTTGCTGCACGTTCTTTAAATGTTGTTTCCCAATAGCTGAGGCATGAGGTAGAGCAGAGGGGGATTAATGCCTGTCCCAATTCCAGGGATTATCTAACGGATTCATGATCCGAAAGCTCCAAGGTATTTTTAGCATAACATGTTGTTTTACCAAAGCTGCACACGGTTGGATGTAAAGATGTGATATAAAGTTGATGAAACGGCTCACAAGCATTTGCCAAACCTTACAAGAAATGTGCACCATCCAGAGTTATTTAGTGGAGAAAGGACGGCGGTGTTTGGGTGCACCACCCGTCCCTTAACTCCATGTCAGATAGCTCTGTTTGTGATGTCCTACACTCCCCATAATGCCTTTCAACACCTCCTAGTGAACAAGCCTGAACTTGTTGCACTCAGCTGTAGATCTGGTAGTGTTAGCATGAAAAATGAGCAAGAAAAGAAACTTCAGAGTTGCACTCTTAACTCAAACATTTGTCACGACAGCAATGCATTATGGTCAATATAGGTGATGTTTTCGATTTTTGACTGCTGATGTTCCTTGATAGCTAAAACATTTCCTGCAGTCAAACCGTAAGGTGAAGTGATGGTACTTGACAAAGACAGTATGTTAAATCCTCAATCGCTAAAAGCAGAACCTAATTTCTGACGATATCTCGCTGAAGTTACTCAACAAATTATCAAATTTGACCTGGCAATGCAAAGTGCATCACCAGTAGGTGTATTAGTACAGTATGGCAGTCTTTTTTATTATTAATCAGGCACAGCTTGAATATTCTGGCTTGATGGTGAAGACAAACACTCCTCTTGCCATCTTAAGTTTCTGTTTCCTTTATTGCAGCTTCATTAAAATGAATCTGCTTGACCTGTGAGTGTGAGATGTAAGGGGAACCAGCCTCCTCCTGTCGGCCCTGTTGGAGCTGGTCACTTGAAGGTTAGAGTTAGTCCGTGATGTTGAGGCGTCAGCAGTTTGTTGCCTTGGTACATTCAGTGTCTCCATGTGGTATTCAGTGAATCTGGGCAGGTCAATAGCAACGCTTCTCACAATCGGCACTGATAATGTATGTCAGGCCTTTGGAAACATGAGCCACCTTTTAAGAGTAGCTGTTTGCATTAATTTATCCATAATGGGTGTGTTGCTGACATTAGATGGCAGTCAGCATGCCCCAGTTTGGAGGAGCAGGTGGGACTCCCAGCACAGATGCTAAGTAATATACGGTTATGGATGAGGACAGCAGAAAAAGGAATTCTAGCCAACTAATAAAATCGACATCAGTTTAAGTGTACTATGTAATATTTTCACTGCTTTGCATTTCTCCCAGACAGCCTTTTCTGGCGAAACTGCGAAACTGAAGCCGTCCTGTCTTTATCTTCGCTCACTTCAAAGCCACCAGACTCCATTCACAAAAACATTAATTTTACCTTGTAGAGAAGAGGAATTGCTAGTCTTCTGGTGCCTTGATGGGTTTGTTTGCTTGTGTTATTGTGTGACATTAGTGTTTTAAAAGGTTAGTTTGGATCCAACTGATGTGTTAGTTCATTGATCGACGCAGGGGTAGCTCATTGAACTTTTGTGTTCTGCAAGTTAAAATGACTGTTTTTATTAATGGAGTCTGGTGGCTTTAGAGCAAGCTTTAAGTACCTCATAGAACTGCACTTCAAAAATCCAAACTATATGACCGTAACTAGAGTTCACTGATTTTAGCATTTCACTGTTGTAACATTGTCAGACTCAGTCTTTTTCTCAGTCTTTTTTACCCACAATGCAACTCAACTACGACAGTTCAGTTCAGAGTTTTGGATGTGTTATGCTAGAAGTGACTAATGCAGCCTTGAGCTGTTGGCTTCAAGCAGAGACGAGGAGCTACAAAGGTCTGCTAAGCTCACTTTTTAAATGTCTTTTTATTTTTAAACTCGTAGTCTTCAGCCAGTTTTCGTGCAGCTCCCTCCGCAGCCAAAAAGGCTTTTTTCCTCCACACATTTAGTGGTACTGTCCAGCACCTGTAAACACACTTTGATGGGTGAAATTGTTGTACTCCCCCTTTCAGTTCAACATTGTATTAAGTTAAGAAAGTTGTTATTGCGTTGCTGTCTGTGAGCTGAACTTGTTTAAGCTTTGGCACCTCAGTCAGTGATGACTTGGATGGATATTGTGCCAACATGATGCCTGATTCTGGAAACCAATACCAAACCTGGTAAGAAATGCTTCTTAAACTTTTGCTAAACAATGGTGGCATGCAGCAATTATGGGATAAAGGTAAATGTTAAAAAGTATTATAACAGGTGCACAGGTAAAGAGGAGTTGTGACTATATACTAACTACTATACTTTGTCATCAATTTGGTTATTTTCTATGTAATTTTGCGTTCATTGTTTCCACGTTACGTTGTTATTAGCTACGTTATAGCTGTAGCTGTCAAAGCTACAGACACATTTGAGTTAAATCCTGAGGTCCAAAACTCACAGCGGTGACACAGCAGTTATTTTGCTTTTTATCAGAAAGACCATGATTGGCTTTATCTTTGTGCTTCTTTAAACACTTCAACAAAAGGGGACTAAAAACAGTTTTGCAGTGTTATAGTTGTATGTTTTCACTTAAGGTTTGTTTGTTGGCCGTTCCCAGTAACACCCTTAAAAGTAAAGCTCTGTGATTTGTTATCTTTATCGTTATTCTTTATTTGCATGGTGATAAAACCTGGGTGGAGGCCTGAGCGGTGGCACTGAGCTCTGATAATAAAAACACACAGAAAAGAATAAGTGCAATCAATGAGCTGCTCAGGTGCTTTTAAACAGACCAGCAACAAAAGTCACTTTGCGTACAGATGAACAGATAATATTTAGTATCAAAAAGGTGTTTTTAGACATGTTCACGTCACAGTTTCTAATATTTATAAAGTCCTTGAGAGGAGCTGTGCTGTGGATCGTATGTATTTCAGCAAACGGAGATGCTGCATGTTGAAATGGCTCTTTTCTTCTGACCTCCTGACTTGTTTTATTCCCTCGAGGATTACTAACTCTGATAGCATCCACTGCCTGGATGTACGTAAGCTCTGCAGCCAAACAGGGTTTGTTAGAACGAAGTAAAAGTTAGATCTTTTCCCTTTATAATAAAATTAAAAAAAATATATCTCTGCACTGCATTACAGAACAAAACAGTTTCTACAGCATTTCTATGTCTTCTACATCATCATCATCAGCTGGTCTGGACTCTTTAGCTTTGGCGCTAACTGTAGCCTCATGCTTTTAGCACCATATATAGCCATCAAGAGCATATTTAAGTCTATATCAAAGCACAGTTTAACTTCACAAATTAGCAACCACACCAATGCTTTATTTTAAACATGTCCCAACGTGTCTTGTGTTTATTCAGCAGCTTCTTCATTAAAGCAAGGCACAACAGCTGCCCTCAGATGGGCAGCATGGGAAGGACGCCGTGGCCGTGATGTTTTTGCACATAGAGCTGTCAATGTAGAGCAGATTCCTGGAAAGGTGGGCGTTGGGTGAATTCCCCCGCAGGGTCTGTCAGGAGGAAGCTACGAAAGCGCTGCCCGATCAAAACACTGTGGACAAAAACTAGCACGCAACCCACAAAAAAATTAATCTGCTGTGCTTTTGCTGAATATTGAGCTTGTCTTATACATTTTTCTCTAAATAATCAAGTTTTTTTTCCCCCAAGAGGATAATTTAAAATTTCAGCTGATTTCTTTTCCTGCTGATCAGGATTCTTCTCGGTCAGGTGGGTCTTGCAGGGCTGACATTATGATTTAGATGTTATATTTGGTACTTCATAACCGCTCCAGTTCATTGCTGTCTCAGTTTCACAGCCCCCGTCATGTTGTGTATCTGTAGGAAATAAAACTCTGATGTTGTTTCAGATGAGTGAGGCAAGCCTGAGAACTGAACCTCCATCTGCTGAGCAAGGCACAAACCCTGTATGTGTGTGTGTGTATGTGTGTGTGTGATGTACATCCAGAGAAATCCTCTGCTAAGAGCCGACAGACTTTCACTAGCTTCTGCTGAGAGCGAGTACAGTCTAATGGACATTGGATGTTACGTAAGAGTGCGACCTGACAAGTCATCCTAGATAATATAAATATACCACAGCTTGATGAAAACATTTCTCTGGAGATTTATCAGATTAAAAAAAAAATCGACATGTAGCAGGATATAGAGCAGCTGACATTTTGCTCATGTTGCTGCTATAATACATAGTTGCATCACAAATCTCCCATCAGCCCGTCTGTCATCGTCACGGTGGTACAGTGAAGCAAAGACAACAAGGCACATAAAAAAAAATGAACGTTGCCGGTGAGGTAAAGGAAGTTCTGCATGTGTTTAGCAGATGAGAAGACCTAGAGGAGACAGAGTTGTTTCCTAATCTAGGTCACTGTGACACAGCAGCTTTAATTGTCTTGTCTTTAGCTCCTGTTGGGGCTCAGTTCAGTTGAGGCCACAGCACTGCCAGCTGGGTAATTAGCCAGCATGCTAATGTAAGCAAAGCAGCCAGGCCTAAGGGATGCTAGTTTTAGAGTTTTAGCTGAACAGGATTACCTTACCTAAATAAACAAATGCAAAATAACAATTGCTAAAGAATCGATTCCAAACCCACTTAAAATGTGTGGTATTATGTGGCTTGTTGTCTTTGTAATTAAAGCACAAGATGAATTAGAAGCTTTAACTATTTAATTTGCTGTATTACTATACATTATACATTACTAATGACCTTGTAAGTCCTGGTCAGAGGCATGAAAAATCCCCTGAGTTTGTGGTGTATCAGTCCATGAAGAAAGCAGATATACCAGCCTGTACTGTGTTAGCTGTGGGATTTTTATGTAATAGGCTAATACATCTTGATGTGATGGAGAAAAATAGGAAATATGTGGGATGAAATAATTGGTTGCAGCCAAACTCAGTGACTCAGATACTTTATTAATTGTGTTTACAAAATGCCAGCCTGGTTGCAAGCTAGGCATGATTGACAAAGTGGCCGGTCTCCATCCAGTGTCACCATTCAAATTCAGGTTTTTGAATGAGGTTGATTGCACAAAGTTGTTCGTTAAGAAAATCTCACCAGCTGTCCAACAGCTCAAGTCCTCCAATATAATCTTTTTAGGCTGATCTCAAAGATTACAACCATTTTTTGACCTTGGTTTTGTGTATGTAAATCCTGTAAAGGAGTAAAGTGTCTTCAATTAGAGAAACCCACATAGCTCGACGTTTCTCTACTTTGCTAAAGGAAGTATTGGGGGGGGGGTCAAAGTTCACTGAAATCTGTCTTTTTGTAATGCAGAAACTGTCCTTGAACTTCACATAAGACGTCCTCGTACAAAAGCGGCACATACAGTTAAACTCATGTGAAAGTTGTATTATTTTGTTGCAGCCTTTGTAAGAAAACAGACAGCAGTTGCCTTGTTCTCAGGACCCGCTCCTGTTTGTGGGGGTCTACTTCGGCTCACTGACTCATTTTACTGTTGCTGGGGTAACAACACCCACCTAATGGGTTTAAACACCCATTCGTGCTGATAAAACCTATTATGAACTAAAGATTTTATTTCACAGGTGATCGTTCAGCTGTTTATCACCAGATATTTTATTAGTGATGTCTGAAGGTTAGCAACTGTTGTTTGTTTAATTCACTTGATACAACCATGACTCAGTGATCACAACAAAGAACCGTTTCCTGGTTTTCTATCATGATCCCTACTGCGGCCTGAAGATGTGTGGTTCTCGGATACAATGCTCGGTTGTGTGAAAGTTTTGGGAGGGAAGTTGGTGGTGAGGCTAGAGCTCATCGCGTCCAGATGTGGAATGTGGTCTGGGTCTCGCTAGTTCTGCAGACGAGGCAGGAATCCAGGTCGCATTACCAGCGTTACCCACAGTGCTCCTGGAGGGTTTCTTAGCTTCTATCATCGTAATGGGAAGTGTTCACTCCATAATACAAATGAAGCAGCACCACTTACCTACCTTTTATCCCCTCTGTGTGACGTGACGCACCAAGCTGGTTAACTGCTACTGTTGGGTGGCTCTTCTGTAGTTTTTGGTGTGTGCGGCATCGTTGGCTCTAATTTGACCTTACCAGTGACTGTTCTGCTGAGTCGGCATGTTTATTTTGCAGCAGAGGCAGTTGGTGAGAGACAGTTCTCTGAATGTTGATGTCCATTCAACCTAATGAATCACAGAGATTTCACACTTTCAGAGGACATTTATGTGAATCGGAGATCAATGTTTGAGTGCCCATTCGGACAAAAGGTTGTGTAACTGGTGGCCGACCAGGGCGCTGCCTGCAGCTCACTCACTCCGGTCTGAATCACCTGATGAGTTTGGAGACTTGGATTATTATACTTGTACAACAGTAAAATACAAGCAAATCAAAATGCATCACTACAAACGAGAACATTCACTCCACTTATTGGTCAGATGTGTCTGAGGAGGTAAATATAGGAAGAAGGTCCTGTGTTCTCGGCTGGTGCACATTTCTGTGAAAGGAACATGGTTATCCAAGTTAAATTGGACTGGATTGGATTGGAGCCGTTAAGCTCAAACTTGAGGAGTTGGGTCGGATCACGGTCGGCTCATGTTCCCACCACAAGCGAACTGCTACAGAGTTCGTTTGGGACCGCCAGAAACCACCTCAAACCACCTCTTCTCAAGGGTCTCAGTGAGGTCGTTCTGGTGTGATTATTGTGCTCACGCTGCCCCAACGACTCGCACCAAGAGGCAAAACAAACCAGCTAATAAACACTTTTAATATTCTCACTGCATGATTATGATACTACTGCAGACTGTAACCTTGGCGATAGCTGTTACTTATTGCAAGCGTATATTTCTGTTCCATTAAAAGAACGAAGTTGTGTGGTTTTGGACTTAAATTGTGTTTTCTTCATTGGCTATGGGCATGTATGTTGGTCTGTCCACCATTTTGTTCTAGACTGAAATATCTCAACAACTGTTTGATGGGTTGTCATGGAATTGTGCTCACATATTCATGATGCCCAGAGGATGAACCATTTTAACCTTGATGATGCTCTGACTTTTCCGGACATTAGGACATAAATTAAATTTGTCCAATTTGGTTTATGAACAAAAACCTGCAGAAGCAGCTGTGTTTTGTGTTAAGTGCTACTCTGCAAATGTAAGAAGGTGAAGACACCAAAGATCATGATAAACCAGTTAAACTGAGCATGTTAGCATGTTGAGATTAGCACTGAGCTCAAAGCACCACTCGCTAGCAAAACTGGATTAGATTTATTTCTAAATGTGACTTGTGTGTCAAAGTGATGAAGATGTCTCTCTCAGCCCCTGCAGAGTTCTCTGAGACTCACTACAACCCCTCAGACTCCACTGGTAGAAGTATCTCAGTGTAAAATAACCCTAAATACCAACATATTTGGTGAATTAAGTGCACTGCTGAATTCTACAGTTGACACAGATTGGGCGCCCTTGGCACCGGCTTTATTTCAGAGAGTCTCTTCTGTCTGGCTGTGATACCACCCAGGCTCACAGAGCCCCACAGAGACTGAGAACATGCTGGATAAAATAGGCTGATAGCCTACTTGTCTTGTAATTTCAGCCCTGTCCTGCCTTGAAGGCTGGTTTCCAGGGATCATGGAAGACCTTGTAAACTGAAGCCTATAGAATAAGACAGCAACTCCTGGAGGAGAAAAATTCCCTGCGTCCTCCTCATTGAATCGAGGAGTGGGGAGGGGTGAGGAGGTAGTGTCTCGCTGGGACGGGGTGGAGTGTTGTGATTTCCTGTTTTTGCAAGATGGGGAAGCAGATATGCAGACAGTTATGCTCTGCAGCTCTGGAATGGGGCTGTTTATGAAAAAATGAAATCTGCGTTGACTCCCACAAGTACCAAAAAACATTCCTAACATTTGGTTATGAGGATTGTTATGGCACTGGGATGTTCAGTGGATGTTTACAACCAAAAATACTTGAGAATATCAGTACAGTGGCCTCGCTGAGCTACACAGGCGTCTGTGTGGGATGATGCTTTTGGGAAACTGGGTCCTCTTCAGTAACAGACTGTGCTCTGCCTGAGTATGTGGGCCTCAGAACGTAGGCTGCACTTTTTGTCTGTGTTGCAGTTTCTGTATTTAGGCTTCTTGTCCATTTGCATTTGTTGTTGTCAGGGTTTTTCATGTGTTACATGACGCACAAGCACAGGTGCATGTACATAAATGGGCCTGTAACTTTTGTGCATCGGCTTGGAAAATAAAAGACAGTTTAAATTTGGAAAACAGCTTTTAATTAGCAGAGGAAAATGTTTTTCTATAAATCTTTCTTTATGAACAGTTTTAATTAGTGGTCAAAATGACCATGTTTTACAGGGGGAACTACACCTAAACACAAGCAGTGTGGAGACTCAAATTGAGGACTCAGCAGCTCTTCAACACACCTGCTAACAAAACTTTGTGTCCTTAACTTGCAAGCTACAGTAAATAGCTTTCAGTTTCCTGACAGCTGCTAGTCACGACAGCGCTGATGCAGAAACGGTACTTTGAGGACTACTCTATCAGGCTTGGAGTATCACACCTCCTTATTGGCTGTATGCTCTGTAGCTGGATTTGTGGTGTGTTCAAGTGCAATAAACTATATATGTTTCATGAATATGTGTTGTGTGAAGGTTAGCGGTTTGATCCCCAGCTCCTCCCCAAATTACCCCTGAAGCTGTGAATGTGTGTGAAAGGTCTCGTCTCTAGTTAGACTAGAAAGGTGCCATACAAGTACAGTCAATGTACCGTTTACCACATGTGATCTCCCCATAAAAAACACTGACTACACTTTTACAGGAGCGCCGTTCCCTCCTGACTTTTACCTGACTGTTCCCATGCATTCCCATCATTTCCACTGCCGGTGTTATTGTAATTGATTCTGCCTTATTCAACTAAAACCTAAAATCTAAACACAAATACAGATAAATCACTAATTTGCAAGTGTTTTGCTCCATGAAGTCCACGATGAGGTTTAGGAAGGAGACACCTATGAAGAGTGCCCTAAAAATCAGTCCCAGCTATGATGATGATGATGATGATGATGATGATGGCAGTGTTTGATGAAGAAAACCCTTTCTTAGTGTTTGGAGTGTGAGCTCCACCTTGGCTGCAGGGAGTTGGCTGCAGAATCAGGGGGAGGACTGATACTGTTGTTGGAGCATCGATGTGAAACTCGAGTCCACACCTAGCAGGCGTGTGAGGTAGCAGCATTTGGTGTACCATTTTAGATACTTAAGTAAGAGTAAGAGCCTACTCAAGCATCTTTTTTTTTTTTTTTGGATGCTTCCAAACATAAGTGTAGACACGGCGGGCTTGGGGGACGGGGATTTACTTTGTTTACATGTAGCTTGATAATCCGGTAAAAGGATTTGATTGAATGAAATACTCCTAAATACCTCATCTGGATTAGAATAATTCAGCCTCTGTCAAATTGATTTTCATGCAAATACAAAACCAAAAACTTAATACTAGAGCTTATATATGTGCTTGCTGCCTGGGAGTGTCACTCACCGCTTTGTCTTCTTAAAGTCCGTGAATGATGTTTGGATTAGTGAATGAAATCTTACATTTTCCGTGTCGGCTCATGCGGCACATCTCCATTGTTATTTATGTGAGACGTAATACTTGTTGTTCCCGTGGAGCTATAAAAAGCATCAGCATTCCTGTGTGCTCTCTCCTCTGTGCTCTGGGCCCCACCTGCTTATTATTTGTGATTCTCAGAGTTGTAATGGAAGGAGTTTGTTGGCTAATTGTTTTCACTGGCATTCCTCTTGGGTGTTTCGGTGTTTTCAGGGCTGAACTTGAGGTCAGTGGCAGGAGGATGATGATTGCATAACAGCCTTTGTGTGACCTGTTTTTTTTTTTTTTCTCCCCTGCAGCCTACAATTACACCAATGTTTTTGTGTGTTTCCTTTTTTTCTGCTAGAGCAGGGACGTCTCCTGTGTCTTTTCCTATGTGATCAAATGGCTACATGCTAGAGATAAGGTCACTGGGTTTAGATGACTAGAAAGCTATTGGCTTTGTATTAAATATCAGGCAACCAGTCTTGTTATGTCATCACCAGTAGAAGGACTATTTTAGTGATTTATGTTATTGATTACAATATAATTTGGGTACAGATATTCATTGTCCACATAGAATGAGTCTTAATTGTCAGACTTCATCACCTCATATTCTGTTTTTTGTATTTAGTAGATCAATCTATCTTTTTATTCTTTATATATATCTGTCTGTATCTGAATTTCACACAAGTGTATTAGAACAACCTCTGGAGTCTTGATTATCTCCTAAACCTTTATCCAGTGTCACCTACATACTTATATATGTACAGGCCTTGAACCAAAACATCACCAGTCAAACAGGCTGCTGAGTTCAATGAACACGGCAGCTACAGTCTTTTATTTAGGAGTGTTTGGGTTGTGAACCATGTTAATTTTCTGCGTCGTCATGCTGCAAGTTTACAGACAAAACAGAGGGAATCTCGTGGTGGGAAATTAAAAAAACTCCTTGGTTTGTAAGATAGCTGTGCAGTAAATGTGTGTTTCCTTCCTCAGATCACAGCCTACATGCATCAGTGGGTTTGCTTTTGTCTCTGTTTTCTTTCATGTCGCCGCTTTGATGTTTAAAACCTCCCTTTTTGGAACTTTCTTCGGTTGCACATTTGACGTTCCCCAGCATGACATTTCGATTTTCTTGTTGACCCAACAGAGCAGGACATTTTAGTCCCTCACAAAGCAACATTTAGGTTGTTTCATCTCCAACTCCTCTAACATCCGGATTTATATTCATGCATCAAAACTGAATTCACCACACGTCTCTTTTTTCAGAATTTCACAACCACATAATGATTACAAAATTGGCTACATGCAACTGCATTTAATTTAGTGCCTTTAACTAAGTTAAATGCAATTACATGTAGCTCATTTTGTTGCTTGATGTTTTCATTTAAACTGTAAAGATGCCTGCATTTGTACGTTATTCACATTTTGCATCTACTGCAGCATCAGTTTTGCCTTTGTTTTATAACTTTTGTCTTTATGTATTTTAGATTTCATTTTTGGGTTCACAGTTAAAACTACATGTAAAATTTTACTCTGTAAGGAAATCATTGTGAAATTTGGGCATGTGTGTGCCACTCAGCCTGATAGAGCTTCTATGTGAACAATAGAGTGATGCACTGTGGTCGAGGTGTGAGGTGAAAATAGCCCAGCAGCACAGGAAGTGAACAAATAAAAGCAGGTCTTGGTTTCAGACCCAGTTTTCAGTCTTCCTCCCTGTGCTGATAACTTCCCTTTGGCAGCACTGAATGTCAGAAACACATGTTAACTGGGGGAATTTTTCTCAGTCATATTATGTTTTTGAACCGGTCACAACAGACCAGATGAGACTTTCCCATGAGTCACGCTGTGGTGAACTTGTTGGTGCTGCTACACCCACTGGTGCACAGCGTTTCTAAGAACTGCTCCTCTGTTCTCGTCCACTGAAGGAATTTACAATTGGGGCAAACTGCTTTTCAGTCAGGGTCTGTCATATTTATGTAGGGCACTCGCTATTAAATCAGACATGAGCATCGTCTTACTTCATTGTTCTTGCTCGCCGGGTCTGATGACAAGAAATAAAAAACAAGAGGCCTCCCAAATGTCCACACACACACACACACACAGCATTGTTGTTTTAGTGGGGCACTAGCACACACTCGTACCCTGTGTGAGGGCTGATTAGCCCCATTTATAATAACAGTGCAGTCGCTCACGTTATTTCATGACCTCACTCCACGCTGAACTAATTAATGACGCAGTGAAGTGTTTTTATGTGTGTAATTTGTACATGTGTGATTTAATACTTTGTTCACAGTGTGAATCCTAAACTCACCCTCAATCTTCACACACTGACAAATTCTGACAAATTCTTTTAATAATAATATCCTCAATGATACTTAACATGGAAACATGAAACTGTCTTGGCTAATGCATCAATCCTGTAGGTTTATGTTATAGTCTCGTTTCTGAGAGATCATGTCTTGTTTGTCATTTGGTGCTGCAGATACGTCAAAATACTACAATACCTGCAGAGAAGCCAAGACACCAGAGTGGGAGTGAATTCAAAAACGCTTTGTTGGTGCAGTTGAGAACAAATACAGCGCCATAGTTGTGGAAAAACTAAAATGTTCTGATGATTTAAGCTGCAGATTGTGTTCAAGGTTTTTTAAACATCGTCAACCTCTTAAGCTTTCTTAGCTTAGAAGTTTAAACTTGGTGAATGGATGTTTCTTGTTGAATTGCACCTTGACGGGTGGTATGTATGTATGACATAATATGATTTAAGATGAACTTTAGTGATCACACATCAGAGAAATTGAGGAAAGAGTAATTGCCTGATAAATAAAGAATAAAAATACAATAAAAATAGAAAATATAGATAAACCATAAACACCACACAGATATGACCACGATGGGTAATTGTACAGGATAATTGCACACATAATTATAATACAGTGTACACATGGTGCGTAGAATAAAGAATATATAAAATATTGCACAGCGATTGGATTACTTGGGATACAAGCAGTTTCATGCTAACCCACGTCGTAGAAGTGCTGCAACCATGTGTCACCTCTCACTGTCTGTGGGACTCTTACCTTCAGACCCAGGGGCGCCTGAAATAGCTCCTCTCACTCTGCAGATCTATTCAGGGCAAGCACTAGTAGAGATGTTCAATTCAGGTGTTGAAAAGATGATACTTGAGCTGCTACTAACGACTGTTTTCACCAGCGATCTATTTGTTGCTCTGTTACTGTTTTTGGTTAATTGATTAATCATATCAATAATCGATCAAAGATGAAACTCAGCTCATCACACAGCTTGTCTAAATTGACGACTGCTCTGCATTTTTTATGATGAATGACCAACTAATTGATAAATTGACTGATTATGTCACTGCTAAATGACACTCGGTGCGTCTGTTAACCTCCTGACTGGATCTTTCTCTGTTGCAGGTGGTACAGACTGAACTCTAAGACGGGGAAGAAGGAGAAGGAACGAGGGGACATTCAAGTCACCGTCCAGTTCACCCGGAACAACCTGACAGCCAGCATGTACGACCTGGTCATGAAGGACAAGAACACCTCCACCTTCGGCAAGCTGAAAGAGCGCATGAAGGGGAAGAGAAGATCCAGCGACGAGGACTCCTCGTCCGCCGTCCTACCAAGCGGTTACGGGTCCCTCTACCGGATGCGGCATCGGCTTCCAAGCGATGGAGGCGGGGAGGAGGATTATGAGGACGACGAGGGGGGCGAGGCCCGGCGGAGCAAGATGAGGACCTTCTTCCTAAGAGGGAAGCTGAGGAAGTCATCGGACACTCGTTCCAGCACGTCACTTGGCTCAGAGAGCAGCGAGTCATCACGGGGAGGCAGCCTCAGCCCCACGGCCGGCATCAGTGTGGTGGTCTCTGACCTCTCCAATTCACCCAGCAACAGCAGCAACCTGACAGTCGATAACAGCCCAGGTGAGCATGACCAGCAGAGAGGCCATGAGGAACATCTGACTATTGTTCTCACTGCAGTTTGTCCAACGGTAGAGTTCAGTTTCACAAGCATCAAGCTTTTTCTTCATAATCTGGGACGACCCTGCTATCTTTTACAATATTATTACAATTCTTAACCTGTGGCTTATGTTTTCTTTATCAATTAATCTGCCAATGATTTTCTTGACTTAATCGATCGATCCTTAGTCACAAAAAAGTGACCCAAAGAGATTCAGTTTATGATGATATATGACAAATCTTTTCAAACAAGAGCCTGGATTCAGAGAGTGTTTGTATTTTTTCACTATTTTTGATTAATAAAAAGCTTCACTCAGTTCCCAATCCCAGTTGCTGATTTCTGTCGATCGACCAAACAATTTATTGACAGCTTGTTTTATCTAAATGAATTATAGTAGGATTTTGTGTCACAGAAAGATCTTAGACACATCAGTATCTATTTGTATAGTACTTATTATGATAGTATCAATAGTAATAGTGTAGTATTATAGTGTTTATAAATAGTAAATATCAGGACATATTAATGAAGGACAATAATCAGCTAACATATTGAAAAGGCTTTCAGAATTGAAAGATAAAATCTTTCATTGTATCCATCTCCTGTTATGAAACAAGTTGGTTAAGTGCCTGCAAATATTTGATTAACTTCCTACAAGCGGAAGTGCTGTATTTCGACAGTTGTATAGTCTTTATGGAGGCGTGTGCTCCTCCTCCTGCCGCCTGCTTTTTTAAATCACCTCATTGGAGAGTCGTGCTGGAGAGCTGCTGCACTCTGAGGCAAAGAGCAGTTTAACAGTTCCTGTTAAAGTAAAAAACATTGTGTAATCACACAGAGGTAAATAAATCCTTTCCCGATCATTTTTACATTTATCTGCCGGTGAGCTGAAATATCCTCCGTTAAAGCCGTTACAAGGTTTTAACACCCAATTTAGCTTCTTGCAAGTGGTGTTCAGTAAAGTCACTGATTACCTGCATCCATTTCTTCTCATTCTTCCCGTCTTGTCTCTCTCCTCTTCAACTCCTTTCATTTCCTCCTCTGGTGTTGTTTTCACAGACCACACGGCAAACACGTCGCCCAAGCTGTCCCCTCTCAAAAGCGAGTTTGGTGATGAGGCCGGTGAGATCACCATCGCAGTGCCTCAGCCCACGGTGTGCGTTAATGGAAGCCATGCTTACAACGTCCAGCTCCTGGACCCAGGCTCAGGAAAACCTGCAGGTTCTTTAGGCCTGGGACTGTTGCAGAAGTCTTTGCCTCTCTCCATGTCTCTGCAGAACCTCAGCCCGCGGGCGTCCACAGAGCTCCCAAAGGGCCCTGTCGGAGATGGGCGCCGCTGGTCTTTCGACAAGCCCGGCGAGGAGGAGAAGGCAGCCATAGCGGCAGCCCTGGAGCAAAGCGGCCCCATGCAGAGTGAAGAGGAGGAGCGGTTGGGATGGGATGCTCCGCCCAAAGCCGCCGCCTCCTCCTCCCCCCCCTCCACGGCGGAGTCGGAAAGCCAGGGGAGGAAGCAGAGGAGGAACTTGTTCTCCCATGGGAGGAGTGAGTCTGCAGGGAAAGGACAGAGTCAGTCTAAGGATGAGTCTGAACAGGCCTCCGCTGCCACTGAGGAGAAACACAGGGGATGGTTTGGATCAAAGGACTCGCACAGCAAACCCAGGTGAGACACACACTGTGATCACAGAGCTGACGAGTCACACACCGACAGGTGCATTTGTTACAACATCCAACAGATGATGAATTATCATTTCTGTATGAATATCAAATGAAGGAGGCGCTCAGGAGCCTGCTGAGAGTTTGTGCCTGCATTGTTTAGGTTTCCCTGCCTCATAAGTCAGAGACTGAGGTGTCGAAGTGCATGAGACCTGTAAGAATAGGAGCCTGAAAGAATGTATTTGATGTAGGCTGATACTGCAACGGACAACTGAACTTAAAAAACAGATTATACAGATTATATATATGAATAGTTCAACATCATTGGAAATAGAGTTAGATGAAGAGATAGATCCCCTGTCATGTGTGTGCGTCAGGTACAGAGCTGGAGTGGGTGGGTGCTTTTCATCATGCTGACGTATCTCCTCGCTTCCCTCACTCATGTCCTTTCCTCTCGTATTAGCAAATAGCTTTTGCTCTTAAAAGAAATGCTATACAGCATGTTCATGAGTTGGTAGGTATATTTTTGACGAAGCCTGGCTGGCTGTTCTCCATGTTTCAGTCTTTGTGCTAAGCTAATTGCCTCCTGCTCCACAAGCTACTGAAAGATAAGTCTATTTCCCAAAATATTCCTTTAAAGGGTAATAATGGCCGTGGGACTATTCTTTTAGTTACATGATATCTCACTGTTTGGAGGTTGAAGTAAAGAATATTTGCCACACAATAAAACTTCCAGAAGCTTAGATTGGAGTAAACACTTTAAATGTACCCGATTACAGGAGGGTTGAATTTCAGAACTTATTCAGAAACAAAGCATCAGGATATCAGAGTAGCTGTTTACTTTCTAACTTCCTGTGTACCAGCATGGCTGTTAGAAGTTGCCTCCAGCTCTGTACACGTCCCTCCTCGGCTCCTGGTCTCAGTCTCTGGTTACAGCAGGTATCTGCAATGCAGATGGAGGAGGGGAGCTACTCTGGTGGAATTAGCTCCATCAGGCCGAAGCCTAGTGCACACTGTAATATTGTTCAGCAGTAATAATCATTGGAAAGATGATGAAGTGAGCTGGAACAATCCCTTTGTGTGTGTGTGGGTGTGTGTGAGAGAGGGTTTGGTCAATGCATTTATTGTGTGTGTGTGTGTGTGTGTGTGTGTGTGTGTGTGTGTGTGTGTGTGTGTGTGTGTGTGTGTGTGTGTGTGTGTGTGTGTGTGTGTGTGTGTGTGTGTGTGTGTGTGTGTGTGTGTGTGTGTGTGTGTGTGTGTGTGAGCAGGGAGAAAGGAGGGAAGAAAACCCCATCTTATTTTATTCCCACTTCTAGCACAAGCACATTCTTAAGTGGGTAATTTATTTGGGAGGTGTCACCTGCTCCACTGTACTCTCTCTCGTGCGGCTCGCTGTTGTATTGAGTGCATTGCTCCTGCAGTTTGTATTAAAGTCTTGTAAAGAATTAATATTCAATTCATGTCTAGGAGAACCCTTACACAGCTAATTTTCTTTTTCATTTTTATCAATTTACTCGATTAAGACAAAAAAAACTGAAGTTCAGTGTCAGTATTTCCATACACAGAGCGTAAACAAAATATTGGACTGATAAGCACCTGCTGATTGAAGCGAGCTCAGCTATTCTGGACCATAGTACACTCAATACCTTCCTGCCAGCTCTCTGTAACTGTACGTTTTCACACCCTACACTCCCACATGCTTTTGGATCCTTGGGGAAAAGTGCCAAGTTGGCACCAGTAGCACTAAGTAATCACTACACACCAGCTGCATCAACTTTTTCTGCAAAGTATTACGTCACGGGCCAATGAAAACACACCAGAGGCACAGGGGTGGTTGTTCTGGATGTGGATTGGTGGCAGTTTTTGAGGATATGAAAACACATCTGATTATCTGATCTGATATCTGATTATTTACGATTGATATACAATTTTTTATTTTAATTGTTTGCATAGCAGTTACTGTTAAAGCCACTATGTGTAGAATTGTCGCAGAGTTTTAAGATTTAGTTTATAGGAAAGACCTTTTGGTGAAAACGAATGCAGTTTAAGTGCTTGTTTCAGCCCAGTTATTTCAGTAACTCCAGTTTGGATCTGTGAGGCGTAGTCCACATTTTTTAGAATTCTAGACAGACGAGCTTTAAAGCTGCAGCAGTAATGAATATTAATGGAGACAATGGATTAAGTCAGTACCTGTAATGTGAAATGGAAACGCAGAGTAGTGAATATTAGATTTTGATTCATCAGGCCGAAGAAACTCCAAATGAATGCTAATGTTGTCTGCAGGATGTGTAAACTCAATTCTTTGTCTTGTTCACTATAAAAGGTGATAAAATGTCACTGTTGTGCTTACAGCTTGTTGCGCTGCCCCCAAGTGGCCCAAAAAATCTCTCCATTAAGCAACAAAAGTAACCAGGCCTGGATTAAAACAGGGTTTAAGGGACTTTCTGCTACATTATTGTAGAATAAATTGGATAAAAACAGATCATACACAAGCCAGTATGTAAAAATGTGTGATAGAGATGTGATTTGAGCTAGAAAACCTACTGCAGGCCTGTAGTTCAGCTGTGTGAACAATCCACACTAATCAAGAGGACTGTGTGCCCTTCCTTTCACAGCCTGGTGGCGTCACCTAAACTAGACCCCCACCCACCTCCCCTCCCACCTTGTCACCACCCCCCGGGTCCCCCTGTAGATCCTGCCTCTCTGGCTTCTGCGCTGCATCACACTAACCCTTTCTGCCACTCTCAGAGCACACCGCCTCCCATATCCCGCTGCAACCCTTTCTTCTCTCTCCTCCAGCACAACCCTTTTTATGAAGACATGCTAACCGCTCAGCCTCCAAAACCTTCACTGCCTCCTCTGCCCTATCTCTCCAGTTCCCGGCCCCCCATATCTCAACTCTTTCCGCAGGCGAGTAACCCTAACCCCACCCTGACTCACAACAACCCGACCACCGAGGATGTCATTATTGATACAAGGAGCAAAGTGATGGCCAAAGTTGGGAAACGACCTCTTCCTCCGATTCCCACAGAAAGGGAGAAACCATCCAACCCTTATATGTCTGCTGGGGTGCCGCAGCCGGATTCAGAGTGGGACGAGTCCTTTGAAGCGTTTGCAGCTGGCAGGCTGCAGTCTCCTGAGGACCTGACCACAGATTGCAAAACACAGCAAAACACACCCAGTGACCATCCACTGGAACACTGCAATAATAAAGGAGCATTACTAGCCATAACCGATGCTGATCAAAACACAAATGTGAATGACGCACCATGTTATCAGCCTTGCACAGAATTTGTGTTCGAAGCACACAGAGTCATCAGCCAGGTGACCAACACTAATGCATGTCCGCTTGACACATTTGAACAAAACCTTGCGACAATCCCAGAGCACACAAGCTTTGAGAGTGATGACGTATCTTTAAATACTCCCACTAACTCACCAAAACTGGCTGCTCGCACTGAAGCTAATCAAGCTAACAGTACTACTAACACAAATGAATTAACCGGCACTAATATGCATCAAGCCACCTGTCACAGCTTGTCTATGAAGCTGCACAGCGGCTCCCCAGATCCTGGTTCGTCCGGCCTCGGCAGTTCAGCAGAAGAAGATTTCCTCTCCTGTGTCTCTTCTTATTCAGACAAGTTCTCTGCATCCTCCTCCGAGGAAGCTGAGGCACAGAGCTTTGAAAGCAGCATCCTCTGCTTTGAAAAATCCTCTGAGTCAGCTGTGGTGAAACAATTACAGGCCTCAGAATCTGTGGATGGCATAACCGACAAGCCAAATGATCTGTCTTTGGTCGACGAAGCCCCGGACAACCCAGTTATTCAGCACAAGGATGGAGATGAAAAGGTAGATTTACATGTGTTTGAGGATCCATTGATGCCACAGTCACCAGCGCTCACACATCAGCAGCCTATGATGGCTTCAGGAGAGACGGGCAGTGAAGGTGCACATATACCGACACTAAGCATCTCTAACGCCCTGCATCCTGATCTGCTGCCGAAACTCTCTGATCTGCAACTGAAATCCAACGTGTCTTCACAGTCTGACAATGAAAATGAAAAGAAAGACGTGGGTGAACTCAGTGGATCTCCAGAGGATTTTTCAAAAGTGTTAAATGATTCATCTGTATCTCTAAGTAACACCACAGATGTGATGATGACTCCTACGGCTCCAGATGATGAACTCGGCTCCACACGCCCATCATTATACATCATAACCTCCTCCCCCGATGTGAAGCAGAGTTTGCTGGACTTGCCCGTTGAGAGCGTTAGTTTAGGAGGGCAGGATGCAAGCCAGCAGTCTCCTATAATGCTCAGGCTTTTAGGTGATTTCCTCTGCACCAGTCACATTGCGAACAGCACGAGCCAAGACTTTGACGACACACTGTTGCACACTCGGGTGTCTGATCAGACCACCAGCAGCTTTCTCCAAAGCCTTTATGTCAGCACAGACTCGCAGGATTACCGGACCTGTGGGTCTCACCTGTCCTCCAAATGCTCCAGCGGCTCAGAGCCAAACGAGACGTTACACTCTGCGAACTCAACACTCTGTGGATCGCTGAGTGAGATTCAGACGGCCGCTGATGATTCCACCAATGCACCCATCAAGACATCTAACGAAGAAATCAACCAAGCCGAGCGATTAGAAGAATCTCTCCGTGGAGACGAGGACAGGCCGGCAACTCTTGAGCCAAGTTTCATGATAGGGGACGACTTTGGTTTACAAGTGCTCCCCGCCGCATCGACGGCCTCTCTCCTGAGCTGTAATCCAAGGAAGGCCACAGGAGGAGGTGTGGAGAGTCAGCGTGTCATTTTAGGTGACGTGTTCTCTCAAAGCACTCCACTACACCGCTCTCAGTCTGACGGCACACTGACACCTGCCTTTGACGAGCTCCTCGTGCCCTCCTTTGGAAGCGATCCCGGCGCAGTACAGGGGCCCTTCTCGGCTCAGCCCAGCCCTCACCTCCCCTCTCTGACTTCCTTTGCTCCTTCTCTAACTCCTGACAGTAGTAGCTCCCCTGTAGCGCTCTGTTCCCTCCCTCCCTTTGCCATCGCTACGGCGAGGTCACTACCCAGCATGCCACAAGCTGCGGCGCCTCAGGAGACCCAGCAGCAGCAGGAAGCTAATCAGCAGAACAGGTGAGGTTGCACATGCTCAGCGCTCGGTGAAAAGGTGGAGAGGAAACACTTTTTCCCACTTCTAGAAATTTCTACCCTGTCGTCTCTTCAGTCTCCCTCTGCCACTCCGCTTCCGCCTGCTTTTCCTCTGTGGTGCCGACTCTCAAGGGGTTACTCCTTTTGTGGTGTGACCTTCTCTTTTTCATCACTTTGTTATGACACACACACACACACACACACACACACTGGTGTTAACAGGACTCCTCTGCAGGTGTCTTGTGTGTGTCCTGGCTCTGTGGTAACGGGAGAGAAAACAGAGCCTCAGGCCAATTAGCAGTTATTATTTTGCCCTGATTCTTACCACACACACCCTCCCACCCAACACACACACATACACACACATACCAACCCCCCTCCCCACAGGGCTAGCTCATGTTCTCACGCAGCCACACTCATTTGCCAAAATCTCAACCAGGATGCAGGCTTTATACAAGCCAAAAAAAAGGTGTTGTTGTGTCACTGATAGCATTTCCTTTTCACCTCAGTGTAATAACACATTTAACACTATACTACATGTTTGATGAAGTCTTTCAGTATTGAGCTAATTTAATTTCAATTTTCACCCGTATTTCCTTTAATGAGGACTCTTACACATGTCTAACCTCCTTTACTCTTCGTCACTAAAATGATGAGTTTCTGGAATGTGAAAAGGTTGATCTTTAGCATCCATGTCTGGTGTCGTCCTGGAGGTCCGGAGGACAATCTGAAAATGGCTAAACCTACATTTCCTGGGCTAAAGAATGATATTTGCGGCAAAGATCGTAGTTGTAAAAATGGAAGTCTCTGCAGTAAGTGAGTGAGTGGTCTGATAAGACAGATTTCCGAGTAAATGTAGGCCACTGACACAGGAAACTGTCTTTCCTGTATAATTGTAGAGCTGTACTTCGAGACAATACTTCAAGTTGACCTGAACAAAGAGCTGGTTTCTGGTTGTTTGCCAGCTCACTGGTCAGCGGGCAACTTTTTGTGATTAAGCAGCAAGACAGTGGCCTCTTCTTAGCCTATGTGAGAAGGTTTTGTATTAAAAAAAAAATCCCCAAAAAACAAAACTTAATTTGCTCAATAAGGAATTTTTAAATGTTCTTATACTTTTATTTTGTTTGTCTTTACTTTGACGTTCCCCAAAGAAAACTAGGGTGTGATTTTCAGAATAAAAGCTCAGCTGTAACCTTTTTAGGTTGTGGCTCCTGTTGAATAAAGAAATGTACGCTTGTGACCCTTCAACTCGAGTTATGGCTTCAGTGTGGATGTCAACTAAAGATTGTGTTGTTCCTTCTCACATTGTTTAATTTGAAGGATTTTTGAGCCAGATGAAGTGAAATAATCTACTATTTCGCAAGAAAAAAAAAACTTAACTTAAGTTAACTTGTGTAGCAGAACTTGTGGGACCCAAGGTTCCCATGATTGGGAATCTCTGCTCTGAATAATTAACAGCCTAACTAACCACAGAAATGCTTGTGGTTTGGTGATTTAATTATATGTGATACTCATGGTTTATTTTAATACATTTTTTAATACATTGCTAATACAACAGTGGCTGTCAGAATCGCTAAACGTATAAAATGTATTAAAAAGATACAAGCCTTGAGAATCACCTGTAGCCACAAGCATGCTTTTTTTTTTTTAGGTTGAAAGTGTATAAATTGCCACTTAAATTATTTTACTCTGAAAATCACACGTTGCACAAACCATCCCCCAACTTCCCCTCTGGTATTATTCAAATAAAAACAAAGGAAGGAAAGATAAATTTAAATTGAAGCCCTCTTTGTCAAATTATTTTTATGATAATTTCGGTCACAGACTCTGGACTTTAAGACCTCCAGTATGACGGCCAGAGTCCTTACATCACCTCAGCGTCTTCTACATAGAATTAAAACGGCACGAGATGTTGTGGGATACCTGACTGTGTATCTGTGTGTGTGTGTGTGTGTGCTTGTTGTTGTTGTTGTCCCCCCCGTCCAGCCCCCACCCAGTGAAGCCCTTGACCACTGCCATACTGGCTGAGGAGAAGCGGACTGAGGGCCGGTCAGTGCTGGCCACCGGCCTGGAGAAGCTCAAGTCCACCATCCACCCGGGGAGGAGCAGCCATCTCAGCGAGCAGGAGGCGGACAGGAAGAAGGTACAGGATGTTATAATACTACTACTAGTAATAAGAAGTATAATAATGATAATATAACAATACTGCGTTAGTGCCCTTCAGAGGCAAACAACACTAACTATGTTTTTGTATGTTGATTCTCAGTGATCATGACTTCTAATGACGTTTTCTATATAAATTAAATTGCACCCAATCACACTGGTTCACCTGAAGTTAAAGACCTAAAAACCTTATTTGTCTCACTTTCTCTGCCTACACAAGTCCTGCGTGTTGCCTTTGAAAAGCACAACAATACTTATAGTAATAACATAATTAAACAAACGGGCAGGTGAACATGTAGAGTCATCTGTAGCTGCCAAGAGAAGGATTAGTGTAAAGAAAATCTGCCATACTTTAGAGTATAATCATGCTATTTCTTTTTTTTATGAAACCCTATCTTCATAATCTGTTCTCAAGTTAGGCATATTTAAAGTTTGATTATGTGCAGTTTGATATCACCATTTTTTACTTCAGTGAGTTTCTTGTAAAACACTAAAACATTAAGTTTTTGTTCATTATTGTGAATTTTGTAGAGAATTCAGCAGCCTGCTAGCTGATGACTTGGAAAATAACCTATTAAACTCATTGATAAGCATCGTTTACTTATAGGATCTAAATACTGTCAGAATCTTTGCACCCACAGAAACCCTCTCTTTTGGGATGAATTGTCTTCGTGTAAACAGGAATATTGGAGGAATATTCATCGTCATTATCCCTGTTTACAGCTCGGAAGGAATACTGTCTTTTTCGGAATAAGGAATTTCCTGCATGTAAACATAGTCATTGCTACATTTTCATTCCTCTTCCTCTTCGTCTGTCTGTCTTTCTCTGTCTTCAGTCAGCGACAGAAGGAGCGGGCTCGTACTACCACCTGACCCACAGCGAACTGGTCGCCCTGCTGCTGCAGCGGGAGGCGGAGCTGGAGTGGCAGAAGGCGGAGTTTGAGCGTCAGAAGTTTTTGCTGGCTAAGCGGGAGGTGGAGCTGAAGAAGCTAAAGCCGCAGGTCAAAGATCTTGAGGACTACATTGACACGCTGCTGGTGCGCATCATGGAGCAGAAGCCCACTCTCCTTCAAGTGCGTTCCAAGTTAAAGTGACGAGGGGGCGAATAAGGGTTTGCAGTTCAGTCCGCATCTGTTCACTCAAACCTCCACAACAGCTCTTTAGTCTTTTCACTGCTATGCTGTCCTTTTTGATACAAATATCTAGGCACTCGGAGAGAGATGTCGAGGCGATGTTTTCCAGCCGGCATGCTTTACTGTGCTGAAACACGTCCCAGTCGAAGGGTTTGGTCCAGGTGGTTCTGAATGTAGTGGGTCCTCAGGTTGTTTTCAGGTTCACACAGCCAATTGGTTTTAAGTTCACAGAGGGATGAGCCCAGTGGGTTCAGACCCCAGATGCTTCCATTTTGGGATCCTGATTGTAGAAACATTGATTCCTCCTTTTCACCTCACCTGTCACTTCTATCACCTTATCACAAAAGCCAGAAATAGTAGAGTTTCAGTCCATAACACTGTCAATCAAATCCTTACGCACTTCTCCAAAAGTGTTGTGGTTCTGTAAGGAAAGGAGTGATAACAGCATGAAAGGGCCACTCTGGTAACTTTTCACGTTTTAGCCCATTAACTACAAATTGGATATATTTCAGTCTATCAGTGCTGGCCATTTCTGTAGCACAGGTTTTGATTGATTTTATACTTTCAAGGCCTTTTGTTTCAGTTCATTTCAGTGCAGCATGAATATCCTTCTTAAAACAATAATCTGCCTCACTGAACACCTTTGTTTTTATTTCATATTTGTGCTGTGAAGGTAGCAATGCAGCAGATATCAGGGGTGTAGGACTTAGTTGCCAGAAAACATTGCACTCAGGAGCTAATGATGATTTTTATTTTCAGTTAATCTGCTGATGTTTCTTTCTGGATTAAGTTGGTCTACAAAATGTCAGAAAATTGTGATATAATCAAGCTAGGTGACATCTTCAAATCACCTGTTTTATTCAGCTTCCTCAAATGTAAGACAAAGAAAAGCATCAAATCCTCCAAATTTGGGAAGATGGAAATATCAGATGTTTCCTGTCACTTAATAATGTTGGTTGGCACATTTTTTCTAACTTTGCACAGAACCAGGCTAACTGGTTCCCCCTGTTTCCAGTCTTAATGCTAAGCTAAGCTAATCACTTCCTGGCAGGAGATCTGCACTTAGTTCAGAGATTTTACAGATTTTCTAATTTGACTCTTGGCAACAAAGCGAATTAGTACATTTCCCTAAATGATGAGCCGTTCATTTAACTGAAATGAACTGAAACAAGTGGTTTCTTATAAGGAAGGAAACAAGTCTCCAAGGATGCTGTGGAAAATAGTCGGCATAAATGGAAAGTATATAAGATTCTGGGCTAATGGGGTAAATTCATGCAAACGCACCAGTGTTTCTTCTACAATAATGCACTTCTGTAGTACACCTCTGTGATTGGCATCACTTTTTTCAGCTCGTGTTTATGTTGTTTTGGATTGACACTCTACAGATGTTCCCTAATAACAAATATTTAGTGCTCTGACTACTTTTTGGGACTACAAACCAAATGAGCGGTGTGAGAGTTCGGCCTTGTCATGTGCACATTACTGGGAACTGATTGTAGCTTATGAATGTTCAAAAGTGTTCTTAGCCAGCAAGTGAATGGTTTTATTTTCCACGCACGATAAGTGCTAATTATCTTTTGCTTCTTCCTTTCTTTTTCCCCCCTTCTTTTTCCTTCTTTCTGTTCTATTGGCATGTCTTGAAGTCACCCATGATGCTCAGCCTAATAAGCTAACTGATTCTCGTAGGGGTCACGGTGTTATCAGGTGAAGACAGTATCACTCAGTATCCAGTCAGTATCAAGATCAGCCATCACCGCTCCTCTGATCTCATGCCTCTGCCTTCCCACGTGTGTGTTATCAACACAAATCCACTGTTGAGAAAATGCCTGCGACATGCCGGTACTTGACCCCCCCCTCCCTCAGTGTCTGTGTGTCACATCCGCTTCAGCTCGAGCACGCATATCGCTACAGCTTTCAGGTGTTACAAAGGGATATATACCGCATTTTTTCAGCATATATGCGGTATTGAAATGCCAAATGCTGCCTTATTTTTATTTTGTTTTGACGTTCAGTAACAATCTCGCACTTCATTTTACTTGTCGAGGCTTGGGGCAGGTTTTGAAAAAGAAAAGCCATCTGTTCATTGAAGGGTTTCTTTTTTTTGTTTTTTTTACTTCTTTTCATGCTTTGTTATATTGTTGAGATCACTGCACAGAAATAAATTGTATGCATACCAATAGAAAATGAGCAGTAACAGTGATTTGCTGTGAAATGCCAAAAAAAAGCCTTGAAACTTAATCTATGGAGCAGATTGATACACCATAAAGTATTCTGATATGATGCCACTTTTAACAGCATTTGTGGATGTTCTTGCACTACTTAATCGTCAGAACATAACTCTACTGTACCTGTCTGTTGATATTGGTAAACAGTAGTTAGATTTACTTTCCACTGTACTGCACTTTCTAATCGCTCTGTGATTTAAGCACTCGGCCTACTTCGACACCACGATAATAGTTTTCCAGTGAGCTTGAAGCATACGAAAACATCCAATACCGTCTCGTCATCTCAGTTGTGCTGTGCGACTGCAATATCAAATGCATAGATGACTGTAGAGGCATAATAAATGTGACTCGGCACCAATGAAGCGCAAGAATAAACGTTCTCTTTCACGTCTTCCATTTAAAATTTTTTTTAATTTAAGTATAAACTGATTTTTTTTGTCCTTGATTGTGTAGCCGGTGGGATGTGCTTAAGGTAGTGTGTAAGATTGGAAAGTTTACAATTCGTGATGCAATTCTGTTTCACAAATTTTGTATATTTAATAAAGAATATTTTGTGTTTCTTGCTCACCGTATCTTTTGTTGTAAATCTTTCTTTAGCGTGTGTTTGTCTGTGTGCTGTAGTCACTCTTTGTTTCCACAGGGTTTTTAATGTTTGCATTCAGGGTTTGTTTCTGATAACAAGCTCCAATTTGTATCCGGTTCCAAGCTGGTAAAATACCTGGAATTGCTCAGCTTTTTTTCCCTCATTTTATTTTGAATTTGAATTTCTTTATTTGAACAGGGATAATATATAAAGCACATTAATCTTAAATAAGATAAGGAGAGATGTAATTTACCAGGTTTTATCAAATTGCTCTTTCATTAACAAAGAGAAATGGACAAAGCATTTAGATAATCATCTAACTACATTAGCTGCCACCTTTTAGCTCTTTTTTTAAATTTTTGTCTTTATGTTTTAGGTCTTAAATTGTATTTATGTGAATTCTTTGCCACATCTTAACATAAACTAAAAGCTTTGGAAATGATTTTATAAAATACTATAAAAACCGAACACTTTAATGCATTGAAAGCATTGACCACTACCCAGTTTTGTGGCTGGTTTTCTTACTGTTATAACCCCCTACAAATGTTTCACGTTTTATTATCCAGTTTTAAAATTGTTTGACATGTGAAATGTCTGAAGACCACATGTGCCTGTGTGTGCATTAATCACACGTGAAAATTGTCACTGTAATGTTGAGAGTGAAATTGATGATTTCACATTTGGTGTCTTACATTTCCCATGTGAAATATCTGTCAATATGTCAATTTAGCTCATGTGAAAGAGGTGTTCCACATGTGATCAACATGTGAAATACAGTATGTCTGACAGGATAAAGTTCAGTGTGCTTTTTGTAAGGTTAAATATATGATGAGTATAAAAATGCTGGAATTGGCTCATATCTTTCCCACCATATATATACCGTAAGATTTGAATTTTAGTATTTGATATCCCCAAGAAGAAATACAAAGTACACTTTGTTGTAATTAATCTGAGTTGATCTTATTTTGTCTAACCCCTGCACATTTTACAACCACTAACTTTAATCCAAAAACCACCACTAGAGGGCTATATTATACTCTTTAAGCTCAAAGGCCTCCCTTTAGTGCTTCCCTCAGCAAAATATTGTTACTCAAAATGCCTCATTTTTATCTGAAGTGCTCCAAACTCACGCATAACACTTCCTCTCCCTGTTTACTTCCTCTTTAACGCATTCAAAACAAAGCATTGTCTCCCGGGAAGTGTAGTCTGCTAAAGTTCAAACCGACTGACCAGAGCACCCCGGAAGAACTACATTACCCTTAATGCATCGTGGGAACAGCTGAGCGTTGACCCGCGCAGTTCTGCAGCTGCACTTTACTACTGTGAAGTGTTGTTAAACTGAACACTGTTTTTGTTTTTAAATCATCGTAGAAAAGGAAGAGGCTGCTGTAGATTTGTGTGCGTTTAACGCAGCATGTCTGAATATCCGACATTCCAGCATGGCAGGCCTCGTTTCGACCAGGTACTTTTATTTTATTTGTTTTAATCGACCACAGTCTGACACCGGAGCTCTAACGCTACTTCATATGTGCTCTTACAGCTCACATTTCATGTTTAAACTGTCTGGCTTATACTTACATTAACATACTCTTCCTTGTTTGACTGTCAAATTGAGGTAATGCACATTGTTAACTTGTTAGTATGTCAACATTGACAGAAATAGCGTTTAACAGACAATATGTTAATTCTTTTCTTTTCAGTAAACCAATATTAAAACTCTGGAAACGCTACATTTCTCTGTATTTAAGCTTCTTGGTTAACTGTAACAATGATCGTCGAGAAAGTTGAATATTGAACTTAAGATAAGAAGATAAGAAGAATCCCAACTGCCTCCATGACGTCAGACCAACTACTCAAACTGCTTTTAATGACTTGATGACACAAATATAACCTGATTTAATGGGGTCAAACTTTAATGAAACACACATAAAACCTGAGATATGAGTTGTTGTTCTACAGTTGTAGTTTTCCATTAAGGCAAACTCTGCTAGCTAACATCGCAGCTAAGCTAGCGCTAAGCTAATGCGAAGCTAAGCTAATTTTCTGATCCAAACGGGGTACATGTTTTCTCATGCTAATCATAGCATTAGCTACAAGGAATTTCAGATTTCCAGTAGCTCTTATTGTAAGTTAGCTACATAACATAACACATATGGAGTACTAATTGGCTGTGAGGTACTTGTACTTTATACTTTTGCCCCACTACATTTGTCTGACAAAGAGAGTTTTGAGATTAACCTACAATTTTTCATACACTTCCTGTCTAGTGAAAACCATTTAGCCTTATACTGTCTAGATTTGGTGTTTTTTAAATTTGTATATTTCCAGAAAACTGAAGGCCAAATCCTCAACTCATTAATTTCTTCTGCTTGACAAACTGGTGGTTTGAAGCATGGACTTGGTTATGTAGGAGCATAGACTGAAGTGGATGTAGCTTCCTGGTATGAAAAGTGAAGCCAGTGGTAAGGCGCTGCATGTTTTTTCTAATGGCCAGCATGGGGCGACTGCACTGGCTCCAAGGAAAATGAGCCGTAATGAGTTTATGGTCTCAGTAGCTAGTTAGAAGTCTTTTTCAACACAGCAGGATGTTCGTTTAGTACATTTTGGTTCTATTCAAAGGAAAATAGACCAGCAGGGTCTGATTTAGGGAGGGACTACCTTGTGACTAACCAATCGGAGATGGTCTTGTGGAACAGACGTCACTTCTGGCTCCAAAACCAAGATGGCGACGCCTGGAAAGCCGAACTTGAGGCTTCAAAATGGCCGCCCACAAACCAATGGGTGACGTCATGGAGGCTACATCTGTTTCTATGTGAAGGAGACAATCTAGTGCTGATTAAAAGATGAGTTGCATTATAGGAACTGTAGGATGAAGTCTTTTTGGAGCTTAACGGGTACTAGGGATTAAACACTAGAATAACTTGGCATTTCAAGCTTTGATTTTGGCCACTATTTTAATCTGACTTTTAATTTGACTCTTGTTAGTCCCCCAACTGTGTTAAAGTGCAACAGAAAAATCACTGGAGTACTCCTTTATTAAAAACAACTGAAGGACTAATAAATAAATTACATAGAATTTTGCAGCTACATATCTTTAGGGGTTTAACAGCTTTTGCTTTATTTAAAGTAAGATGTGTATGTTTTTTTTTCAAAATGTGATGATACTTTAGTAAATATATTTGAATGTGCAATTTATTCAAAATAATTACCATCTTAATAATATAATAGTACGTAGATGCATAACGGAATAGACTTGGAAACCAAACAACACATGTTCAAAACATAAAACACATTCAGGAAGAATGTGATCATTAATTAAATCACTAATATCTAACCAAAGATAATACAAGTCTGATGAGTCCCTTCTCTTCCATTACTCAACAGTGTCAGCTCAGACTGGCAAAGTTGAGGCGGCACTGGTGAATAATTGAATTCAGCAGATTTAAAAAACTATTTCTCCCCTGCCGCGTTTTTACCAACCATATGTTCAGGAAGTCACAAGTCACAGCAGTGAGTCAGATACCAGATTTTCATCCAAATTAACAGTTAGTGTAATTAAACTATGAAGGCTCGGCGGTGTGTTGCAGCATCTAAGAAATTACTCCTTATCCTCAGTTACGAATAAATGATAGAAAGGTATATCTGGCGCAGTCATTATAAAAAGTAAAGGGAAATGGTGTGTGTAAAAGATGCAGATAGGAAACAGTTTGTCAGCGGTATTAATGAGGAGGCTCCACCTGTTTAAAACAGCTGGATCGCTGTAATATCACTGTTTATTAGGTGACAGCTGGAATCTCTCCACTTCTGATCCAGAATCTAATTTGGCTGCCTATATTTGAGCAAAATGTCATTTATTTTACCTGTGAAGTAGTTGGAATATAAGGTTTTGTATACTTTGTCATCTCGACTCGTGTACTCCAGTGATTTCACTTTGAAAACACAAACTTTACATCTAATATCTTATGTTTAGTAACAATTGTTTAGTGTTATGAATGGTCGTGAAGTTTTCATTAATGTGACATGTAAGGAAATGTTTGTCTGATGTATTTTCTTCTTATTGTAGAACACATTTTTTGGTCGGTTCAGACACTTCCTGGATGTGATTGACCCCAGCACACTCTTTGTGACAGAGGTACTGAAGTTACTAGTTAGGACAGTGATTTCATTTCTTCAAGGGATAGTTTGGATTTTTTTTTAAATGGGTTAGTATGAGGCACTTATCCATAGTCAGCGTTCCATATCCATAGTCCATACTTATCCATAGTCAGTAGATGGAGGTTAGCACGGATGCTAAGCAATGTACTGCTGTGGACAGAGGCTGCAGAAAAACATATTTAAAAAAAACTCAACACCAGTTTAAATGAACACCACATGTAGAATATTTTCAGTGCTTTACATTTTCCATCAGACAGCCTTTTTGACTTGGAACTGAAGCTGTTATATTGTTCTCCTCAAAGCCACCAGACTCCATTGACAAAAACAGTAATTTAATTTTACCCTGCAGAACACAGGCGTTGGTAGTCTAGTTTCCGTGACTTTGGTGTTTTGACGTGTTAGTTCAGACCTGAGCTAAGCATTTAATACACACAATAACAAACAAATAAACAATCAACACACAGGCAGACTAGAAAATGTGGTGGATTGGAAGAGAGCATAGATCTATATCACACTTTCATTTCCCTGTCGGAAAGGGCTGTCTGCCAGCAATGTAAACCAGTAAAAAAATATAATATGATATAATATGGCAGGATCTTGCTTTTTTAAGTGGCTAAATGGATAAATATGTTTTTCTGCCGTCCCCTGTCCACTTCAGTACATTGCTTAGCGTCCATGATGTAATCCTGTGCGCGTGTGTAGCTTATGAAGTGCCTGCGCTGCAGTCCGTGAATTATTATTTTTGTCAATTTCCCCGTTGTGGGACTAATAAAGGAACATCTTATATCTTATACCTTATCCTGCCTGCTTCTCCAGACTAGGGGAGTGCCAACCACCATCTACTGTAGGCAACACACTGACTGCATAGTGAATAATGCAGAGGATAAGGAACTCTGAAAAAAATATTGGTCTAAAAAAATCGCAATTAGATTATTTTCTCATACCGTTCAGCCCTGGTGTATTTTGCTCATGGAGTCATCAGTGCTCTGGTGCTCTGGGTAATGAAGCTGTTAGCTGGCTCTTTGGTGACAGTAATAGCGGCGGTAGCTCCTGGGATGTGATGAGGTGTGGACATGTGGGGCAGCTGTGAGGGTGGAGAGTATGTACGCACACACGCACACACACACACACACACACACACACACACACACACACACCTTGCATCCTGCTGAGCCAGGCGTAGCCTCAACTTGCCCTTAATGACAAGAGTGGAACAGGGACGGCCGCGATTTTGCGCGCAATTGCACACACACAACCTCATGTGTGCACGGGCAAAAGTGCACACCTAATGCTATCGCACACAAATGCAGAGAAAGGAACACACATACACACACACACCTATACGCGCACAGATGGCAAGCTCATTAGAACAAATTGGGCCACATGACCTTGTATTTTGCTCAGCATTAGACAGTGATCACACCACAGAAAGCTCCTCATTACCTTTTAGGAAACTCATTTGTCAAGTGAAAATCAGCATGAAAGTTTTAGTGAAACACAATTATCGCACATTGAGCTGTGTGTCTTACATAGTGTGAGTGAGGAAAAAACATCTCTAAGGTTACTGAGACTTTCCTGGGAAGACTGTCCTGCCTTAACTTTACATTTTACATCTTACTTTTATCTATTTTGTCACATCAGAAACGGCTGCAGGAGTGCATGGAGCTGCTTGACCGTTTCAAACAAGGAACTCTGCCTCCAGGAGTAACAGATGCTCAGGTAAAGACACAAAAACCTGAGTTGACAAACACACGGAGGATCAAGTAAGTGAGTCTCTCTAGTGATAAAATTATTTTCCTCTGAAAAGCCTTTGACAAGCATTTTAAATGCTCAAACTCTTCCTTTCTTGTTGTGTTAGATTTGAAAAGGGACACTGATCAGGGTTTGTGAAGCATTCAGAAGCAAGGAATAGCAATGGAGATGCATCTAAAAGCAGCCAAGCACACTCTCCCTTTTAAGTAAACAATAAATAGATATACCTGTAGAAATACTTGAGATGCTGTTTCTTTCATTAAAGTTATTTGTTATTTGTCCCCACAGCTTTGGCAGGCTCAGAAAATAAAGCAGGTAAGATGTATCTCTGTTTAATTCACTTCTTGTGTGTGACACAACACAGCTATGATCACTATCTTTAATCATCTGTAGTTGGCAAACAAAACACACACCTGTCTTGACACTTAAGCTCAACACCTCAGTTTACACCAGCATAAAAAGTGGACAAAAACAGGGAAACGCAACATTAAAAAGGCTTTTAAAGGTGAAGTGACTACGTTGGAAGTAATAATAATAATAATAATAATAATAATGAATTTTATTTATAATGCACTTTATATCTGACAGTACAGATCTCAAAGTGCTACAAGTTTAAAAAAAACAGATAGAAACAGACAATGTACACAGACATTGAAGTAGGCGAGTGGCATTAATTCCAGTGCTAATTAGCAGAAAGTGCCAGTTTTAAAAACGACGTCTCACAGTCTCTGAACTGCAGGTGTAGTTGGTCAAACCAACAGAAAACTGTTAACAGTAATATGGACACGGCCACAGCAACAGCTACACTTTAGGAATCATGAGGCTGTTGTGTGTAACTTGTCTTATTAAATAAAACTTAATAATTTTAATGAATTAATTCATTATTTAGTTAATTTGTTTTAAAGTGAAGCATCTATTAACAGTGTATGAAATGGAGCTCTGTGCTTTTTTTATGTTTATGTTTTTATTTTTGAAAAAGTAGTTAAAAGAAATCAGTTTTGTTCATACTTAACTCAAAACAAGTCCTAAATACAGGAATTAATGCACCAAAATCACATTCAGGATGCACAAAGATTTCAAGATGGTTGTTTAAACTAAATATTAAAGTATATAAACACGTCCCTGGCTGCAGTGACGTGCTGCTGGGTCAAGTTTGTTGTGTGTATACAGTAAAAGAAATCTTCCAAGCAGAATTGTATACAGTTGAATTTACAGTTCATACATGAGTTGACATGGCTAAATGAAAATGTATATTTATTTCAGTTTTTCAGCTGTACCTGTTTAGCCTCAGATAAAATGTGAGCAGGACAGTGAAACCTGATCACAGGTGGTCACTCACATTTTGATACCAGGTGTGAACTGTAGTCTGCCCCAACTGAATCAGCACTAGATCTAGATGTACTGTATCATTGAGTAGGTCTAATTTCAGCTGCCAACTGGCTAAACTGAATAGGCCAAACAGTATGAGGCCATTTTAACAGACTAGGCGTACCCTCTGGGGCAAACTTCCCATATTCAGACATGATAATACCCTCATACACTGCACTTCACAAGTTCAAGATTCGCTCATGAGCTTCAGGAAGAAGCTAGACACCTTCCATTCAACTTCAATCAGCAGATCTCATCACTGCTGAAGCAGAAGGGGGAAGAGATTTCCATCTGTCTTATCTCATGGCAGAGAGGATACTGCTGTCTTTGGTGCGTACGTATGGGAAGACTTGAAAAGCTTGCCCACATGAAAAAACATGGAAATAAAGTAATGTCGCTATGATAAAAAGTTTTGCAACTTTAATGTATTCTGGAAAAGTGCTCTGGTGTACATAAAGTGACATTATATATATCAGTACCAACAGAAGTTGGCTACAGCTGGATTGGCTATTTGCCATTGCATTGTAAAATGACTTGTTGGGGACTCTTATCATTGTCGACTAAGACCATTCACATGATGCCTAACAACTTATTAAGTAAGGCTTTCAGAAAATCCTTAATTCTAAAGATGTGAGACCACATCAGGGAGTTGTACAAAATGACTCTTGTGTCAACACAATAAACATGATCCCAACTGGAAACAGATAACAATTAAGCAAGTTAAGTAATTTGCTCCAAGTCACTTCCTGTCTGTTCTGTCAATGTATACCTGACACTTTATTTTTGGTAATTTCACTATTTAACAGGATAGTAATTTGTCTCCAAAAACACTTAAAGCTTAAAAGCACTGCAAACTTTCCAACTAATTCATTTGAACTGAACTAATCCAAATAATTCAGCACTCATTATCATGTGATCCTAATCATTATGCCCTTATTACAGGCCATCATCCACCCTGACACAGGGGAGAAGATCCTCATGCCCTTTCGGATGTCAGGTACAGTAGCTTGGGGTGGCAGCCTTGGGGGAAGTGGGATCTAGGGGCTTGTTATGTGGTCCAACATGGAGGCGTCGTTCACCCTGGGAACTGTCACGGCTCAACCGTGCTCTTCAGGTTGTCTGGAAAAGGTCATACTCAGCTGGGCGCTGATTAAAAACCTCTCTCCCACGGCGAAAGAGAAGTTCTCGAGGCCTCAGAAGAGGCAAACACAAGTATTTTGGTACAGTGTCAAAGCACCTTTTTTTGTAAGGCGACTCTGAAGTCTGGGAAGGAGAACAGATGAGGAAAGAAAAAGGGAGAAAGTGACACTAGTGGTTAATATTTTCATACCAACGTTCTGGATATATCAAACAAATGGAAATAAGCTACAGAATCTTATTTACTATAACTATGAACCTAGAAGAAAACAATTTTGCGTGTAAGAGTTATAATAGTGGCTGTCTTTTAACAGGTTTTATCCCATTTGGCACACCAGTGGTAAGAATTCTTTACATACATTTCAGAAATGCAAAGCCAGTCAGTCATATTTATGGCTACTAGTCTAAAAGAAGGCTACAAAGAAGTTTATCCACATATATACAGTACATAGGTCATAAACCTGGTTTTAAACCTAAATGAGTCCTCTAATATATCATTACACTCTGTTTTTTCTAATAATCTGTTTATAGTCGTTTTGTAAAGGTTTGTATCTTTGTGCAGGTTGTTGGCCTCCTTCTCCCGAATCAAACATTGGTGTCAACTGTCTTCTGGCAGGTAAGCAGTTACTTCTTGAGCTGTAAAGCTCAGACTGACAATATCATCAAGAGCTCTTTTCAATTTCATTCGCTTAATTAATTAATTTAATTAAGACAACACACATTAATCAACGTTTCTGTAAATGTTCCAGTATTCTCCAGCCAGACAATTTTCAGCTGCAGTCCTGGCAAGATGTTGTAAAACCACTGAAGTGAGAAAAAATGAACTCTTTCACTGGCAACAGCAGCAAAAACATTAGCTCAGTGACCATAATGCCACAAGAAAAAGAAACTGATTAACATAGATGCAATTATATAATAATAAAGTCAACTGTTAGTTAAAAATGTGTGTTTGTTTAATATGTTGGCATGTTAGTAATTTCCTCTGCTGCTTGACAACTTATTGTGTTCAAAATGTTATTCCGAGTTTTGAGGAAATTCTGGTTTTAATTTAAAAGATACCGATAGAAATACTGCTGATGTGAGAAAAAAAGCTGCCACTGTCTGAATGAGTCATTCCCAGAGACAAATGTGGGTCGCCAAATACATTTCCAGAATTTCTTCCAGTCTTTTATTTGAGATTTATATCCGCAGTGCACTTTTAATCCATATGAGGGAGCTTGTTGGTATTTGTACTAACTAATGTTACACTTCAGTCTCTGTGGCCGCCATTCTGCAGACGAGTGGCTGTTAACTGTGCCTGAATGTCCTTATTTTGTCTCATTTATAAAGTCTTTGAAATGTTTATTGCTGATCAGAGGAAATAGCAACAACGAGACAGCCTGTTATTGCCACCTAAATGTATTTATTTGGTCTCATCAATAAAGTATTTAATGTGTTTTATATTTTCAATTATTATCAACCATGTATCTCTTTGAAATGCCTGGTTTACCTATTCAAGATTATATAAGGTGATGTGGAAATGGCAGAAAAAAATGATAACTTTTTTTTTTTATGCACTCTTCTCATGATTTATCAATAAGCTGTATTGTGAATTTGGGCGCAGTGGATTGTCAGTGGATCCCCAGTGAAAACATTTGACAGATAGTCGTCTAAATCCTCAGTCAAGAATTACCTACTAGCTTTTTCCTGACCATGAACTCTTCTTTCTCTAAAGATGGTGTCAAGTATCTGAACAGCTTACAGCACTGCTTCTGTAGTTGGATTTCTATGTTTTTTTTTATCAGTATTTGTGTATATTTGAATGTCTGTAGATGCTCTGGTACAAAAAAAAAAGGTCAAGAACCTCTATAGTCCCATTTGTTTACACAAAGTAATAAGAAAAGGATGTACCAATGTTGAAAATGCTAAACCTGTAATTATAGAGTAACACATTCGGTATCAGTACATTCACTAACAAGCTCTTCTTCTTTTACAGTGGTTAAACCAGAGTCACAACGCCTGTGTGAACTACTGCAACCGCAACGCCTCCAAGGTACCACATCAGCAGTGAAGTGACCCAGTCCCACGAAGGCAGATCCTGTATACAGACAATTGTGCTCTGCTGCATTAAACTCTTTCGTTATTATTACCTCCCTTACTTTTCACTTTAGCCGGCCCCAGTTTCCAAATTCGTGCAGGGATACCTTGGAGCGGTGACCAGCGCTGTCTCCATTGCTGTGAGTTCTATTTCTGCCTCTGCTCCTGTAGCTGAGTCACTTATTGATCCATTTTGTCTTTTAAACCAGGCACAGACCAATATGTCAACATAATGCTGGATTTTGTCAAATGCAAACACAACTAAAGGTTTCTCTCTCCATCAAATTGCTTTTTTGCAGACTTGGTTGTCTAGTTGTGAGACAGATACACTGATTTTATTCATAGACAGACACTGAAGCAAACGATCCAAAGGATAGCAGATGTTAAAACACTTATTTCAAACATGGTCCTTAGATATTAGAAAAAAACACAAAGAAGCACAACACATTCAGCAACAAAAGCACACAAACACAATCCTGAAATCCAAAAAATACAAAATTTTAAAAAGTAAGAAATAACACTTGAATATCAATGTCATCACAAATTCCAATAATATGTCTGACACCCTGTTCCATAGAAAACTCTTAGCCTGACTTCTATAAGCTCCTGTCACATTTAAAGCCTTGCTCTGCGAAACAGGAGCTTGAGTTTGCAGGCACATTTAGGTGACATTTTAGCAGCAATAAATTCACAGGAGAGTGACTGTTCCAATATTATAGACTCCCCTTAGTCACATTGCTAACCCTTTGATATGAACTTCAGAATTTAGAGGTTTTTGGCAGCGAATGGCTAAATTTAAATGAGTCTAATATCAGCATACACCTTTTAATACCAGCCTTCACAATACCTTTATCGGTTGAACCTTTTTTTCATACCTTCATGTCATCACGACTCAGATGTCAAAAGAGTATAATAGACGTTCACACACCTGCCTGACACAGCCCTTAGTGTGGACACAGGGCTCAAACCGAGCCAATTACTGGTCCCGCTGGGCGCTCATCCGGCTGCTGCCCTCAGGCTTGACAACGGCAACAAGCACAGAAAAAAAAAATCACGGGGTGCTTGGAGGGCGGAATGACGAGTAGGGAGGGGGGCAGGAGCTCTCCAATTAAACGTCTGCTATGGTGACGACCCCCCGCCTGGCTGGGGAGAGCCGGGGGCTGAAGCGGGGTGATGGTGTGTTATCTGAGAGCACATAGCCTTTGGACTCCAGACCTCTGGTGTGTTTAAAATAAAGCAGGACGTTTAATTGTTTATGCAGACATCCAGGAAATGCTGTCACTTTCCTCCCAATCAGACTATTTCTGACACGTAAAAGTTGTTGTTTCTTGTTTCAGTGTTTTTCCGTATTGGAACCATGTATAGACCAATAACCTGTTTATTCAAATATCAATTACAAGCAGTCAGTGTGTGTATCATTGACGTTTTAAAACAGACTCAGTGGCTGATTGCCTGTATCATATATGTCTGGTTTTCCTTCAGGTCGGGTTGAACGTGTTAGTCCAGAAAGCCAGACGCTTCAGCCCGACTACCAGGCTTTTGGTGCAAAGGTTCATCCCCTTCCCAGCAGTGGGTAAGTTCAAAAGAGCTCAGCCAAACACTTCATGGGATGGATGGGGTTTAAGCCAAGTTCTCCACTGAAATGGCCTTTTATAAACTAAATTAGTTAAATTTTAAGTTTATGTTGTAGATTGGAGAGGATGATCAGATTTTCTTCAAGCTGACAGGTTAAAATAGAAACTGACTGGCTTTCTGTCAATACATTATTTTGTTTCAGTCATTTTAATATTTGATGAAGTCAACATGGTATGTATTACCTAGCACGTACACTTACTGTGTTAGCATGTCAAAATTACATTGTAATATTTAGTGCATAGTTAGTTTGTAAGCGTTTAGTATTTAAAAATGAGCATGCCAGTATGTTAAAATGCTAATGTTAGCGTTTTTGTGCAGCTTTCAATCACGTCTCACTAGGACAGTGACAATAACCGTCATGTGATGCCTACAGCAGGATTGAGCTCATTACCATCATCACGGCAATATATTGATATTATTATAATTATTACATAAATAATTTATATGTTCCTTTTTTATGTCACACTTTGAAAAAGCCAAATCAGTCTAAAACCTAATTATTCTAGCTCTGATTTTGCCTGAAGCATATCATTTTCTGTTTTAAGAATAATGATTATTTTATTTGAGTTTTATAGCTTGTCCAAGTTCATTTAGAAGCTGTGTTCCCTTTACCTTGTGTTTAGTTTTTAAAGCAATAAACAGCTTGGCCCTTGTGTTACTGATCATTTGAAAAGGTCTGGAATGAACATCAGCACTTAATTTAGTAAGTAGTTTGCTTGTTAGCATGCTAACACTTACCCTGTTAATGGATCAGGCAAATGTTTAGCGCGCTCTGTTTTGTGCTGCTCTAAAACTGCATTTGGCTGACAAGAATTGGGTCATTATTTTTAATTTTGTATCCTCTGGGGACCATCACTAATGGCCCCAAATGCCACGAGTATGCATTCAATTTGTCAACATATGAACACAATGAAAGAAACAATAACTAGCTATTAGTAGATATTGTTTTTCATGCAGTGTACTAAATAAGGCAGCAAAGACACCTAATATAAATCTTCAGATGCAGTATAGACTCATTTTTATCCTTAGTGTTGATGGATATGGAGTCCACCTTTACATAACTGCTCTATGATCATTATAAATTGCTGTATGAGAGCCAAGCACTGCTGAGCGATTTGTGCCATTTCTGTTCCTCCGTCCGTTTCCTCTGCAGGGTTAGAGACGTGTTGAGAGCTCGCTTTGGCAGGCGTGTGTGTGTGTGGAGCCACAAAGCTGATTTTCATGCCACTCTGCCACAAACACACAGTCACACCCAGGGGTATAGACCTGTGTCCCACAATGCCCCAGGCTGCTGGCTCATAATTAAATTGTTTGCCTGCCCCCCCCACCCTCCTTTCTTACCATGACGGTTCTTTCAATTAAATCAACAGGTTTCTACAGCGCAGCCTTTGCCTGGTAATTGGCTGCTTGTTGGAACTCTGCTGCTGCAAACAAATTGGATAATTACCCCCAAAGTGGCGTCTATGTCAAGGCCTCATTTACCTGATTTCTGTTTGTTCATTGTTGTTGCTGTTGTTGTTGTGGTAGGCCCATATAAAAGGTAATTAAAATGGCTAATTGAAGCAAGCGAAAGCAAAGTGCTGTTTGAAAATTCACCCGCTTGATTTTGTTTGCTTACTTAAGGCTAGATTAATTTGTAATAACCTAATCAAGCAGCGGCCTGTCATTCAATTAGATTATGAAGACCTAGACTGGAGGGAAAGACTTGCCACCAGAAATTTATGGGGATAATTAATTTGTTGTCTTTTGAAAATATTTGTCATTATTTGTGATATTTAGGAAGTAATTACGTGAAAATTTCTGGGGTGCATTTCCATGAGTGTGCCACCAGTTATTTGATGACAATTAGAATGTACATAAATGTAATTAATTTCAAATAATTGCAAATTATATCCACATATTTCTTTACAATAATCAATTCAATTTTATAATTACTTTGATGCATTTGTTAATTTAACAGTTAATATAACTTTTTTATTTTTTGAGGTGGGGGGGGGGTTGATTTATTTGCTGTAGTTTTTGTTATTTCTTCACAAAATCCCACTATCTGTCTCTCTATTAATTGGTCTGGATTAAAAAAAAAAATCCCTTGTAGGTAAAAAGAGCTATTTGCTCAGTCAATTGAATTCCCCTCATAAAGCGACCTGCCAGCCCTGAAGCCCTTAGTAAAGATAACTCTGAATGCTGTTGTCTTAAATTAAAAAGGCTCGCGGCTCCACTACTAAACTCTCTAAAATGAGTTTTTCTTATTCCTATTAGAGTCAAGAAGAAAGGTCCATCTATATTAACATGCATTTGTGTTCATTTTGGCATTCGTGAATAAATCACAGGGGTACAACGCTGCTGTTTGTCGCCCTATCAGTCACCTGGTTACTGTGTCTGTCGCTGATTTGATTGTTGTTTTAGTCAAAGTCACACAGGTGGAGGCATGACGTTCAGTTTTGTGGATTATAACACAAATGTTTTGTCATATCCTACATTCAGGCAGTTTCAGTGAGTCTTTCAGAGGTGCTAAATCTATGATATTTTCACCATAGTATGAATTATTATTAAAGCATTATTATTATTATTATTATTATTATTATGTCTTCAGTTCCTTAAAAGATGTAATTTTCTAGAGACAGCAAGAGATGACACGGGCAAACAGGATTTCTTTTGTTCTTGTTTCCACCTGATCCAAACATATATGCCAAATACATGTCACACAAGACTCTACAGCCGGGCTAGTGGCTCTTTGGGTGGAGGGCTTGGGTAGACTGGTCTACCTGAACCCCAGGGACCCATAGAGGTTGGGGTTCATATTTTATTATGGTAGATCCAGGTCACATCCCGTTCCATTACCACAAGGTACTATATCTGTTTATTATTGTTTATTATCATAATGTGTAATACCGGAGTGGATCTGAGAAGAGCTGTGATCAGTGCTGATCATGAGAGAAACACACCAGCGCTGTGTGTGTAACTTCCAGGATGATTAGACTATTAGAGCTGCAACTCTCGACAAGTCTGTCTGATATTTTGAGCTCCTTTTATTAGGCTACCATATGTTGTGTACGAAATGATAAACATTTTTAGCAGTGAAATAGCATTTTTAGTAGTCGTTTTAATTACTGGCTTTGTCAGGTCCATAAAATTGTCTCTCTCCTCTCAGACATGCACCACGTCAGTAATATCTGTATATGAATATTTTAAAGATTATCCGGTCCAATAGGAATTAATTTCTTGAGTCATTTTGTACCGGTGAAGACCTCTAGTACAGGGCTGTATTTTAATTGCACAAGTGAAAGGCGCCTATAAATAAAAATGTATTATTATTATTATAAGTGCAGTAACAGGCGTAAAGCAGTAGGTCTTGGGCATATGGACTCAAAGTACACCTGCCATTTTGTTTCATGTAGCTGTAGGAGTGCAAAGTGCAAAAAGGCTGACTGAAGTGGAATATAGATCGGAGGTTGTGGCGATTAACAGATACCCTCTCAGCCAATCACGTCACTCAGAGCCCATGACAGTGACTCATGGTGGAAATTACCATCCAAGATACAATCCCTTGTTCTTACAGTACCTACCACAGTACTATTGAGCAAGGATTCGAACCCTTTAAACCCCAGCCACAGGGTGACAAAACAATTTACTGATCTGTGAAATAATAAAATGTCAAATCTTCACTTCCCTTAATTTTTCAAAGCATTCTCACCTCTCTACAGCGAGTGCAAACGTCTGCAACGTGGTGCTCATGAGACACTCTGAGCTGTCGGAGGGCATCAGTGTGCTCGACGACAACGGGAACGTGGTGGGAACATCTAAAGTGGCTGCCAGGCATGTACGTTGCTCAGATCTCTTATCTGACGTGAATTCTTCAGGTGCAGTTTTATTGGTTTACAATTATTGATTGATATAACGTTTGTGAATGCTGACTGTAAGTGTCTTTGTTTCTTCATTTTATGTTTTGTGGCAGGCGCTTTCAGAAACAGCTCTGACCAGAGTGGTCCTACCCATGCCGATTCTGGTGCTCCCTCCCATGATCATGGCTGCACTTGAAAAGTAAGACATCTAATTAGTTTTCTTTCATGAATTAATCAGTTTTCTTAAACGTAATGAGCTTGTTTGGCTTCTACTAAGAAGACAATATAGAGGGTTTGTGGGCAGCAAAGCTTCAGTGATAGCAGGCAGTAGAGTTGGGCAGTTGTTTCTCTTCTCATGTGGTCCAGTCATTGTTACTCCAGATCAACAGTAGATTATCTGATTGCCAGGGGGCAGCAGGGGTAGGAGGCAGTGGGGGTAGTTACGTCATAGCACCCCAGTAAAATGATTGATTTAAATGTGCAGTGATCTATTTTAAGTAGCCTATGTTTTGGATTCTTGGAGTAAGTAATGAAGTTACTTATCTGATTTTTATTATTGTGAGTTGTTTATGGATGAATAAACATCTTTCTACCATTTAAATGTTTTTATTACCTTTGTAATTTCATTTAAAAACATCAGTACTGACATGGCAAAGAGTGTTTACATTACAAAATGTCAGGATAAAACCAAGAGGCTTTTTTCTTTTTTAAATTGTGGTCCCTTTGGGGATGGGGGTGCGCAGGGCGGGGACAGATCTGACATGGCAAGTCATTTATCAATATCAGTACAATACACTCAACGTGTTATTCACAGTATTCAGCGTCACATCACACACTACATTAGTGCTTCTTTGGAAATACATAGGAACATATCAGTATGACTTTGCAGCCAACTCAGCTGGGTTCGCCCTTAATGATTGAAATACATAAACCACATCTAGACAAATTTAACACCCTATTTTCAGTTCTACTAAACACCACCTCTGAGCCAGCTCCAACCTCCCAACCTGCTTATGATTTGAACATTTCCTGGGAAACTATTCCAGAGTATAGTTTTTAATAACTAATCCATTCTCTCTTTAGCTTTTTTTTTGAAAATTGTTATTAATGTCAGAATTTAATTTGGGTTATTATTCATCTTGAGGTTCATCTTGATCATCTTGAGTGTGGAACATTTTATTGATTAAAAATATTCAAACATTAACAGAATCTATTTAATAGCAATGTCTCCTTTATTCAAACAACAGGCCCCTTTTTAAAAGTCTGTGTGTGTGTACTTGGTGCGACAGTCTCACGGCGCCAATATCACAATCCAAATCATGTTCAATAATCAATAATGTTACTACTTTCATGGAGTGCAGAGCAGATATACGATCTGATCTCCAATCAGCCTTGTAGGCAACATCTTCATAAACAAAGTTAATGACACTCAGCCTTGTTTTTTACTGTGTCACTGGGAAGGCAATAGAGGACGTGTAGTTATTACATGGAGACACTTGTCTCCCTTAATCTGTTTATTTTGCAAATAATGTCTGTAGGTGGCGCCCTTCTCTCTGTCCATTCAGCCAGTCTGACTGTCTGCTCAGGCTAGCCTGTATGTAAATGCTGATGTTGCTGCTGCAGCACAAATTAGATGCATCACTTGATTTGGGCAAAAGCCTTTTTCCACACGTAAAACAGACCAAAACTTTGTACATGTTGAATCACTGTTTGTATCAATCTGTGGCAGAGAGAGGAGCATATCCTTAATTAAAAATGACATTAATGCTGTAATGAAAGTGGTGAAGGTTTTAGTGTTCCGGTATAATACAAGTTAGATTAATTAAAAATGACAACTAATTAAATGACAATTAATAAATGAATGAGAAAATTGACAAAAAGGTTAATATTTCGAATATTTCAAAGTCTCAGATTCGTTCAGAACTGCTGTTGTAGTCAATGAACCCTCTCCACCGCAGAGATTCAGTGCTGTGTGATATGACTGTAATGATGTCTTAATGATGCAGCGTGTTTATATGGACGTCCTGTGATCGATGGCCTGACTGCCTGCGGTGTGCCGAGGAATGCAGCCATCTCTGTAAATCCTTGACAGCACTTGTCCCGACTGCTCCGAGCAGGCGGGCTCAGACAGCGGGGCCGGCTGCCCAGGTGTGTTTGGGATTCCTGGCAGCTGAATGACTGAATGGAGAGAGAGAGAGAGAGAAGGAGAAGGAGAAGGAGAAGGGGTGTGTGAGAGAGTGAGCTGTTAGGTTCACTGTGGTTGTTGGTGAGTAAAGCTCAGCTATCTTCTCTGTCAGCTTGCCTTCACTGGCTCTCAATGGAGCGAGAACAAGGGGACAGAGACGGGTCCCTGGGCGGCCCCTCCATGATGGATTACACTGCTGAGAGCAGATTGAGGGCAGTGACAGCAGGTTCTGTCCCTCGTGTGCTTCGGTAGCTATGAGAGTTCATAGAGAACATCTTTTTATTCTTCTGTGTCTTAATCTACCTGCACAGAGAGTCACTTCTCTCTGAATACTCAGGTAACCTGATAGTCGCGGCTTCCTTGTTTCTACTTTCTAAAAACCACTTTAGACGCTTTATCGATAAAGCGCCTGCCACAGAACATAAAATGAAGAAACAAAGACATTTTAGTTTATTTACTTTTTGTTAAGGACAAAGAATTATCAGTGTTTACGTTGACATTGTGCAGACCTGTCTCTATTACTCCGGTTGGAGCCCAGAGGAAATGGAGGGAATTGTAGTCCTACAATTTTCTATGGCCTACAGATGTCACCACTACTGATGGAGTCCAAGTATCAGAGCTTTGGTTTCAGTTAATATTTCAGCCTTTCTGTTTCTCCGTTATTTGAAAATAAGGGTGGGCACTATGTTAAAGTCTTGTGTCTTGGTATTTTATATCAGGATAACACTGAAAATATGGGTGTAATTTATTTTGTGGAAGTGACAGAGAAACTGTTCATAGATAAAACAATGACAATGTTTCAGCCAATCCACCAAATTAAAAACTCAACAGACTAGTATGCTTCATCACATTGGTAGAAAAATCCTGGAAAAACATTATTGCCAAAAAGTAGACTGTGAAAGTGATTTTCATGGATTTGCAGCATTGCCGTAAGTATACTGATTCCCCCAGATATAAATGTAATACCTACTACGGAATAACCAGCATGGCAGCTTTTCTGATTGTGATCATCTCATCGTGTCTCGTCAGTATGACAGAACTTGACAAAAGTTTTCAAGCTGCAGCTGCAGATGGAGAAACGCCCTCAGGCTTTTATTTAATTCTGTTGTAGTTTCATGTTCGTAATCACCCCCACCTCCTTCATGAGGTGTTTGTTTAACGCTGAAATTAGAAACCTGCTTTACAATTCAGTTGTTACTGTTCACAGTAATATTTAAAGTGTATACACAGCACAGCAGGTTCTGCAAGACGAGTTCTGTAAGACGGTAATAAAAATAAAATGAAAAAGCGCCATATTTGGTGACAGCTTTCTCCATCACATTTATTTGTTGCCTTCATACATACATTGAGTCACACTGACCAACTATACACAGCATATCACTGTTATATACAACTGCTCTTGGAGTGTTTTGTCGTAGTCGTTCAGTTGCATCATGTTGTTGTTGTGTTTGACGTAACAAAAGTCAGCAGAGATTTTTATTCTGTTATTTTGTCCGTTCATAGCGACTGTGAGGCTCAGTCACAGTGTTAGAGGTTCACATGAACAGTTAAACCCGGGTAAGACCTCAGCCTGAATATGGCCACTAGCCAGTATATTCAGTGCATGTGAACGTAGCCGTGTAATTTGGGATATCAAGTTTTTCTCCTGATTTAAAGGTTTTCAAACTTATCTTCTCTCATCACTCACATCACACATATCTCCCAACTTTTCTCCCATTGATTTTTCTCTTTGTAATCCAGCTCTAAAATTTGTATCTGCAGATTTGTGTGTGTGTGTGTGTGTGTGTGTGTGTGTGTGTGTGTGTGTGTGTGTGTGTGTGTGTGTGTGTGTGTGTGTGTGTGTGTGTGTGTGTGTGTGTGTGTGTGTGTGTGTGTGTGTGTGTGTGTGTGTGTGTGTGTGTGTGTGTGTGTGTGTGTGTGTGTGTGTAGCCTAATTAAACCATGGCAGCCATATGTGTTAATGAGCTCCCTCATTAGGCAGGAGCTCTCCTCGTTAGGGGGAGAGGCGTAGCTGGTGGAGGAGACATGGAGCGTTTTTTTTCTCAAGCTCCTGCTGGGTTCACTGTCCCACACACTGGAGTGGGGATTATCCTACAGAGGGCAGCGATGAAGGGAGGAGAAATACGGGCTGAGACGAGGAAATTTATTTCTGGAGACAGATCTTTGACGCGTCCTTAAAAAGCCTAAAAAAACACCACTTTTTTGTGGCGCTATATTTTTGTGACAGTTGATTTGTAAGGGATTATCACACTAAACAGAGTTAAAGTTAACACATCAAGTTGCTGAAATTCTAAACAAATTACAATAAAAGCTGATACTGAATTGTAAACAGGAATGTAATTGATTTGAATAGTTTTGAATATTTACAAAGTGTTTGTTCTTTCAGCTAAAATGTTTGAGGAGATGCCATTGAATCTGTTCAATCAGTTTCCAACAAAAACTTTGATCTGTCCACCAACTGATCCACAGGAAATGTGCTGGGTTGAGTGTACATACATGTCTGACGTACTTTATGTCATATTATTGTGACATCAAAGCTGTTCATACATTTTGGTTTAAATGGAGATCATACTTTGCTTCAATTTCTCACCTCCTGGGCTGTTTTCTGCCAGGAAGTGACCATAATCTGATACCTGTAATTGATTTAGGCAAATATGATGAATTGATAGTCGTCATTCCTTTTCACTGAGTTGTATTCTAACATTTAAAATATCTGCTTTAACTCAAGGATTTACTTTTTGAAAATCTGCCACAATGATTCTCGTCTAGAAAATTACAATCTCTTCTTACAATGCACGTATCGATTGAACTGTATATGTGCTGACTGTATATGCAGGCCTCTGTGTATTCAATAGTGTTGAGTGTGATGTTCTGCTGTCTAGAGCCATCAGTCACCTTGGCCAATATGTCAGCCAGTATTTAGCTTATCACAATGTATTGGTATCTATGTCAGACAATAATTAACAAAGAATGTCAGTACAGAAATGCTGAAGTGACACTGTTGCCATCACATTGTTGAAGCCGTTGTAATTGTGTTGTTATTGGGACCAAGTGAGCAATTACAGGGAGTGAAACCATGGATTTGTCTACTTTCTTGATCAAATTTAAGGGATTCTTATTAGAAAAAACAAGTTTGTGTAAATATCAGCTGTAAATATCAAATAGTTACATTCTGAAATCTTGGTATTGGTGTTATGGGTACAGTGTAGGTTTGTGGAAGATGTGTCCCCTCACCAGTGCTGCCACCGCTACTCATATCTGTACAACTGTGAGGTGAATAACTGTCTGTTTGTGTCTCGCCTGTGTCCCACCAGGCTCCCTCTCCTGCAGAAACACCGGAGGCTCGTCCTGCCCGTCCACAGTCTGGTGTGCCTCGCCGCCTTCGGTCTGGCTCTGCCTCTCGCCATCAGTCTCTTCCCACAGATGTCCCAGGTACACCATCCCCAAAACTCTCTTCTGTACTAAGGAATATGTCTTTCCTCTTCAATACAATAGAACATTAGTTAACACTGTTGTGTCCTTTTACGCTGCCTTTTCAAGGTGGGAGTCTTGAACTGTTATTCCACCTCGACAGGCAGAACAGGCACTTTTAAGTCTGCAGCAGAAGTTGTAACAGAGCCGAATTAAAAAAGGGTGAACTGTCAGGATGGGACGGCACCGGACACCGACGCTGTTGTGTCACATGGCACAACTGCAAGATGATTGTAAATGTAAAAGCTTTCAGGGCCAGTATTATGTTTTAACACAGAAAGTATATCAAATAACATGGATGAATTAGTTTCAAATTCCATGTGGTTGTTATCATTACAATGGTAACGCTCAGAGAAAAATCAGTCAGATAAAACTGTTTAACACGAGAACCAAGAGCATTTGCTTCTTCACATCCCAACTGTGTTAAACATCTGCTCTGCTCAGGTCCGCCATGTCTCGGTTTCAGTGACTGATGTTGATGACCGGACTCTCCTGACCTCTTTAACGTTCCCCATTGAGGCTCTCAGAGGCTCCCTCCTAATGAGGCGTAGCCCTCCGAGACTTAACCTGCTCTGTTATGATCTGCCCAGAGCCTTTATTTCCTTCATTCATTGATGCCATCCAGACTAGCAGGCTGAGATCTAACTTTAGCCTTATTACCTCAGGATGTGTCATTCTACTCATTAAATGGCGATGGCATGATTTTGTTTTCCACTCCATCTCTGTCTTTGTCTTCTCTCTGCCAAATGACTTGCTGTCACAAGCCAACCAGCCCTGGCATTAAAATGTTTAGGATTTAATTACCGCTTGAAATAGCTCAGACAGCCATATGGCAAAAAACTTCAGACATATGTGCTGCCAACAGTCCTGTGAAAAGCTGCCTCCCGTTCCAAGGAGGGGCCTGTTTTTCTCTCACAAGTCCTTTTTGCACGTTTGTAAGAATAGCAGATGAAAAAAAAAAGAACTCCCCAAAAAGCAACATGAATGCCCCGCTCCTCTGGACCCCCCGCCTACTCAATTTGTCCCACTTCCCCATTTCACACCTACCAAGATGTCTGATTAGGATTCTGCCTCCAACTCCAACAGCCATCTGTCTCTAGTTCAAACATTAAGAGATGCAAACCTCAAATTAGACTTTAATCTGCCAGATTGGCTCTTTTTACACATTAGCAGTAAATACAGAACATTTAAAGCTTTTAAGAATTATTTAGTTACAAATGAAACTCTCAAATCTTCATGTAGAGGCTCATGTATACGATTATGGATCCATCTACTGCATCCACATGCATTATGTAAACGTATATCTGACAAACTCTGCCACGTATTTTGATTTTTTCACTACTGACCTTTTCGTTCTGTTTTGATCCCCTCAGATCGGTGTGAATCAGCTAGAGCCGGAGATCGCCATGGCAACAGATTGCAAGATTGTGACATACAATAAAGGCTTGTGAGTGATCTCCACTGCCCGACACACTTTAAGACAGGACCCGCTGCTCAACTCGGTTCAAACCCCCTGAAGCTGCCAGAGAATGAATGATGGTGAATTTGGCTGTGTTATACAGTGAGCGGTTAGCATATGTTTACAGAGAGAGGTGGAAGATGTTGAGAATACATGCTGTTTATGCCAAGACAATGGTTGTTAGACAAGCAATAACACATGATAACGTCACGACACCTCTGAAAGTATTATTGCGATTACAACATGGACACTTACCAAGGAAATAATCTCATGGAAGACTTGCTGCTGCTCCATCCAGCTAATGTGCCACCTTCTCAGCTGAAGAAAGAGAAATGTAGCCGTTGCTTTGCCTGGTGTTCTTGTGTTCTTTCCCTATTTCACAAACAAAAAAGCAATTAACTAAAGATTAAGTTTGATAAACATGAGGGTTGATTAAGATAGGAGCAGGACACGTCTAAATGATTGTGGCTGTGTTTTGGATTGTTTATGAAAATACTGTGAATGAAATCAGGACAAATGACTGAATTATATTTTTGTGAATGTCCTGTTTAATTGCGTTTGTTTAGAATTTAATCTCGGAGTTCCTAACCTTCTTAAGTGATGTCTTAATATAAAGCTCCCTGCAAACCCATGTCATAGGTTGCATGTCTTTAAGTTGTGAGCTCCTCAGTCAAAGTGTTATTTCTAGAAAGAAGCAAAAATTTGAGAAATCAATATTTGTTTTGACTCCGTCTAACTTGAATCTGGAGGTTGAATCATGTAGTAAAACAACTACTGTTGGATTTAAGACATTCTTATTCTAAAATGTTTTCTGAAAGCACTGTGGTTAAATTGCTGCATTGCCTTTGTGTATGTATTTGTACTTGATTTATATAAACCTTCTGTCTTCAAGTATTATCTTTCGTGACGATCTGTGTGATTAGTATGTTTGCACGGTTGCCGAGGGAACGCAGCACGGTAGGCTGCGATGCAGCAAAGTTCGACAAGAAGCCACATGCAGGATCAGTGGAAGACGCTGGGTGGAAGCTGTGGCACACAACCCAGGTGAGACAAACATAAACAAAACCCAAGTTATTAAACACACTGTACTTCGAAGAGTACATCAGTCAGCATCACGTTTGGTTCTGCCTGAAGAATTTCACTCTGTAATGCTACTGAGTTTTTAGAAATGTTCTCTGATTGTCATTTCCTACGACTGTTTTTATCTTATAACAACAAATCCCAACTTGGTAAATAATGTTTTTGCATATTTAGATTTCTGGATGTCACATTTTTATCTGTTTGAAGTAAATGTCTCTGTCAGTCTCTCCTTTGTATCTCTGGGATAAATGATCTCTACTGCACTAATTGCATGCAAATTATTTGAATGAACTCGATTGAAACTGATGCAGTGTGACAACTGTGACTACACTGCATGACTGCATCACTCAACGTCCACATTTATAAGCACAAATAAAACAGAGGGAATTTGTAGTGTTTGTAGCTGAGAAAATAGAAGGCTTCAAGCATCCCACAGAAAAAAGTAATTAGACAGTAATGATTAAATCAGTCATCGTGTTTCAGACCAGTTTTCCAACACCTTTGCTGCAGCAGCAGCAGCAGCAGGGATGTGGTGCCTCCTTCCCCCACCTGGCAGCAGTCTACTCCTCCAGAGACTCTCCTGAAGTCTCCTCTCTGCTGACTCAGGTGACAGGAGACACCACGTTTAGGGAGACGGTGTGATTGTCTTCTAATTGTTTTCCTAAGTTCTTTAAACTGACCTTTTACCTACCCAAGCTTTGATTGGCCTTAACCGCAGACGATTGCAGTGTTGTAGTGAGCCACTGTACGGGTTAAAACGCACCTTTGATGGTGTTTATTTGGACAATAAGGAATGTCGTATCTCTTCGAAGATGTATTTGCACCTGCAGTGAGTATAGGATATCCTGGAAACTCAAAACAAGGCATGTGGCCCCTTTTGCAACTGCAGATGTCTGTCGTGTTGTGTGCCTTTGTAAAAACTACAGCTGTGTTTTTTACTTTCCTGCCTCCTCCCCGTTCCTTCTCTGTGTTTCTTAGCTTACAAAACACGACATCAGGGTCAGACGTCAGGGCTCATCTCTAAAGCCTCTGGGTCATTAGGAGGAGATTCCTTCCGTTTCTTTTGACAGGTGATTACTGAGGCGGTTTGGTGAAAGGGCTGCCGCACAATAGTAACTACTTTCCCTCTTTTTTTTTTCAGAGGTTACACCCTTTGGATGGGAATTATTTCTGTGTCCCCCTTCTGCTGGAATTCAGAGGAAATACCGGCCAATAGGTAACACACCTGGCACCTGTGTAACATTCCTGACACCTCAGTCTTGATCAGTGGTTCCCAACTTAAGATGAATCCTCCTGAATCCACCCTTTTGGGTGCCATGAAACATACTGTTCAGTTTTTCTCTAAATCTTTGCTGATTTTTTTAGTTCTATTTTAAAGCATAAAACAACGTGAAAATGGAAATTCACTCTTTGGTTGATCTGTTCATCACTTCTTGGCTCGAGCGTCCACAGGTTTTCATTCCAATCAAAGACTGCAGCAGCATGTTTCACACTGATTTACACATGCACCTTCACCCAGCGAGGAGGAACTAATGAGTGAAATCTGCAGCTGTAATGGCTGGTTGGAAGGAAAACCTCCAGCCAGGCTTACATGATGTACAAAATGAGCACCTAAATTACACAAAACATGACATTTCTCATGAGAGAAATAGCTTTTGTTTTTATTTCTAAAACATCTTTTTGTAATTACACGTTCTGCTTGAAAAGTATGTTCTAATATATGTTTTATACTACACACGGCGCATGGTGAAATCTGCAGAAATTCAACAAACGGAGACGTCATCCCTTACCCCAGATTGACAAATGTGGCATGGCAGAAGAAGCACAAAGCTGTGAACTTGCTTTTATTATGTGGCACAACTCGCCCCTAACACCAGAGGTCTCTGCAGCGTCTCATCTGTCCCAGAGTCATGCACAGCTGGTCATGAATCACCTTTTCTGTGGAGAATCTTCAACAGGAAGCATAGCAGAGTGGATCTTAAGTCACAGGTAAAAAATAAAATCAGGCAGCGAGTGGCAAGTTAGGATCTTCTTTGAGACATGGTTAATTTCCTGCTTTGTTCCTCTGGCCAGTCACCAGCTTCTTCTTCTTCTTCTGACTCAGTGGATGATTTAAATGTGTGCGACAACTTGTTCTTGTCATTGAGGAGAAATGTAAATTAACGTGGTTCACAGGTGGCAGAGTGGCTTCGGTGAGCAATGAGGTGTTAATGACCTAAGCAGGTGGTAAAAACAGCTTTAATGAAACAAATAGCCTATGTACATTAAAAAAAAAAAAACACTATGATAGAGGTTGGTGTTGTTTCACTTCATCTTTGGTGGTCACACACCAAAGATCATTAAATGATGGAGGGATCTCTCCACATCCAGGGACATTCAGGATGGATGTCATTAAATAAGATGTTTTTTTCCATTAAGTCAGAGTATAGCACCTCGATGAAGAGATGTGCAGTGAACACAAATTTAGTCCTTGTGTCGTCCTCTAATGTGTCTAAGTATACTTAATAATATTACATAATAAATAGTGTTGGTCCTCTGGTGCGTCCGAAGGGGACGCAGGGTTTAGGGCAGCATTGTTGGAAGTCGGACCGCGGTTTTAGTCCTCTGAGGTCACGTCTACGTCCTCGGAGCTGGACTGCTTGGTGGCGATGCGCCATCTGTTGATGTGGTGGTTTCCCTTCTTCTTCTGCTGGCTGTCTGGTCCCTCCTCCTCCAGCTTCTGTCGCTTGTACTTGGTCCGCCTGTTCTGGAACCACACCTTCACCTGGATAAACAATATGCAATAGACATTTTCAGGGCCCTGATGTTGTGCATACTGGCACAACTAAAATATAAGGTAGCCATAATTAATGTTCTCAATAATACCTGTGATTGAGGCTGCAACAAACAATCATTTTTATTACCTGTTAATCTGCTGAGTACCTTCTTAATTATTTGATGAATTACTTGGTCTATAAAATGTGAGGAAATTGCAAAAAATGCACAGTTTCCTGAAGTCTAAGATGACGTCCTAAAATGTCCTAAAATGTCCTAAAATGCCTTTTCTCTTTGTCTCGCTGATCAACTGTCCAAACCCCAAAGATGTTAAGCTTACAATGTTCTGAAACATTTAAGAATCTGGAACAAGAAAAGTTTGAAACTTTTGCTTAGAAACTGATTAAATTATTAGTTTTCTTTTGTTCTACTTATCAGTTAATCAGCTAACTGTTTCACCTCTGCCTGTGATTTCCCTGCTTTGATATGACACTTAAGGTAAAAATAACATTTAGACTTTGCCTTCTGTTAAAAAACTTTTTTTTTTTTTTTTACACATTTGTGTTTTCTCCCACGTATCAAAAGCCAGAAGCTTCTTTGCAGAATTCATTTACATTTTTCTTTGCATTCATACCTGAGCTTGGCATTAATGTACCGGAAAGGTAAACAGGCTGAGTAGCTTCCTGACTGACTGATGTTGCCAGTATGAGCTTGGCTGACTACGTGTTTTCACTGAGAGCCACGCTGAACTGGACCAGTTCCCAGAGGTAGATGTAGTGAAAATGATGTCTAGTAACTAACTAGTGTTGGAGCAGAGAATAGGTTCAGCACTATTAATACATGTTGCTTTGGCATCCATGATTGCTCACACACTTCCTTTACATGCTGAGTGTGATATTGACTAATAACGGCCATTTCATAACCCCCGTGACTCGATCAGTCTGCTGGTCCAAATGTTTCCACAGAGGAAGAAAGCAGGTTTGACAGATCAACCATGCCGTGCATTCCTTTTGTTTTTAAGCTGTTACAGTACACACCTTAACTCAAGACCACATTAAAAAATGTGTAAATTAATATCCAACTCACTGTCGTTGTAATTTACATAATGCAATCCGTGCTTAATTGCAAGCCTCCTACTGACCGACACAAAACCTAAACTTGCAAGCAGCATTCGTCCATATTGCTGACTCAGGAACCCCCTCTTCATGTTGCCCATTAGGCCTAATTGACACCCAGATAATGTGGACTCATTAAACATAGCCATCAATATTTAGACCCCTTTATCCTATAGCATGCATGAATTAAACACCTTTAAAGACCTTTAACAGACTAAGCTGCAGCCCTGTCTCACCTGCCGGGGAGAAGGGAATACATTAAATTGGATTGCACTGATTTTTAAACATCTGAAAAAAATCAGAGTTTGTGTAAAAGTCATTCTAGCATCTGTGTGTAGTGGCAGCAATTCTCAGTATTGTGTTACAAACTATAAAATGATAAATACTATATAATGTTATATGATAAGATCTCATGATGACCAATGCAAAATGTAATTCAAATGATTCCTTATTTGTTAATAACAAACATAATTCAGTCCACTTGTAAATAACAGCTTAAAACGGGCCTTACAGATATTAACAGTAGCTTACTGACAAATACAATAATATAAAGGTAAGTGAATTAGCAATATATGATTTTGTGGCTTTAAATAAAAATAATAATAATAATTCGGCCATATTTCCATCTAGTCTAGTTACTCCAGATGATACCCGTTTTGAGAATAATTTAACTTCTTAATTTATTTATTTAATTATATTTAAGATGAATGAAATGGTTGAACCAGAAACAGTCTACGATGCTGGCCCAGCACTATGTGGAGCTACCTGTGTTTCAGACAGACTCAGGCTGTTTGCCAGCTGCTTCCTCTCGGCTCCGACGACATAGTGGTTCTTCTCGAAGGCTCTTTCCAGGCGGAGGAGCTGGGAGGGAGAGAAGGCCGTCCGGATGCGTTTGGGTTTCCTGGCGAAAGGGCCGTGGAGGAGCAGGCTGTCCTGGGACACTTCGCTACCTGCCGCCGGATTCAAAGACACAACAAAGGCCGTGAGTATGACGGAGGTGAGTTTTTCCAGCAGTCAGCAGGGGCCAGACGGAGCAGGCTGGCTGTCAGTGCGCTCAGTGCGCATCATGGAAACAGTGTGAACGGTGTTAATGGGCCTGCTCTGCTGCGGAGCGACACCAAAGGAAGCTCTAGTTGTCATACAGGGTCAGGCAGAGCTTCGGATCTATACATGTTATCATTATTGAGCCTTGTAGCTGTAGTTGATAGCTTAATGATCAAAATAACTAGAATAGTGATCATGCAGTGGTGCATAAATAAAAAATAAATATGTGCGGGTAGCTAAATGGTAATCTATTAGAGAGCTGTGTTTTTTAATGACTGTCTGCTAAAAATAAAAATATTGTTTTGTGCTTTTTGTACGAAACCTGCTGCAAAAACATGCAAATAAACCCATTTGATAATCACAGCGTGTGGAGACGGGAACATTTGCAAATACTATCTATGTAACAAAAAGGTAAAAGAACAAAACACAACAAAAAAAATATTTTGTAGCTCTAAAAACACCACAATTATTTATTTTATTTTTTACTGTAATGATAATGTGTGTAACCTGATTACTTTAAGATATTTAGCCAAATATATCAGCCACATATAAATGACCTCCGTGCTCACCTCGGTTACTTATATCACATAATAATATGACAAATTGTCGGATAAATAATTATGTTGTACCAATTCAACATACGGAAAAATACACCAAATATAAAGTGATTTTTATTTTTTATTTTTAATTTTTACAGTGAATAGAAGAGAGCTTATAAATAACTTTAATTACTGCTTAATATTTTCTCAGGTGTAAATATTTAGTTTATAATAAAACATCTTTTCTTTCTGTGTTGATAGTGACCTTTGGTGATTTTTATATTCTGCCCATTACCATTTATATTTCCTCTTCCTGTTTGTCCTCATTTATCCAAAATAAACCCAACCAAGAGGTCATAAAGGGGTATTAACAGAATAATGTAGATACATCAAACTGTCAGGGAGAAAGTTGGTTTATTGTAGTAAATTATTTGCATCATTTTATCTTTATTGTCAAATACATTTTGTGTATTAGTCTCATACAGTTTAAATGTGCCATTATAGGTCTATAGGTGCATTTATGTGGGTAATATTTTATTGAAAAACTATATGCTGAGGTTTGTCTGCAGGCTGTGGTCAAATCCTTTGCTGCTGATACCTGGGCAGGATTTTCTTCTTCCTCGTCCCATTATACTGAAATTATCATCCTGGATTTTATCAGTCTTGTCTCTACAGCCTGGCGGTTGTGCCAGATTTTTTTTTACAATGAAATGAAAAAGCATCGTAGGCTAACCTAGGGCGAGCTTTCTTGTATGGAGAAAAAAAACCATCCGTGCTTATCTCCTCCTGGCTGGGGCTCCCTGAGAGAGGCTGCAGGGCGAATGTGAGTGGAAATATGAGAGCAGCCTGATGTAAACTCGGTGGCCCTGTGGTCTGTGAAATCCCTGCCTGCAATTTATTGTTCAGCAGAGAAATATCTGTAGGTGCTGGCAGTCATGTCGTGCTCAAAAGTCGTGCATTAAAATATGGAAACCTCTCCAAAGCAAAGTCTGCAGCAAGCTTTTGTAGCCTCTATGGATTAGTGTGTTTTTAATTATGCAAAGACACACACACTTTTTCATGAATCCTGTCCGGCAGGAAACCCATGCATCTCCATCTAGTTGTCATTTCCTTTCAATTATGAGCTGATCACTCAGTCAGAAACACTTTGCTGCAGACTGTGTTAAAGGTGTTTTGCACCGCCGCCGCTTCACGTACCTTGAAATCTGTGTCCGAAAAACCTGTTCCGTAGCACCCAGGGGTAGAAGTTGAGCGGGTCTCGGTGTTGTGACCCGAAAAAGTGCGGATGCTGTAGGTGGGAGCCTCCGAGCTGGTGCGGAGCCACGGTGAGGGAGGGGTGGCTCACCGTCTCTGGGAACACCAGGTCCGGGGTCTGATACAGAGACCTGGTCGGCGGAGCCTGGTAAGAGTTCATTAAGGCATCTGTCGGGCTGGAGTAACTTAAAGCCGTGGGGCGGATGGGGTCCTCCACGGTCAGGGGGCTCTCTTTAGCCACCAGAGACTCTATCGTGAAGCAGCGCTTGCCCGCAGAAGAAAACATCATCACGGTAGAAATAAAACACCAAAAGAAAGTGACCGGTCTGTTTCCTCCCTCTTTCTGGAAAAGATTACCTCCCTCTCAGAGATGCGTCATGGCAAAACAAAACATGGAGTGGTGTTTGGGGGGATGCTCGCCTACACAGGCTTGTCCTGTGGAGATGCTGCTACAGAGCTCAACTGTGCTGAAAATTGCCCAGATCCATGAACTCTGTGCGCACTCAGAGGGTTTCTGTGCACAAGTGCGCACCAAGTTAAAAGCGCCTTCAACCCTCAGTGTGGTTTGACGCTGCGCCGGGCGGAGAGCTGATTGGACCAGAGCACCTGCCAATAGGCCTCCTCAAGTACCTGCTCCATAGATCACACAAGCCCGGGCGGCTTAGTTACAGAGGCACGCTGGGAAAACATGTGTGCTCCAATTAATGGGTCATTGTGTGTCCCACTCAGCCTTAATATCGCGCTTTTCTGAAGGGAAACGATCCGCCGGTGGGGGTGAGAAACTTGTTTCAGAGCATCTCCAAATCATCCAGGAAGTCTCCACAAGTCACGATACTGAGACATGGACGTGTGTGTGTGTGTGAGTGTGTGTGTGTGTGTGTGAGGGAAATGTGGAGTGGGAATTTCACCCCTTTTCACAGTGAAGTGCCAAACATTGTTATATGTTTTGGTACCGTTTAACCGAGTTTCCACCCTCATGGTGCAGCGTTTTTTCATTGATTCACTGAGATTCTCAGTGAAATACAGTCTGAAGTCTGAGTGTTATTTGAAGTGTCCGCTCTAGACTATCACAGTTTATATTTCTTATGTCGTAATTTGCACGTAATTTTGCTCGAATTTCTCATCGATGATGGCTGAAAACGATATTTAACATTTCATTTAATCAAACTGAATCAGATTCACCCTCAGGTGAATCATTTTTACCTCCACCAGCGCAAAAAACTTCTCCTACTAAAAGCATAATTTGAATCCTTTACTGGTATTTTAAATTCTCAGTTAGTGATTTGATTTCTTAGTGTGTAACAGGCTACATGTTGAACGTCAGAAAAAGGTGTGTCACTATTTGGCCTACCTAATCAATAATGGGTGTTATTAATGAACCACAACAACTAATAATAATAATGATATAATAATATACATATTCTGCTTTTGATTTTCCTTTTATTCACTTAGCTGAGACATTATTTCTAATTATGGTATGAGGGTGTATTAGGGCACTATTACTGTTCAAAAGCACCAATAAAAGAACATCCATGGTGGAGATGATACCTGGCTTGGTTTGAAAGGAGTCTCATGCACGCATGGACGTCTTGTGAAGCAGACCGAACCTCTGGAGACCAGGACCAGGACTCTGTTTGTCCTTCCTGAGAACAGTTTATCAGCATGAAGTCCTGCAGGAGAAACCCGCAGCCTGTAATTGTCACTGAAGCTCGACGGCTTGACTTCCCGCTCGGCGCTCCGCTTGCATGGTGCACTAACCAGGTTAATAATTATCCTCTAAATGCGGCCGTTTGCCCAGAAATTGCATTAGAAAATCATTACCGATGGAAATTATGAGCTAAAACAAGTTGTTGATTAGGTGTTTAGAGCTAAAGGCTCCTAAAGACGGCAGTAGGTTCTGTGGATGCGTCTGTGTCCAAAAAGCTCCGTATTTTTCCTCCCTAGTGTGATTTCTCTTTAAAACTCAGTCATCTCTGTGAGTCTGTTTTCTATCCTGTGAGGGCCCTGAACTCCCTGGGAATACTTTCCCTCTGTTGCATGACTCCCAGGAGCCACTGCTGAATAAAACAGGCCTGTGGATCATTTCAGTCCCATTAAAAATGCCTGTTTATGTCCAGTATGGCCGCCGAATTTAAACGACTCCCCCAAAAATGACTGTTGGATGTTGCGCAACGAAGTCATTTTGCTTCAGGATGCAAATATTTTCATTTGATCTACATGCTCTGTTTAAACGAATTATGTGTAGCTGTGAGGGCCACACTGTAAATCCCACATAGCAGTGACTGAGTCAATTATGAACAACAAGTCGCGTGTAATAGGTTAAATACAATATAAGGTCTTTTTCACCTTCTTTTCAGGACTCACTCACTCTTTATCTTCGGGTTTTATATCTAAACCGTCTTTTTGCCCAGCGTGCAGCAGCAGGAGCCTGAGAGCTGACCAAGCCGGCTGAGTTTAATGATGAAACCCTTTGGGCCTTTACGCACTGACCCTGATCGCGGCTGGTTAATAGGTGGCCAAATCGCTGCGCATTACAAAAACAAAGCGGAGCAGTCTGCTGTTGTTCCGTACCTGCTGTTGATCTTCCCCCGAGGCTCCGGAGGAGACTCACCGAGAGTCTGACCGAAGTCTCCCGTGCGCCAGACTTTTTCCTGCCAAACTCTGCTGTAGGAGTTCATTATTCCTGCGGGGCTGTCGGTGCCTGTGCGACCATTTGAATCTCCATTTAATATCACTGAACATTCCTGTGGACGTGAAGCGTGGAGTTTTGTTTTAATTGTATTATCCTGCCTGGTTTACACTGGGCACCACAATGTCCTCAGATTACAGATTAATGATTAGGGGAGAGCTGGCTGAGAGAGTTGTAGCATGTTACACATTGGCCAGTCAAATCAAATAAAACTATTATAGATTTAATTTTAATAGTTTTAATAAGTAACACAAACAAATGGTACAACAGCCCTATTTGTATGTGACAATTTAATAAACCACCACATGTCGTTTATTCAGCAAACAATGGAAAAAATACCCAATAAATATAAATATGATTGGACAGCTCAATGTAAAAATGGGACTAACAACATTGGTGTGTAGGCACATGGTACAGATGGTCCCTGACAGTTTGGATTAAAAAGAAACACAGATTTGTCCTTGTAAAGAGCTGCTTTTACAGCTTTGTGTGCACGTTTTAGAAAAGACATGTATAGCTGTAAATTATGAGAATTAAATGAAATATTTCACATTCTAATATTATCTCATCACGATAATCCATTCAGTATCAATAATGTCTTCCAGTGAGATATGGGTAATATATAAAAACAGACACAGCAGTAATTAAAACACAATAAAGGTCCTTTAATGTAAAAAAAACCAAAACAAAAACAGCTCATTATTGTTTAGAGAGGATATCCAGATTTTCTGATCATCAAAGCTTCTTCTGATCAATGCATTTAATTTGTCACATTAAACAACAGGTGAGATTCAAAGCTAGCTTCCTGTAGTTCACTGTGAGTTCCAACTATGGGACAAGATGAGGGACAAAGTGAGAGAGGGGTTCATTTTAGTGCTGCCCTCTAGTGGCCTTAACAGGATGTTCTGTTATGGTGTCCCACCTGAGAAGTTATAGTAGAGACAGGTTTGATCATACTGTGTTTTATTATATGAGTTTAAAATCCCTTGAATCTGAATAATGATCCTTGTGGGACTGATTGTGAATTACTGTGTTAAAGTTCTGTTCCCAGTGATGTTTAGAAGTCTCGATAATCCTTCACCACATTAGAAGTTCACAAAAGTCTCACCAATGACCTTAGAAAGTGCAGCAAGTCAATTAACACTATTTCCAATGTTTGATGCATGTTAGAGTTTTAATGGGGGAAACCTTGAATTCAGGTCTTGTAGAAAAACCCTTGACCTTTTTCTCCACATGAGATATATTGGTGTTTTTAGACCACTGCTGCCATCCAGTGGGAGAACCGAGGCAGAGCATGTTTTTAGGGTTTAAAAGCTCCTGCAGAAATCAGCTTGAGTTCATGTCAAGGTCCAGGAGGTCCCTCTACTACTTGTTTCAGGGGAAAATGTGGGAATATTTGTCAGATCAGACATTAAACCCTGAAAAATACCAAACCACGATTTGTTATACAACTAAAATGTGCAGTCACTTTTAAAATTTTAAATCGATCTGTAACAGAGCCACAAACACTAGTGAAGCTTTCCAGAAACATAGAACTAATCATGAAAGTCCCAATAAACCAAATAATTCAAACTCATTTTAATTGATGCACAGAACCTAAAGACACCTCAGCCTGAAATCTTTGAAATCATCTTATAAATCACAAATCATTTATATCCTGAATTCTATATTAGTCTGTTACACTACTGATAAACCACATTAGTACTGAATGCTGGCTGTATTTACTAATGAACTGGCTTGTAGGTGCAGGTCTCTGGTCTCTCGTGTCCCTGAAGCTTCTCCATGATGTTGATTAAAACCACCCGGTTCAGTCAGACTGCAGAGGCCCGCTGAAGCTCCGGGCCTCCCTCTCACCTCCTCCATGCGTTCATTAATAAACTAATTGGCCATTTTGTTTCGCATTAGCGTTGTGTGCTCAGCTAATCTGTCCCACTTAAATACTTGGAAAATTTCACCCCATTATAACGAGATGGGGAAAGTAGCACGTCGCTGCGTTTGTGCCACCCGCTTGAGAAGTGCGGTCGTTTAGCCACCTGTGCGGGGGCCCCGCTCCTCCACCGGCTCCCCTCCTCAGCATAAACAAACATCCCCCTCTTAACACGACCGGGAGAAATAAGAAACGAGTTCATACCAAGAAAAGGTGTTTATCTCGATCTATTCAGAAAAGATGGGGCTTTCGAGCCGATTTTAAAGCATTTTATGGCAGTGGCGTAAACCTGAGAGCTTGTGAAAAGTTTATTATGCAGATTTTAAAGCCACATGAGCCACATTACACACCCAGTCTCCCATTTCAGCGCTACGGCGATGCCATGTGAGATAAAATATCATTAATATATGTCAAACGTGATTAAGGACAGCCATTAAAAAGACCTGCTGTGAAGAAAAAAAATCAGTGTATAACAGCTGAGTGTCACAGACACACTTTAGTCCGGGCTCCATAGATGGTGGTGTGCGTAAAAGACGCACGTTGGATACGTTTGGACACGTAATGTCCATTATGTCCAGCCGCCCCAAGCTTCATCCTGTCGGGGTTCCAACTTGCTTCACGGTGTTTTATGTCTCCGGAGCTGCTGTTTCCTGGCAGAGAAAGCAGAAACGGCCTGTTCTCCAGAAACACGAGGATGGCCGCTTCGCATCAGGAGAGCTCCTCACGTCAGTGCCCGTGTCAGAAGTCATTGTGCGTCTCAAATGCGGCCCTTTCACGGCGAGACAAAGAGCAGCTTCCACTTCAAACGCTTGTAATGAAAGCTAATGACTATTAGATGGAGAACAGGGGCCCTCGCCTCTGCAAATAAAATGCAAAGGAGGATTTCTGTTTTACAATCGCCTACCCTAAAACGCGAGATGGTGCACTGTCCTATTGGAGCTGGAGGTTATTGCTCTCCATGAGAACTTTCACACCTTCACATTACATCTAAACACTCATGTGACCAATGCATTTGCATTCAAGGAGGAGAAAAAGCGTGTTTTAGGTGCGTTTGTAGGTGTTTAAAGATACAGCTGAGTAATGTAGACACACTGAAGGAATATTTGATTATGATTTGAGGGTTAAAACCATCCAGCGATGATTTAATGGACATTTGCCTGATAAAATCCTCACAGAAGAGACCCGTCATCCTCATGAAACTTAGATAACCATATATTAGTATATTTCATAATGAGTTATCTATGTATTTGCACCTAATTGAACAGCTTTCACGCAGTGGTTCTTCAGTGGTTCTTTGAGGGAGATGATGTGCTATATTGCACCGCTGCATACAAAGAACCTGTTAAGCTCCTGTATGGTTCTTTAGATTTTTTCTGCTGGTTCTTCAGTTTAGTTTAGTTTAGTTTAGTTGGGTAAAGGTCTTCTTTTGACAAAGTATGTAGCACTTTTAAACGTAGTCACTATGTAAAGCACCAAAAGTGATGATGAGCCACTTTTAGTGTTATATTTCGCACCCTGTTTGTTTGGTGTGTATGATTCTGACCAAAATAATGATGGATCTCTCCCTTTATGCTGCTGTCTTTTACAGCTTGTTTGCATTACACCGATTTTCAGGTCTGTCCGCATGTTTCAGGATTGTTTTAGTGAACTTATTGAGTCGAAATCCATTTCCCTGGCAGGTTGTACTTGACTCATCTTAGCTGACTTGTCATTCATTTTACTTTATCTATTCGATTTTCATTTTACCAGGATGGTTTCCTGAGATCACGATGTTTCTTCTCCATGGGAATCTTTGACAAAATTGCCAGCAAATTTCGAGGCAATAAATAATTTAACAAATACATGCCTACAAATAAATGCCTCCCAGAGCCCAAGGTGAAGTCTTCGAGTGGCCAACAGTTTCAACCCCAATTGTGTTTAAACTACTATAATATAAGAGAAAAGAAAGAAAGTAGGGTTTATCTAGTGTAGTAACAGTTAAAAATAGGGCCGTGCAAACAGTAAAAAGAAACATGAGCAACAACAGATCTAAAAAGTCACAAACACTAGACAGCAGGAGGCGAGACAAAGGCCAAAAGCAGGAAACGCTCACTTTCTCTCTTTTACTAAAATTACTTAAACGATGACTTGAGCTGTCAGAATTGTTGCAGATAAATTTCTAACATCAGCTAATTGTCATCTGTTGAAAATACAGTATAAGCCAGCAAAGACCAAATACATGTTGCATCTGCCACCAAGACAAAGTATGTAAGGTAACAGTCTCCTTTCATAAGGAGCTTCAGTTCAGAGTCTAAAGAAACTGAGCCGTTGGCTTGTTTCCAGCCGTTAAGGTGCCCTGTGCTAATTGGGACGATGAGGCCGGTGACCCTCCACCCCTCCCTCTCCAGGACTCTCCAGGTTTTCCCAGGCCTCTGACTGCTTCTTTCTTTCACTCAATGGGATTACGTTGGGCTGTGGAGAGAGGAGAGGAGGGGGAGCTCTGATTCCCGGCTGATCACATCAGAAACGGCTCTCCGGGGTTTTTACACAAATTCTGCTCCTCCATCAACGGCGCTTCAGCCCTAATCAGACCGAGCGGGGACACCAGGAGAGAGCAGGCAGGGGGTGGCGGACAGGAGACAGAGAGAGAGATCAACTCTGTTACTGTTTATTAAACTTCTCTCTTTGATACTGTTACCTCCTCCATCACCTCTGCTGCCTACTGTTTTGGTGGAGGTTTTTTTTCCACAGTTTGATCAGTTAAATCAGTCACTGATGGAAGAAGAAAGTGAATTCATATGTCTTTGATGTATTTACATACTGTGGACTTAACAGGCCCAAACATGCCCCAACATTACAAACAGTTTCATCAAAGTTGATTCCTGAAGTAACTTTACAATTTGCATTTCATCTTTCTGCTCAGTTTCATGTGTAAACGCCAATTTAACGCCTCTTTAGGCCGGATGTTGCGTCTCATCATTCAGTTAGATTTTGATTCACAAAGTCCAGATTCAGTTCACTTCAGTCAGTTACATCAGAGAAATACCAATATTTCATAAAGAGCTTCTCATAATTCATCCTGGGAGCTTAGATTTGTTTCACGCTCGATAAATGAGCAGCACTGTTTGTAAAGTCCACTAAATTATGAACACTTTCCCAGTTATAAAACTGTGGACCCAACATTTATTTTCTTTGGAATGACACATCTATATTCAGGCCTAGGTCTTCTTGCAGCTAGACATGGACTTTGAGTACCAGATCCTTCAAATAAGTAGAGGGCATACACTTTAATTAGCACTTTGACAGGATAGAAACTGAACTTTACTACTGATTATCTTCTTATATATATATATTTAATGTAAAAACCTGTCGTAAAGAAATGTAAGGATTAAAGATGGAGACCCCTGCTCTGTGTTCCCATCAGCTTTCTTTAATATGACAGAGTTATCCGCAGGACAGGACTTTCAGGTTGACCACCCCAATTAGCTGCTCTGATGGACTCATTTGCTACATCCCAATCCTTTCTGCACGCTGTCCTCTCTCCTGTTTTATCCCTCATGTCTGCCAGTCAGGCCTCAGCGGACAGCATGAGTCCCTTTCCACCTGGAAGGAAAGACGTTGGGTTTCAATAGAGCAGAGACGGGACACCTGCCGGCGGTGGGTGGGCATGTGGGAGCCCGGTCCATTGAGAGGCAGTGAGAACAGGCGTATTGACCGTTTAAAGAGATTAAGCAGTGAGACCCAGCTCTCTAGCCTCGAGACAGACTGACCCCTACCACCCCGGGTTACAGATATCCCAGCTAATCCCTCTGCTGGTTATTTATTTGCTTAGGTTAAATCAGAGGGGAAGCAGAGTCTGTCCCAGACCTCAAGCATAAAATGAGTTAGATCAAACCAGAGAGGAAATGTCTTACCATGTCCCCCTCGTCTTCAGATTGGGCACATGGGCGAGACGAGAGGAGCAATGAGGAGAGGTCAGAGGCTGTGCTGGTGATCTGAGGGGGTTTTCTCTCTCATGCTCAATCAGTTCCTGATACTAATAATTTAAATGAGGTTTTGGGAAAGCCTCATCTGATTGTTTGGTGAGCAGAATCTCATCACACCAAGTTTATTTTTAATCTGCTCAATGGACATTATTCACGCCTCTGGTGTGTGAAGTAAACATGTGCTTTATTTGTTCTCCCTCATGGTTTAACATCTTTCTCTCACACATTAAGAATAATCACCAAATAAGCCACAAAGTTGAAATTTGGAAAAACACATCTTTAAGTGTAATTTATTAAGAGTTCAGGCCTGTGTGGGTGTAATTAGATCAGATTTCACTTAACAGCAGCAAAACAAACCCACAACTGTCATCAGAGTTTAATTTGAGTGTTGTTAACTCCTGATTGGTGGGATGTCACATTTTCCCACATGAGCCCTGCCAGGTTGAACTAGTGAGAGAAAACATCGCAGACAGAAATATCTATTCAGAAATAACTAAAACTGTGTATTAATGTGGGACCACAACTCTCATCTCAGCAGAAACTGATTATAAAGGTTAAGGTTTTATCAGTTCGGCTGTACATGTGCAGTAACATGCAGACTTTACTTTAACTTCCGGTGCTCGTGCAAATAAAAAGGAAACAGGACATGGTTGCCATTAGTGTCATAAAATATATTTCTGAATATTTCATTCAAATGTACAAAAACACATGAAGTGGACTCATCAAAGAGCAATAAAAGTAGGAAATTAAATATATAACTATACATCTATTAAATATCCATAGTAGGAGACACAGGCCTCCTTTCTCAGCAGTATGTACAAAAAGTTTCTTCAAAAGTCCAGGGCTGTTCGGTCAGCAGTGGTCAGTGGAGTCATCAGACACGTCAATATCCACATCCAGGTCGGAGAACTCCTCATCCTCATCTCCTTCATCTCCGTGCCCTTGAGATCCGGGACTTTTCGGCGGAGCAGCCAGGCCCAGTTTGGCCAGCTTGGCCTGCTGCTGCTCCAGACTCTGTTTGCGCCACTTGATGCGTCGGTTCTGAAACCAGACTTTGACCTGGAGACAACAACAAAAAACACAGCTCGCATTTAGAAACATTGTTTTAAGAAATGTGTGGAAACGTGTTTCTACGGCAGCTTTTAACAATTATCATTCTCCGTATTTTCTTACCTGAGCTTCTGTGAGCTGTAAAGCTGATGCCAGTAGGAACCTCTCGGAGCCGACCATGTACTGCTGCCGGGCAAACTCCTTCTCCAGCCGGGAGAGCTGCTCGCTGGTGAAGCTGGTGCGCATCCGTTTCGACTTCCCACCTTTAGTTTTGAACGAATGCAGCCCTGCATTGACTTTGGACATTGACGCTGCAACAAAGAGACGACACATTAAAGCACACCGCCACGTGGTTCGGTTTCCTGACATTTGGATGTTTACCCAATAGTCTCAGTAATTTATGAAAACCACTCCAATTACCTTGTGCGTAAAAGGCTCCGCGACACGATGCCTGGTAGGTGAAAGGCGGGCAGCAGTAGACTGTATATCCAGGCTGTCCGTGGACCGCTGAGTGCAACATGTTTGGTGAGTAGACGTAAGGTGCCGCGGCTGCTGCCATCGGTAAGCCTACGTGTCCGGTGAGCGGCAGCGGCGCTGCTGGCTGATATTTCTCCCCGCAGTGAGTGGGACTCGCCCGGCAGCTGGTCGTGTCCTCCGGCTTGGCGAGCAGAGCATCGATGGTGAAAGATTTTCCACTGGGAGGCTTTGCCGGAGACGCGCACAGGCTGCCTGGGTACTGCGGGTACAGTGATGCTGGTGCGTAATTACGCACGGAGTATCCATAAGCTCCGACTGGTCTGGTCGGCACCTGCATTCTTCCTGAAGTGTAAAAAAGTGGAAAAGAAATAAGGTCTTTGCGGAATGTAGTTGTTGCTCCAAGTGCAGCAGGAGGAAGAATGCTGCTGCTGTGCGGAGAGTCCTCACTTATACTCCGTCCGGACACAGAGGTGTCAACAGCCCCCCACCGAGCCTTTGTCTTTCTAAGTAGCAGATGAGAGAAACGAACATCCCGACAACGTATCCAATTAATTGGTGGAGTAATACAAGCTGGGATTGTCAAACATCCTAACCCTTTGAATGACAAGGCTTTTGAAGAGTCGTGGGGGCAGGGGACTCAGGAGATTTACTGGGCTACAAATTCTTGCATGGATCTTAAGTCCAAATGTAATCATTACCGCTGGGAAAGCCTTGATGTTACCAAATCATCTTATTTGGAACCTTTTAAGTCCTGGCTTGTCTACAGATGCTTTAAGCAGCGTAACAAGTCTCTTCACAATTGGAGGCCGACTTTAAGCTGTACAATTTACAGAGAGTCTGTTCACTTACTCTTCCTTTTATCTTTGATTCCAGACTATTTGACGCACTTGGTCAACCTCACAATTTAGGGATATTCAAGGCTCTGCGCTTATGTTTTTCACAAGCATCTGTAAATCAGGAATCACTCCTGTATGTAAACAGTCCATGATCTTTTTCCTGTAGAAAACGAATGTGCTCTATTTCCAAAGTGTGCCGTTTAACAGCAGCGGTGTCGCTCTTAAAACTGAATAACTGCCCTGATTGAGGCGTCAAATTCAGCGGGTGTGTTGCGGTGACAGAGTGGTGCTGCTGGTTTAACCCGGTGTCACTGCGTTAATCCACAGGTTGATCCAGTCCATCCTCTGAATGTCTGTGCTCGGACTGGGAAAGGCCTGAAACAATCCAAGTGGGGTTAAAGCCTTGAATCTGAAGGTGGTTTTATTTAATGTGATTTAATGTGTAAATCAGAGCCTGCTTACATTTCTGAAGACCCTTATTCTGAAATGCATCTTGGGCAGGAAATAATATCCTTAAACTGCTTTGTTTTATCGGTTTGGAGATGAAGCGCTCTGCGGCTTCTTTAAAGGAAGTGATTTGCTTTCTTACACTACCCGATGACAAAGACATCCTCCCTTTCAACTTGGATTATTGCCAGCTCTGCAAACTCTCCAGGCTCATTTCCATCATTTGGAGGTGGCGGAGAGGTTTCTCCAGAGCCTTAAGTAACTGTTAAAACACATTTAAACACCGAAGCGAACCGCTCAGTCCCTTTGACCTCGGAGGGTTTTATTTATTCTCCTGCGCTGACACTAGAATGTCTAATGAAGAGGGCAAACACAGACTTTGTCGACTCGGCCTGAACAATAAGGATGTTTCTTCTGATGCCTCTCTGAGCGGACCACCCACCCCAGGACCGGTGTTTGCTGGCGTGCACTGCAGAAAATCCCTGTCCTGACAAATCATTCAATTCACAGTTAGTGCTGAAACCTTTAAAAGACATAAAAGCTTCACGTGGAGAAAGGAGATGTCAGATGTCTCTAAGTCAAATCAGCTTGAAACAAATAAAAACGGAGGTTTAAGTTGGTGAAGAGTTGAGATCAGACAGAGGTTTAGAAAACTAATGAAAACATCTCTGCTGGTTTTCCTTGAAACTCTGCTGAATATGTTTAGTTTCGGGGCTGTTGGTTGGATAAAAGAAGACATTTGAGGGCATCCCGTCATCCCTGGGAACTTGTGATGCACATGTTCAAGTCTTCTGGACATTTTATAGGCAAAGTGATTAACCGATAATGACAATAGTCGACCCAGTTTCCACACCAGGTGGAACTGCTACTATCAGCCAAGTGCTCCTCCAGTATTCTGCCTAGAAAACAGACACTTGTATCATGAGATCAGGAGCAAAACCTCGGCGTCCCTGACTGACAGAGCCGCAGTGTTGCTGCAGGGAAGGCAACATGCCCTCCTTGTGTATTGGAGCCAGACAAGGAATACACGGACTGTTGTTGAGAGAGTCCTCTTTTCATAGTCATGGCCCGAGAGGAGAAAGAAGCTGAAGGGCTGCTCTCTAATAGCTCTATGGGCCATCCCTCTCAAATGAGGCCCTCACTGAAAGCTTGAAACTCCTCATCAGCACTCATTCATTCAGTACCTGCGGTTGGCTGCATGCAAAATGGTGACTAATTTTTTCATCACTTCTCAGTAGTTGTTTCTCCAGATATCCCACTGTGACCTTTCCTGACCAAACCTAACGTACAAACACAACTTCTATTCTAAAATCATGCAAAAATAGATAAAAGTATGGTTGTCTGTTGGTCTAGTGTATTAAAATGGGTTGTTTGTGGCATTTGGCTTGTGTTAGATATTAAAGATACAGAAATATTTGTTTATGAAACGATTAGCGTATAAAGAATCTCAGTTTAGCTTCTTTGACATCCAGACAGTCGTTCACCAGAATAAAACAGATTAATAGTTTTAGCTACTCTGACACTTAATGTCACATCATGTCCTTTTACAACACAAACAGTACACTATAAAAATAGTTACATGTCCTGTTTTCAAGATTTCAATTGAATAAAAGTAAGCAGTACGTGTTTCAAGTTTCAAAAATAAAAGTATTCATTAGGACGACAACTTGCATTTTACATTATTGGATCATGGTGATCCATGTTATCATGTAGATGAATGAGTTTGGGCTCATTTTAACTAGCTCACAGTGCAGGGGAGTTTATTTTATGCTGTTTAACTTAGATTAAAAGCTTTGAAAAAAGATTTTAAGTGACTATAACTGTCAAAAGTCAAATATTGCCTTCTGAAGTGAAGGAGAAGGAGTAAAAAGTAGCATAATATTGAAATGTATTACATTTCATCTTTGAATGTGCTTTAGATTAAAACTTTCAGTTGGTGCAGACATATATAGCAAAGCGTAGTTGAGTGTCTTTCTGCATATAAAAGCATGAGGTGTAAATTTGTCTCTATTCTTCTGCTTTATGCAAAGTTATTTGTGTGGATGCTCCAAATATTCCTGTATCCTGGCAGCATGTGAAAGAGAGCCTGAGCTCTTGTGCTCTGTTCCGTCTCACCTTCCAGCTCAGATCACACATGATTGAACGAAACAAAAGCATGGAGAAACACTGTCATCATTATTATTATTGAGGTGAAAGGGGGAGAGTCTTCTCACCTGCCCGACACATTTAACAGCCACTGTAATCTCGGCCTTTCCTGTCCACGCACATCCATCGCTAATGAGTTTATGAAGCCATTTACAGAACGATCCAGAGCGGCCTGCCTCTGCCACCTTGCTGCTGGGCCTGAGGGGTCATTACCGGGACCTGCTGGGCCTTGGCCCTCACCTTGACTATGAATGGGAGTCCAGTAAAAGGCCAGGTACGCTCCGTCTGGCTCCAATACACATTCAGGCTCTGCTGTAGGCTGATGTGTGTGTGTGTGTGGTTGTGTGTCCTATCAGCAGCATGAGGAATCTGATTTAATGTAAAGTTACAACAAACACCTGCTCTGGAGCTGCTGAAAGTCTGTCCGTTATTGATTCAGGTGAAAACTTTATGTGGCCAAATAAAAAGAAAGTGCAGTTTGAATGAATTGATGATAAGATCTGTTGAAATAACAGCAGTCTATTCTATTCAAGTTACAGTTTTCCAATTAAGAAAATCTTAATGTACAGGATTTAATGTGAGACAAAGAAACATCTGAACATGCACCAAGTTAAACATTTAATTTGATCTCGATGTTAATATATGAGAAGCATTTGTATCCGTAAGAGTTTGTGACGTCACAAATACACCAAATTATTTATGTCATTTGAAAAACATCCCATTGAAAGATAAATTATAATTAAGACACGTCAAGTCTCACGGCTCTCCTCAGTTCTTTAACTATTTGCACTGAACATTAGAACTTTTTTGCGTGTAAAGCAGTGTTGGTCTTGTTTCACTCGATTAAAAGTTTATTATCTCACCGTAGTTGTGTAGCGATTAGGTACCGTTAGATGATTAGTTATGTGAAAATATGACGTCGTATGACCCAAAAACTGTTCCACCACGGTGTTTTTTATTAATCCAGAATAACTTTATTTTAACCAATACATTGAACGCCCTAATAATTACACAAGATTAGATTAGATTTTGTAAGTCTACACAGTGCCGGTACCTGAGATGTACACAAAATAAACAAAGCAACTGTGAAATAAAATGCAGCATTATCACTTTTCAGATACGTACAAACCACACAAACCTGCATACGGTTGTTTCGTTGTCCTCATTTTAAGTAGAAACCAAGTTGAGTCTACACCTCTTTTAAAAGCAGCCTAATCTACACCTCATTAACACTTAGCAGACTGCATGCACTGTGGCTGTGTGTGAATAATTTCACCATACAGGCTCCCAGTTTGAGACTAAGGGAGCCTGAGAGGGACAGAATGAGTGAGAAACGTGAGAATTAGTTTCCCTCTGTGCTTTCGGCCTAAACCTCTCAGCCGTGGTTTTTCTCTCTGTACTATTGGCTAAATGGTTCAAACTCTAAATGATCGGACTAATTCCAGCATTGATTCTGCCTCTTTTCTACGTCACTATGCAGATTCTGTGTGTTTTTCATTTACATGTGTGGCAGAATGGAGGACCTCCAGTCACTGCAGCTCAGTCCTCCAGCTATAAACAAAGATTAGCATTGACACCAGTGCTGTGAAGTGCCACTGTACGAGCTGCTCTCCTCTGGGCTAATAGTGGCCGTTCAGACCAGAAAGCCCTCCATCCACTCACAGAAATGACCATCCATTTCATTACCACCTTAATGAGGGATTAACTTTCTGCCTGAACGGTATCTGTTGACCGACACGATGGTCCCGTCCTGGGAAAGGAGGATGTGTGTATTCGACCCGTCTGACTCTGAATTTATACAGAAAACAATTCATTTGGCAAAGGAAAGATTCAGAGCAGTGTGTGTAGGGACACACTCTGGGATGGGGTGTCGGTCTGTGTCTGTACACTTTGACCGAGCAGCTATTTGATGGATTTCCATTAAACGTTGCTCAGATGTTCATGGCCCTCTAATAGATGGATCCTAATGATCCTCTGACTTTTCTTCTAGTGGTTTATCTTTTTTTTTTTTTTATCAACCATGTTATGAGTTGTCATGAAATTCAAACAATGACTTTTTCTGATATCTTTTGTTATGACTAGATGACTGCAAAACTAATGCCTTTCCCATCAGCCTCAGCTGAGCCTCACAGAGCCTCCAGCGTGGCTGTAGACTTGTGGTCTGGCTGCATTTTCGGGACAGGTGTCAGGTTTGTGTAACGCTGTTTGTTGTTATGTCTTTAGACTGATTGTGAAATTGGTCGTTTCATGTGGGTTGTGACTCTCAAAAAGCTCTTTCACACTGTAGATCTATGGGAAAAAACTTTTTTGGGTCCAGTGGCATCACATGACTGTTGTAACTGCACAGTTTGGCCGCTATGTAAGGTTGGCTTCAAAGCCTGGAGCTCTTCCTTCATCACAACCTTCGATCTGGACTCCACTTCACTCCCAAATGGCAGGTGCGCTTGGAGACGACTGTGAGAGGGTCTGTGAACCCAAAAGCCGCTGCTTTGCACTCCCGGGCTCGGAGAGGTTTTCGCCACTTGCTGAAGGTTTAGCTGACTCACATGAATTTTGATAAATAAGAATTTTGACTTTCATTGCAGCAGTGAAATCTGAACAAATAACTACTCTGTTTGGCTACTAAGCTAAACATACAAAATGTTGAACTGGACCTTTAAGTCCAGTGTAATCCAGTGTGTGGAAGCTCTCTTATTTATGGAAGTTTCCTTTAGATTTCCATTCTTATTAGGTTGTATTTATTTTTCTCTGCAGTGGACAGACATTAACAATCTTAGGATACAAAAGTATATAGTTTGATTCTGGAGCCTATGAGGAGTTCATCAAGCATTTTATTTGCAATGTGGTCAAACCGTCAATGTGTTAAAGGTCAGCCGGTAACTCTAGAGGGATTTCATTCATCTTTTTGTAGAGTAAAGTTTAAACTTTCTCACATAGTAAATATTTCTAACTTGTAGGTGGTTTGGCCATCGGTTTCATGATAAATGCGTAAAGTCCTGTAGACATTTCACATGTGGGCTGATGTGTAAGTCCACTTTATGAAACCACTCACTGCAGTGTTTTAAAGGAGCCCCTTCCCAGGTGCTTTGAGTGCTCTGTGGTGCCCCCCCCTCCTCTCCCTCTTTAATGGAGGTGAGAATTGGCGGGTTGGACTTTAACACTTGACCTCTGTTTACACTTCCTGTGGGTGTCAGGGCTTGTCCATAAAGCGCTGCTAGCGGGGCTCTGCTGCATTGAAAGGAGACAGAGAGCGGCCGAGCACCCCAGCGCTGCGAGCTGAATGCACCGCTGCTCCTGGGCTGTGATTATTAGGACAGGCCATTTCCTCTCTTCACATTCTCTGTTTGCTTATATTACTGCCACACTTCCTCGACCCCCCACACACCTCCTCAGGCCTTTTATAGGAAAATGATGACAAGCCTGCATATTCAGCCTGACTGTTGTTCTCAGCTTCTGTCTGGATTTAATGGGTGTTTTCAGACAGAAAGGGAGAACGTAGTTATTTTTGACCATGACACTGTGACTCCGAGCCCCTCTCATTTTTGTAGTATTACAACTAGTTACTTTCTTGATTATTTAATTGTTTGGTCAGTTAAAAGGTCATAAAACTGAAAAATCACAGAATAGTCACAACACCTTCAGATTGTGTGTTTTTTCTGACCGCCAGTCCAAAACCAAAGATGATCAGTGTAAGATGAGGGAAAGCAGTAAATTGATACTGAAAACTGTCTCACAAACACAAAGTTATTATAACATTTCTGTGTGTTTGTGGTGAACATACAGACCAGTTTTAGTTCTCGTTGTACACTTTCAGTTTGTATGGGTGCTGAAGTTTGGCCCCTAACTTTTCTTTTTCAATCAGTTTCTCAACCCATATGACAGTATAATTCAGTTTTTATCAGTTAAGACATGTCTGTTCAGGCCCAAGTACACCAAAAATACAGAAAATACACAAGATGAATCATAAATTAATTATTCATCATGAAACATGACCACAGTTTCCTCAGATCTCCCTCTTACCTTTGTGCAGCAGATGTATAGCAACAAATAATGAGTACAAATACAGAATATTAATCATTTATAATAAGCAATTCTTCAAATAGCCTCAATTTATCTTCAGAAAAACACTGTCATTGTCAAAAGAAAACAATTTGTTTAACTTTTTCAGACAAAGAATCTAATGCTTTTCTCCTCAGGCTAATAAAACCCTTTAAACACATAAAAATGTCAGAAATTCATTGTAATGAATGCAAATAATGAACTTTTGACAAAATATGACTTATATGAATTGTGTTATATATTGGCCCAGATGTGTTGTGATATGGGTTGATTGTGTTTTATTTCACCTTAAAAACACCTGCAGGGCTCTCAGCTGCAGGCGGTGGAAGAATCCAGTGAAACTGAATCTGGTCCTTCACACTCGTAGAAGAGGTGTCAATCGTGTACACAAATAGGTGTTTATAAGTATAAGTGTTTCTACTTGGTAGCATGTATTTAAAAAAGAAAGACAGACATGTAATGACATTCTCCTGGAGAACACATTTTTTGATTGACATTGATTGATTGATAGACTAAATTATCATTCCTTTGGGTTTCAGCGTTGCATTAGAGGACCTGCATGCTGTGAGCAGGTATTTATGTCATTTAAAGAACTCTTTCTTGGGAACTTGGGAACCAGGAAATTTGAAAGGCCCTGAGGGTTGAATCTGAACAACTTGAGTCAACAGAGAAAATTCACCAGCAGCAGAAAGAGTGGCGCAACAAACAAATGAAGGAGCATGATGAGCAATATAAAAAGACAAACCAGTCAGACCAGAAAAAAATAAAGCGGCTGTAATCTGACGTCAGTATTCTCAAGAAAGCGCTGAACTGCAAGCCCATACATAGTTCCCATGAGCCACCTCCCCTGGAAATTCTCCAACAGGATGTTTCTGACTGAGAAAAGGTGACAAATAGCTGATCAGAAAATGACTGATCAGATTGAGTTCCTTAAAAAGCAGAAACAACCAGAGGTTTTATTTTTATAGCAGAAATGCCTCCACATGTTCACACTTTCTTTTATTTAATCAAAATCACAAAGCATCGCTGAAGAAGCTCAGATGCCGAATGAATTTAGCTGAAAAGCTGAAAGCTCAACTGCCCTTTTGGGGTGTGTGTGACTGTAGTAGTGTCTGTTCATGAGGATGTTCTTCCTGGTGGTGATACTGTCGCTGTTGGTTGCTGTTGGGTCTCTCTCAGTAGTACTGCACTGTACTGTGCTGTAGTACTGAGTGGTAGCAGTAGTAGCTGCAGTATAAAGGACAGTTTACACCATTTTCCGGCTCAGTCTCTAATTATAACACAATCATGGGGCGATCAATCTAAACATCATTGTTATACCCATGCTTGCTTTTTGCTGCTCCCTCCTCTCCATCTTCTGCCTTCCCTGCAGGCCGCAAATTTTAAAGCATCCCACAGCAAGCAGCTGATCCCTCGTTGTTTCACCCCCAGCAGAGATGACATGAGCCGGTCAGTCCAGTCAGGAGGAGCAACATCCCCGAGATCACATCGGTTCATTCGGGAAGCGAGACTAATTACCTCGACATGAACAGGAAATAAATATCCTCAGCCAGGCTGGAGTGACACACAACTCTCACCAGGCGTCACATGACCATAACAACATAGCCTCCAGTCTGTCTATGTCCAGGCCTCCATCTAAAGTTTATTCATAATTCTTCTTCTCTCTTTTTTATTTGCCCCTCCCTCTGCTGCCCTCTCGTCCTCTCCTCTGTCCCTCTGCAGAGCTCTGGCACCGGGAAAGAAATGTATCGTGTTTGCAAACTGAAACCTGCCCTGTGTGATGACAAGACACGCAGCGGAACGTGCAGGTAACTTGAAGATGCGGCAGAGTGCGAGCACACACCGTCCTGGTGCTGATGCTGAGGAAGAGGGGCGGTTGCTTAGTGACAGGCTCCAACTCCTGCTGCTGCAGCAGTGATAGAGGGGGGGTGTAGCCATACTAGCCGCTGTGTACTGGGAGGATAGTAGTTAAAAAGAAGGCAGCAGAAGGTCCTAATTCAGCCTCATGCGTTAACCATCAGTCTGTCAGTAAACATATTTTCTGTCAGTGTCCTTGAGACACCTTCTCCTCTTCAGCTGTTGACTGCCTCACTATTGAGCTGCACTGAAGAAAGAGATTATTTAAAACTGTCAACAGTAATGAACCTGAGTGTAAAAACAGTTCATAGCACTGCCAGAAATGTGTAAGCTGAAGCCAGTGACTTATTGTGCCTACCCTTCTCACAATGCAGAACATATATGTTTGCAATTTATCTTCAAATTTCATCTTCTTTGTCACTCCTCCTTTTGTTGTTGTGGGGGCTTCCCCTTATATGAATTGAGCGTCTAAGGATAGAGGGAGTCATATACAGTACAGACTGTAAAGCCATTTGATTTGTGATTTTGGGCTGTACACATAACATAGACTTGACCTACACAATAAAACATTATGCTGTCACGCCAACACACAGATTCACATTCAAATTACAAGACTACACTCTCATCATGGTTTATTCAGCAAGCGGCAGGTCTGTAAACTACATATAAAGTCTTGTGGTAGATCTAAAAAGACACAGAATGTGAATGAAATGCATAAAAAGTAGATACAGCAAACAGAGCATGTCTGTCAGGATCGGATGAGCACCGAGCCGTGTAGTCACAGTCATTCTGAACCATTCAGCCACATGGAGCTGATGTGTGATAGTGTTCAGTAAGAGATTCACCAGCCACTTCAGAGCCACTAAATCAATTCAGAACGAGGGACATGTGAGCACTGCTGCTTCCCTCACATCCTGTCCATTCACTTGCATTATCCATCATTCTTTCATCTCTCCGCTCATCTTCTCATATTGCACTTATCACAGTTCCTCTCAATCCATTCATTTGTTAAAACAAAGCGTGTTCACCATCACTGTTTGTTTCACATTCAAGTCCATAGAATCAACTTAATTAATTCATTAATGTGAGGAGCTCGTTTCAAAACTTTTCACCGGATGAAACCAGAAAATATCCACGTTGTAGACCTGTGGGCTCTTGGATTTAAGATGAACAAGAATGGCAGTCGAGGAGCCTAAAATGTGAATCCAAACACTTCCCATCAAACTCCTCCTCAGCTCATTAAAGCCACTGCTGTGTGTGCTCACTCTCATAAAAGATGTGATGTGATTGTGATTTTTTTTTTCACATAGCTGCCCAGTCCAAAAAGATTTTTAAAAACAGCAAAAGTTATTTTAAGACTTTAAATCAATTATCAGAGAGTTGTAGTGATGACAGTGTGGTGATAAGCCAGAGAAATGTGTAGCTTAACTACACATGGTGGGAACTGCTTGGTGAAATGCTGTATGTTATCTGTTTAGAGTCATCTAGGAGCCCCACTTTCAACATCTTCTGGACAATAACACTGTCACAGGATATGTGGCAGAACATATTCAGTGTGGAATACAGGCACAATCACAGTCAATAAAATTTCAGCTCAAACAAGGAATACATAAATAATTTTTCTGGCAAAATCTGCTTTTTGGCATTAAAAGGGTACAAAGACTGGTGAAGGGAATAGCAGTTATTTAGATACACAAACACTTTTAACGGCTGAATGTGTTTGATGTTTGAGCCCACCAGATGGAGACAGAAAACTGGCTGTGCTGTATTTCTCCCCAGTAATACTGATGTTTGATTCTTAAATTTGTATGGCGTATGCTCTTGTGTCCGCTGACCAGTGTCCAATCTAAAGAAGAGCACATTTGGAGGATTTTTTCTCTGTGCCGCTTGTGATTTTCACCTCTCGACCTGTGGGCCCCTGTCAAAACAAGGAAATACAGACAAAGAGAGGGAATCACAGACGAATCCAGCACAACATGAAGTAACAGTCTTATAGTCAGGTTTGGTAGTACTTGGTATAATAACTCTGTTCTGACTCACTGGTTTCTTGCTGGATTTCTGTAGTATGTCGCGTGCAAAAGACAGAAAAGACTAAAGGGAACAGATAAAGAGAGAGAAAATGACAGTTAAGGCACTTCTAGCATTAAGGAAACCCCTTTACACAAAGGTTCAGTGAGGTATGAAGACAGCCTTTGTTAGTCACCTCCTCCACGTTAATGCTGGACTTTGCACTGGTCTCAAAGAGCCTGATGCCGTGATCCTTCGCCAGCTGTCAACAACAGACACACACCTGTTTACAGTTTCAGTCCATTCCTCAAACAATCCCTCCCTCTTCTATTTAAAAAGCAGGAAAAGTCAGCAAGTCTTAATTATTGATTATTACTGAATGATGGTACAGAAAAAAACATTGTTTTACTGCATAAATGACTTTTTCCAAATGAAAATAATACAAGACATTGAGTATAATTAAGTTTCTGTTAATCATCTCACCTTCTCTCCCGTCTCCCTGGAGACTTTCCGCTTTGCTTCAATGTCACACTTGTTACCTAGTAACATTTGACTGACCCCAGCTGATGCATTCTGGGAAGGATGGAATGCAGTAAATTGATTAGGGAAAGTTGAATCCTTATCTACAGGAATGTTTGCTTAGCGTGCAGCACATTTATGAGGAGATTAAAGTGAAGGAAAGCAGACGTCTTTACATCATCGTCACAATAAGCTGCTCTGCAGGGACTCGAGAGATATGGAGATATCCTCTCAGAAATGATTATTGATATTATGATTACTATAATGATTATTGGGTCTGTGTTCAGAGCAATTCTGGGTTGATAATTTGGATTTACGGCGCAGAGATGTGCTCTTCCTGCCAGACGGCTCCATCCTAAACTTTCCAGTGACAGGCCAGAGTTTTCTGGTTTGTCTGTGGAAGGTTATGAAAGGTTAGGTTTGCCTCCTGTAGTAGTCCATACTGTTCAGGGTGGAGAGCTCCATCCACTACAGCCTCTGACACAGAGAGAGGTGGTGGTCCGCTGGTCAGAGCTGCTGTGTGGAGAGGAGCACAAATCCACATCGTGTCCTCTGTCTCATGTGTTAATTAACACTTCACATTGTTTGTTACAAGCTTTCTAAAACCAACATTAATGTTTTTTAACTGTGTAGTTAAAACCCTCTCAGTTAATCCGTTAGTTTGTCCCAAAGTATCCAAGTTTTTTCCTCACTATTAAGTCTTATTAACAGTTGTGTACAATCAAAAGCTGTTCAATGAGAACAGAGCCAAAGACTCACACACACTTATGGTCACTTGTCCTCTTTCTATTCATGATGTTTCAGTTCTTAATCAAGAAACTTTCACTTCACTCAAACAGCATCAATAAACTGGCCTCCAGTGTGAGTATGTGCAGCTTTTCTTTGTTTCACATAATTCATTCATCCATTATCTATACTGCTGATCCTTAAGGGTGGCGAGGAGGCTGGAGCCAATCCCAGCTGACACTGGGTGAGAGAGGCAGGGTTCAGTCATTCACAGGGCTGTGAAAATAACAGCTGGATGCAGCCTTGGTTTGTTCAGTAAAATGAAGCTCCAGAGAAAACTGTTTGGGTGAACTAACCCTTTAAAAACCACCAGTTGTGCAATGGGCCTGCTCTCATGACTCATGATATACATCCAGTTGACTAAGCATTGTTTTTTTCCTTGTTGTTTTGGCTAAGTAGAAACACTCTCACTTCTTTGATGCTCTTCATCCAGTTCTGAATGTTTTCGAAGGACTTCTCGTCTGTGATGTCGTACACCAGGATGATGCCCTGACGCAGAGCGGGGGGGGAGACACACAAAGACAGAGGATTTAAGGAGTCAGTGAAAGGTACAGAGCGAGCACAAAGGGGCAGTGATGTCAGCCTGATTAGCCAGTCTGCTTGTTCTGCAGGCGTCCTGCGCTCACCATGGCTCCTCTGTAGTAGGCTGTCGTAATGGTCTTGAACCTCTCCTGCCCTGCTGTGTCCCTGCACAAAGCACACACACACAAACAAAGTGAGGAAACGGGGCACTGATGTGTGGAGATCAAGTTGGAGGAGAATGCAAGACGATGAATTTAATCTACATTTCACACTGCTGTAGCGAGCTGGATCTGCTGCAGCAGCGACACCCTATGTGACAGGACATGACTCCATGTCTGATGGATACTTGGACTACAAACCCTGTCATAAAGTTCCCGATTTGGAGAACAAGAGGGAGGTTCCTCTTTCCTCTCAGGAGAAAAAAAACCAGAGGCATGCAGAGGACAGAGGGACATAACTCTACGGATTACTCAGCGTTATCTGCTTCACCAAATCACAAAACACAGCATTTCCAGACAAGCGACCAGCCGTCATCTCTTACCACACTTGTAGTTTCACTTTCTTTCCATCCACTTCGATGGTTTTCACTTTAAAGTCGATGCCTGGGGGACAACAAGAGGGCAGGAGAGGAGAGAGAGAATGAGTTAAATGCCTCAGATATGAACTAAACACACACACACACACACATGGCAGAATATATAGGTCACCCTCTCATGGGTGGAGGCTGATTCACTGGGATTTTGACCCCCTCGGAGCACGGCCTTCCACACAGACATAATAGAAAGAGTCCTGTAGGACACACTGTTTGTTTTTTCCTGCAGGATGGACAGACAGACAGACAGACAGACAGACAGAGGGGGGCAGAGGAGGAGGAGGAGGAGGGGTTGTCCTGTGAAAAAAAAAAACTGCATGCCAGAAAGCCATCCATTCTTCTGGGAGCACAGAGATGGTAAAAGAGATAGGAATGAGGGTGGGTGGACCCTCTGAGAGCCAAGTGAGAGGAATGAGATGTGAGGGAGAGATGGGGGGGGAGAGACAGCACACACAGTCACCAGGAGAGAGAGAGACAGAGAGAGAGACAGAGAGAGAGAGAGAGAGAGAGAAAAGAAATGAGAGACGCACTGGACGAGTTCAGACACGCAAACAGTCTGAGAAACCCGTTTGGTTGTGTTCTGGGCATCAAATAGAGGAAGAAAGCAGAACATGATTCATGCCCCAAGTGTGAGACAGGCCAGTCACAGGCTGCTGCAGAAAAGTCTCTGGTTACAAGGTTAGAAAACATTTGCCCGAGACAACGTACCGATGGTGGAAATGTATGTGGAGTTGAAATTGTCCTCAGCAAAACGAATAATCAGACATGTTTTCCCCACTCCGCTGTCCCCGATGAGCAAAAGTTTGAAAAGGAAATCATACTTTTTCGCCATGGTTGGTGCTGTTCTCCAGAGTTACAGCACAACTATTAAAAAAAAAGGGGGGGAAAGTTTGGGTTGTCGCTCTCTGGAACTACTTTTCATCCACTCCAGTCTTCGTGATTGTGATTAAAGAGACTTTTTTTTAGCTCTGTGTAATGAGTGGATCCTCTTTCCCCTTTTTCCTTGACTTCTCTGCTCCCCCTCAATGCCTCCGTGCTCTGCAGAAAGAAAAACCCTCCATCCAAAAGTTGAGCCGCCTCACAGCCGATCAGTCTTCATCACAGAATCTATTCAGGATTCATTTTGATTTCCCTCCAGCAGACAATATCGCTCCATTTACTCACACACCGGTGTGGCGACGTGTTTTTCAGCCTCCCACACACACACACACACACACACAAACTTGCTATCGGCCCAGATCCCAGATCCGCCGACAGGCTACGTAGTGTGGGAGTGAGTTACAGCCCACAGACCTGCAGGCACCAACATGTCCACAGGATGGAGCCGCTGGATCAGAAAATAAGACTAATAAGAGAAAGTGGCGGAAATCAACCACGATAAAAAAAAAAATAATAATAATTTTAGTTTGCTCTGGGAATTAGAGGTTAAATGTTACATGAAAATAGAATGATTTAATTGTGAAAAAAAGGCTGCCATTTTTATAGTCCTAATCAATTTAACGTGTATTGAGAGTAACAGAAATATGTTTCATTTTTATTTATTATAATTTTTAGTTTTGCTAATGTATGTAAACATCAGCAAATATCTGAAATAAAAAAGGCAGTTATCTAAAAAATAAAAAAATAAAATAAAATAAAATAAAACTTACTTCCGCCAGGTCCGTCAGTCAAACACTTCCGGTGTGTCCTCAGTGTGTTTTTCCGGTGATCGTCCAGACATGCCTGTAAGTATCACCACGGTGTTTATGTTCATCTCCCGGTAAAAAGTGTTTTAATTGAGGAGGATCTACTACGATACCAACGGTGTTTTGTTTCTGTTACAGTTTCTGTTTTTTGCTCACTGTGAGGTAAAAATGTTCAGATGTGAAAACGGACGCTAATGGCGGAACACGTGCGACAAAGCAGCCCACGCGGCTCCTTTTGACTGTCAGTCACATGTCGATTTTTTGGGAGGGTAGAAACTGTATTTTTAAGACATGATAGGATGAAAATCTCCTTTTTGTAATATTTTCTCTCAGTTGAAAGTTGTGAGGCGTGTCGACCTTCGCTCCTCGTGATCGTGTTGTAAAGTTGTCAACTTTGATCGGAACTGGAATTCACCCTTTTATTGCAGGAAGTTCAAGACCTGAACGGGTCAATTTAGATTAGAAATCAGCTAAACTTTTACCTGTGTTTTCCTTTCAGCTCGCAAAGGATCTGCTGCACCCGACCCCCGAGGAGGAGAAGAAGAGTCACAAGAAAAAACGGCTTGTCCAGAGTCCTAATTCCTATTTTATGGATGTCAAATGTCCAGGCAAGTTTGTTCAGACAATCCAGAGAAAAACGGTGTAAAGTAGCAGAGTGCAGATAAATAAAGTACCTAATTAAGTTAATATGTAGTAGTGGTACTCTGTTACGACTAAACACACATTTGAGTACAAAATAATAGAGAAAATTTGAGCACAATTATAAAAATATTTACAACCTGTACTTCTAGTTTTATTATGTAAGTAACTTTTATAACAACATAAACTTTACAACTTTATATTTAAAATGAGACGCCTAATGCAGGACTTCACCATCATTGCTTAGAATTCCGTTTTGATTTTGGTATTTTTATTCATGCACCATGAGTACTTGTAGTACTTGGATCAGGAACATTTGCCTTCATGTGTTGCCCTTTCATTGTTTCCTGTAGTGATCGGGGTGTCAAATAAGGCATACAGTGACACTTGTGACTGTTTGTTAAGTGAGTTTCTAGTGACTCATTTTACTCAAACGGCTGCAAGGACACAACGGAGATGAAGATGTTTGTGTTGGAAGCTGTCTGCTGCTCTCAGTGTAACGCTCTCATGGCTGTTGGTTGTTATGTGTGCAGGTTGCTACAAGATCACCACAGTGTTCAGTCACGCTCAGACTGTCGTGCTGTGTGTCGGCTGTTCCACGGTCCTCTGCCAGCCTACAGGAGGGAAAGCTCGCCTTACAGAAGGTACGGGAACACCAGCATACACAGTGGAGACCCTGTTCATCCATGTAGAGACCTTTTAAAATGCATACAGATACACTGTAGATGTGTCAGTTGGAGCATGGACTTCTAGTGCTGGTGTGCCACATGTTATACAGTGCCCTTATCCAAAAGTCAATATTATTATATATATTATTATTAATATTCAATATTAATTCAAAGCGCAAAGCTTTTATGCATCAAAATGTGGCAGCAGAACTTTTCCGTGCCATACGCCTCCAGATGACAGTGAGATATTTGCCTTTGTGTTGCCCTTTCATTGTATTCGTCATGAAGAGGGTGTCTACTAAGGCAGACAGTGACTCTTGTGGCTGTGACAGAAATTCATCATCATTGAGACGTTTCTACACAGTCAACCACAAGCACAAAAGCTTCTTCATTCACGCGTGTGTTTAGATCTCTGAGCCATAGAACAGAAAATACTTTACAATCACTAATCTGATATTTTTGATAAACACTCTGATGAGAGCACATTGAAGAAAATGATCTTCTACTATTTACAGTGTGTTAGTGAAACGAAACAGCTTCAGGCCAAAGAACTGATTAATTGAGAACACACTCGACAGCTTAATCAGTAATGAAAGTGATTGTTGCCGGCCCAGTTGTGTTCTGAGATGTATTTCTAATGTTCATTCTTTCCAAAAATAGTAGTTAGTTAGAATCAACACAAACTAAACATAATATTCGGTTTGGTAAATTGTCGAACTCTTGTTAAGTTTCCTCTTAAGTTAAAGCACAGACTTTCTCCATCATTCCTCAGGATGCTCATTCAGGAGGAAACAGCACTAGTTTGACCAGATGTGGTTGGACGCTGATTGAACTGAGCTTGATGGATGTCGAGTAACACTGCCATGGAGCTGACGCAGCGATGGGGAAAAGGAGAGCGGGGATACGAATCATGTAACATAAGGAGTCTCTCTAAGGAGCGTGCACAGAGAAGTGCTTGGCGTTGTTGAGATCCCACCAACACCACAGATTCAGTCACTCTTCTGTCTTAATAAATGTAGGTTGTTTTTTGGTAAAATAATCTTGCATGTTTGTCATCCAGTTTGTTCTTTTCATCTCATGATGGCTCTTAGATGTCATTTGTCTGGTAAAAGACACTTGTCAGCTCAGGACCCTGCAGAGACTTGCTGGTAAACGTCCGGGCGTTTGAGGATTTGGTTTCCTTCGGTCCCACACTGGTGTGGCCTCAGCAGCTTTTTGGCAAGTGATTTGCTTTTGTTTCCATTGAACCCTCAGTGATTATGCATAAACATTTACAGGAAGGTGAGGGTGTAAGGTAAACCTTACAGATACTGTCCAACAGCTGCTCAGCACTACTTCTTCCTTTGAAAGCACTAGACCAGTTCTAGGACAGGAGACGCACTGTGACTGAACTTCAAACACACGTGGCGTCTCTGCTGCTGTGTTACTATGTAAAATCTACACTCATAATTGAATAGCGACTAAATTTTAGAGCTAGCAGTAAAACCAGACACTAAATACATGCATACACCTGCCAAATGAACGCCACAGAAGTCAGGGTTTTAGTTGACGCTGACAGTGATGTCGTCAGTTCCTGCTCCACAGCCTGAGGTGTTGGTGCAGGGTTTGATTCAGGGAAAATCATCGCCGGCTCTGCCTCTGCTTCCCTAATGCTTGTAAAACACAAACGCAGCACACAGCGATGTCACACATAATGACATCACAGTGAACATTGTTGGTTGATTTACACGTGCTTGCAAGCTTCCTGTGAAAATGATGCAAAAACAGTCACACTATGCAGTGAGCTGCAGATAAGTCTGCTAAAACTGAAGCTTTTGGTTTATTCACAGCTTTTGTTCAGGCTTGTGTGCTTGTTGGCCATTTGCAATATATGTGACCGCATTTTGTTTGTACACCACATAAAGAAATTAAATCAGGAGTGAATGAAAACTTTCTTGTTGCTATGGTGACTTTTTTCTTGTGTCTTGCTTGTATTTTGGACAGCTTAAAAATAAAATCATGGTAAATGGGAATACGACTGATGTGCCTCCTGGTTAGTGACTGACTGATACATGATAAATGTCCTGTAGGCTACATTAATTTATTTTTCTTACCACGTTCTACCACAGTGATATTAAACAACGTAACCCTGTAGTTATCTGCTGATGGAGTCATTGTGGCATGTATTTATTTAGAGTCCTTGTAGTAAGACGGCTCATCTCAGCACTTAAAACGGCAAAGTAAAGAAAAATCCAAACAGTTCTGTGTAAATCACAGTTGTCAAATTTATTCAAACAAAACAATCTCAAAAATTAACAAATTATCAAATCAAATTACTACTATACACTACTATTACTCCTATTAGTACAGTACTACTGAGTACTATATACTATTACTACCATTTACTACTATATACTATTAGTACTATATACTATTACTATTCGTACTACTGTTACTTACTATCTAATACTATAATAACTATATACATTCACATGGTTTACAAAAGTCAAATCATTCGCCCCCCAAAAGGAAAAATTGGCTTTAAAAATCCTCACAAGAATACAAATAAAGAAAGAAATAGAAAATCATGTTTGTGTCACTTTCTGTGGTCCCTCTATGCTGATGAGGTCGGAGAAGGAGCCTCCGGTCTCCCCTCCTCTATGGCCTGCAGCTCTTCCTCCTCCGAGGGGGGACAGGAGTTAGTAGAGGCGACCTGAATTATCAAAATATTCTTCTCTTACACTGGCAAGTCGGTCTCAATGTCAGAACTTAAATTCTCTAAAAGTTGTGTTTTTACAGTGGGGCTGAGGTTTAAAGGGTTGGATAATCCACCAAATACAATGTATTGTTTTTTATGGGAACTATTTTTCAGAGGATTCTTCAGACTAACAAGGACACTGTCACTGGAGAGACGTGCTCCTGTTTAGCTTTTTGATCACAGACAATTCTGATGTGCAACTTTTCACTTTTACTGTTAGTGAATATTGTCCTAGTGGTATAGTAAGAGACCAAGTTCTGACTGTTATCTGAATTTACTTTGAATTAGATGCTTTCTTGGTCTGTGCATTTGTAGTCAGTATACCTTGTTGCTGTCCTCCAGAGCCTGCATGATTGCTGCCACCACCAGGTTCACCAGCACAAACTGAGCCATTACCACAAAGGTGATTAAGGTGATGGGAGCGATCCAGTACAGGTGGCTTGAACAACCTTCATCACCTGGACGGCACTTCCTCAGTGTGTCCTTGAGAGAGAGACAGAGAGATTCAACAACGACTGGCACACAGAGTAGAGAGGCTGCATTACAAAATCTGATCTCAGTTGTTTTGTGTGAAAGATACAACATTATTATAATGCTCCATTTTTCTCAGTCTGTGATTTGCTAATGGTTTCCTGAGAAGATTTGTGTTCTTTTGTTGAAAGAACTACTCCGTTAAGATAATTCATTGTAATTAACCCATTATTAATTATACTATAAGAAACCTACACAGGTTGAAGTTGTCCCTCACATAACTGGTTTTATGTATACAGCTTGTATGAGTGTGTGCATACTTTCATGATCCCACTCCAGTTGTCTCCGGTGCATATTTGGTAGAGTGTGAGCAGGGCCATCCCAAAATGGTGGAAGTTGGCATGGCGATTCAAGCCCACACAAGGGTAGTCGGGGGTGCACTCTGATGAACACAGATACACACAACACAGACATACAGATGTTGTTTGAGTCAACAACTAAGAATCGAGCACACACAGTTTATTTATCCACAAAAATAAAATGTCAACTTCAGATTTAGCAGAATGGTTCTCCGTGTTGACGACAAATGTTTTTTAGCCCATCATCATTTTCTAAAGGCATTAGTTAAAATCACAATGGGCTAATGATGCTCTGGGTTGGCTGTGGTGTTCACTATGCTGCCTCCAGTGGCAGGCTACTCCTTGAGGTTTAATTAAAGGCTTTCTTGTTTCCTCGTTAACAATGTGGATACTGTTAAAATATGGCATCAGCTCTGAGACCATGATCGTATACACTAAGACTGTGTCTATATATCTGTCCTGCTACCAGTGTGACTGACCTAGCCTGCCAAAGAGCTCCACTCCCAGTGCAGCGTAGATAAAAAAGAAGAACATGAAGAGCAAACACATACTTCCAACCTGGAATAAAAATGCACTTTAGGTCACCTGTACAGCAAACACTACAATGTAGATACTGTAAAATCAGGAAATCAGGAAAACCAAAATAAGGCAAAAATCAATGCCTCATTGCTGCTACTTACATGTGCCAGCGTTTTAATAATGGTTTTCAGCAGAACTCTAATCTTTTTCGCCCTCAGCACTGAGGAGAGACATAAAAAACTTTTTATATGTGCAGGGACAACACACACACACGTTTAGTATAAATCGCTGTGTCTTTTGTGTGAATATACCATTTGCTAATCTGAGTACTCTCAAGACTCTCAGGATGCTGGGATTGGGGATGGCATTCGCCATTTTCAACTCTGCGAGAAGGATGCTGATGATGGAAGTCCCAACAATAAGGAGATCCAGCAGATTCCAACTAAACACACACACACAAACGTCATGTAGCACTTAATGCATCTACAATATAATATACAATATAGTAAAAGAAAATAAGGAAATTAACTTCTTTGTTATTCTAGTAGTTACCTGCTTTTTCTGAACCTCTTTACGCCGAATGCCACAATCTTCAGCACGATTTCCATGACCAGGATGACGGTGAACGCGTAGAAAGAATACTCCGTAATCTGCCCGATGTACTGATCACACACACACACACACACACACACACACACACACACACACACACACACACACACACACACACACACACAGGTTTATGTCTATTGCCTCAGAGTGGGAGTGGGAGTCTAAGTTTGCAACAGTGATTGCATCTGTGTGTGTGTGTGTGTGTGTGCATTACCTCAGGCTGATTATAATGCTCAATGGCCATTATCAGGACGTTGATGATAATGATGGCAGTCATGAAGAGGTCCAGCATTGAGCTGTTACACAGTCTGAAGACAGCTTGACGCATGGGTGAGTAGTGTCTCCAATACTCCAGCTCCTCAGGGTCTGTAACATCACATGCACACCAACACACAAAGATGTCGACATGATGTCTTCTCTTTTGTTTTTCAAACTCTGAAAGGCAACTTTCTGAAAAAATAGACCCCAACGAGCCCCTCCATCCTCCTTACCACCACCCTGGTCAAGCATTTCTGGTCCACGCTGTCGTAGTAGCTCTGCATCTTTTCTCTTTTGTTCCTGCTGGCAGTCATGGAAAGCCTCCACCATCACACCGATAAACGTGTCGAGCAGAAAGAAGCTCATAACCATGAAGGGAATGAAAAAAAGAAGCATCCATTTGTTGTGGTTCCTCACAGGCTGAGAGAAGAAGAGCGGAGAAGAAAAGAGACATTTACTTTCTTATCCGTTTTCAAATTTCCAGGCAGCCTATAGTTCCCTGTACCATAAGAAAATGACTTTAAAGACCCCTGACACTCTTGAATTGTGTAATCCAGCACGATAAACATCATGTCTACATTATCCTTTTGTTTCTTCACCATATATAACTGTGCAAAAGCATAAATTCAGCATATTGCATACAAACCTGTCGGTCTACTCCCACAGCATCCAGTCCATCTTGCATGATGTTTACCCAGCCATCTTTGGAGTACATCACAAAAATGGACATCAGAGCCTGAATGGGAAGCACAGAAAAAAAACAGTTAAGTCAACACACAATGATTTTCCAGATTTTGATATTATTAGTTCCTAACTTTTGTTACAGTGTACAAATTAATTAGTTAGCTGATTATGATTTATTTTTTGAAATAATATAGAAAGCACTGAGAGAGCGTAAACCTCATCCAGCACCTCTAAATTCTCTTTATTTGTCCCCGTAATAATAGGGCATGTTTTGGTTTAGTTTTTAATCTGCATCTGGATCCACATCTGCATCAAAATACACACGGTGATAGATCAGGTAATCGTGCTGATTGGCTGACTGTGATTTTAGGAGAATATCTCAAATCTGTCCAAGGACATTGAGCCTTTGAGCAGGACAAATTGTGCAAAATGTTAAGAAAGTACGACTTGTGGCCACTGAATTATGGAGAATGTTTTTATCAAGTTACACTGATGCCGTCTTTCTGGGAAATGCAATCCAACTTTTCAAGATCATTCAGAGATATTGTAATATGTACATGCAGCCTCTACATGGTTATGCCAAAATGTACACTGACAAAATATACAAAATCAAGATAAATCACTTGGCTCGATAGCATGAATATCCTCCTCGATTTCTGGTTCCTAAATTCTACCTTGTTAGCTTTGTGTTTGAGGATTGTGCCAACATGAATGCTACTGTGTCCGTACCTGAGGAAGGTTGTCAAAGTTGAACACCTTTCGTTCCCAGTGATAGTTGGCAGACAGACATTCGGCCTTGTTGGTGATGTTTCTTGTGTCCTTGCCCACACAGTAGAAGAACTTCCCTTTGAACAACTGCAGTGTTTGTGTGAGACAGAGTGTCAGTAGTGTTATTTTACCATCATCCTGACATCATGTCAACTGCATCGCAGCTAGTGGGATGTTACAGTTGAATAAGAGGAGTACATTCTCAACAGATGTGTTTCCCATGAGCACTTAGCTAACATCTGGCCACGGGTCACGTTGTTCATGTTCATAGCTTGATTGTCAGTAAGGGTAAAAACTACATGTGTCTGAATGCCAACCTGAACACCGAGGATGCTATAGAAAAGGAAGAAGGCTAAACAAATGAGGACGATCTTTCTGAGGGGTTTCATCGAGGTGATCAAAGCTTCCATGGCCAGCTTCAGTTTTGGAGCTCGCTTGATCACTCTGGATCACACAAACACAAACAAACAGATGTTTGTCAGAGGCAGCACATGTACCCACAGGCGTAAAATATGAAATATGGTTTAATGCTTGCACACAAACGGTACACAGACTCAAGCACAAAACAGAAAACAAACATCTATGTGTGCACACAAATAAAAGATTTACCTCAGCGGGCGAAGTGTTCGCAGCAGACGTAATACTTTGATCATGCCCAGCATGTTACCTTTACCACGAAAGAACACATCGAAAACCATGTGAACTATAGACAGAATCACCAGCAAACCATCCATGGCATTCCAGGTGTCCCGGCAGTAGGTCTCCTTCCCAAACAGGAAACCAGCAGCCACAACCTGGTGTTACAGCAAAAATACATGAAAACAAATGGACACTGTTGTGGATTCTTTGAAACACGTCTAAATATCAACAGACAATCTCATAATAAGAGAATATTTAAAGCGGTTGATCCAAAATTGTAATAATGTTTAAGCACTGTTAAAATGGTCATCCCCGTCCAAACTTAAATGAATGTTTGATAATAACATTTCAGTGAATATTATTCCAATCTCACATAACCATCCAACCCCCATGATTAAACTGATGTTTACCTTAACAAACATCTCAATCATGAAGACAACTGAAAACAGGTAACGGGATACAGTCAGGATCCATCGCTCCTAAAGGGCAGAGTGAGATTCATTATCAACTTATCTTATCACATATAGTCAAACTCACATTACATATTATTTGTTTGTGTGTGTATCTGTCTATATTTATTTGTCTGATAGGTCATTGTGTGTCTTGGGGCTCGTTGAGGGTTTACTGTACATCCCTCTCCAGTGCAATAACAATTGCAGGTTGGATGTATGTGTGCCTCACCACACTTGTAGGGTCTATTCCAGGCCTCTCCACAGCAATGGCGATACAGCTCAGGAGGATGAAGAGTAGAATCATGTTGTCAAACCACGTGCGACTGACAATACGTTGGCAAAGTAGACGGAACCTAAACAAACACACACACACACACTTTCACTATCAAACTGAATTAGCTTTTCTTGTCAATTGCTTTTTGACTGGGCAGTGCTGCAGTAGACACACTTCTTATATTTTAATGACACAACCTGATGTTTCATAACACTAGTTTGAAACTAGCTAGCAGTCACAAAAACCTAGGAAGGCCTTAACACACAAACTAAGTAATGGATTTACAACTTGCTGGTGCAACCCAACCCTGGTGAGGCCAGTTGGCTTCCACCCACTCCTCACGCACCTGCATTGTCAGATCATTACTTTATTATACATTTTGTGCTAGTTATTATTATCAGGATCAGTCGAAAATGATACAAATAACTAAAATCCATTGATGCATTTATTGCCTCCTCTTATTAGGAAGTAGAACAGCCACTCAAACAAACATTTTATGTATATTTTGAATATATTTCTATCTATCTATATGACAAGAGATTACAATTAATTAGCTGTGTGTGTGTGTGTGTGTGTGTGTTTGAGACTTACTTGTTTTGTGGCGAAAACATGAACAATGACCAATCTTCATGTTGTTTGAACCAGCGGATAGGTTTGTCGATGCAGTTCAAACATCTCTGTAGGGGGAAATAGTCACACATCATCACCTCTCTTTAATCAAAGCCTGAACAAATACTTACAGTAAAAGACCCACTAGCAACACTGTAGAGGTATAGTACACCAACAAAATAGGAATCAAGTCCCTCCATTATGCTATCAATAATTGAGGGACAATGACTAATCATCCCAAAGCAGCTTTGATCACATCACTTTCTGCCATATTACTGTGTGTAAAAAAAGACTCACACTGACGTTGTCCTGTTTGGTTGTTGGATTTGCAGGGTCTGTTCCAGTGGCTTGGTTATCTTGATTCATGGATTCCACTGGATGTATAGGTAGGTCTTGATTCGTGCCTGAGGAGCGCTGAAATGACAGGAAATAGACTTCGGCATAGGTGTGCATACAAGTGTTTAAGTGTGCCATGCTCAAGAGCCACATTGGGTGTGCTTTTCAATGAATTCTGAAACATATCAGTGGTCCTTACCCTAGCCTGGAAGCTCTGGACCACTATGCCCACAAGAATATTAAGAATAACGTGTTTTCCAAAAACGATGACAGTAGTAAAGTAGAGCGCAGCCCACGGGGAGGAAGAAGTCATGGTGTTGTATAGCACCAGATTCCAGTCCTCCTGTGTCAGAGTCTGGAAAGACAGTAACACAGACATTTACAGTGATTTAGGCACAAATTGAATGCCGCTGGAATACAATGACAATAGCACAAATTAAGAAGTCAAAAACTAACCTGGAACACAGTGACCATTGACCATAGTAACGAGTCAAAGGGGTTTTTGTGAGTGATCGTGTTGTTGCCACCAAACAGGTGCATACCCAGTAAACTGCAAAGAACCAAGGAAAAGCAGTCAGAATCACTGAAATGTATGCATCTCACAAGTGATAATCATTACAGTAATAGAATACCGCTCGGGTTTTCTTGGTAAGGGAGGATTTGTGTGCACGCATGCATGTACATGCCTAAAAACGAAAGTGACAAACAGCAGTAGCATGCAGAGTGAGGTTGCCTCTTTCATAGTCCTCTTCAGTATTGACAGCTGAGCCTTCAGGTAGGGAAAGTAGTAAATCAGCCTCACAAACCGCAGCAGACGAGATCCACGGAGAACTGACAAACTGCCATCACTACCGGCAGTTACCTCAACCATACTGAAAACCAAGAACAAACTAATTTTAATACGCTGTAGGTGTCTTCTGTCTGACAAATGCAACCATGTATTTAAAATGCTGCATGCTGAAGTTATAGGTTGTACTGTCCTAATATTACCAACGCTGAGCCTGTTACTAATACTAGTTAGCAGTGCTGGCTTGTGCCTTAATCAGAGCACTGTTGTAAAGGTCTAACACTGCTGAGTCTGTGTCAAAACGAGTCATAGCTTTTGCTGAACACCTGCACAGTTCTTGTGTGCCGTGGTCAAAAGATAAAATGGGTGGCTCCAATTAGAGCTGAAACCCAAACAATGGAATATGCATATAACGAGAATTTAAATGATGGCACATCTTGCAAGACAAAGCAATTAGTTGAGGTCAAAATTCAGACTGAATGAGATCATATCACCTGACGACCACAATGAAAAAGTCAAGGGTGTTGTTTCGGTCCTTAAAGTACAGCATTTGGAGAGAGAACAGCTTTACTGCAAACTCCAAAACAAATATAGCCGTGAAGAGCCAGTTACTGATCTTCATCACCGTTGTCAACTCCTTGGGCTGTAGGAAGAGAAGATGAAAAGAAATAAAGTTAGACAGCAAAAAGGACAGAGGAAAGAGGGATGGAGATGGAAAGAGAAAGGGCAAATGCAAAGAGGGGACAAGTAAGAACAATAAGAAAAGAAATCAATACAAAGTGAGCAAGAAAGAAAAGTCATCAAACTGCTATCTTTGCAACGGATCCATTTTAGCTCTGAGCGCTTCACCTGCTCAGGTCTATCAATCTCCTTACACGACTGAAATGTACAAACAGACATATTTTGCTCCTCACCTGTCCATGGTGCTCAACGGCCAAGGTGACAACACTGAGAAAAACCACAAGCATGATCCCTTGCTTGAAGTATTTACTGTTGACAGCTGTCTCAACCTTTGCCTGGAGTTGTTTCAAGGTGTGAACCTGGAGGATGGGGGAGTTGGTTCAGTGACCCCTTGCTCATGAGGCAACAATGCTGGTACTGTTAGTGCTGTCGAACAGTGTTGAGTAGACTCACCACGACAGGATTCCTTGTGTTACTGTCGTTAGGGTGCACCGTGGTACGACATCTTTGGTAAAAGGACAAGACATGAATGACAGTAAATAACTGGAAATTAAGCAAGAGAGTTAAGAAATAATGTTTTGTTCTGGGAGGTTTGTGTGTGTTTTTAGGCTTGTTTGCTTTTGAATGCACCACTTAGAAATCGATTCTCAACATTTTGGGGGTTTTATGCAGAGAGATACAAATGAACTGATGCAAACTCAATTATGTGAAACTGATCTAATAAATCTACATCATCTACTTTCAGCCTGACAATTATTTTTGCATGATTTGCTCAAAGGAATAATGTTACACACTGCAATTTTGACCTCAAACACAAAGAGTCTGAAGTGCTACATGTACGTTGCACATGCAGCCTATACTGACATGAGTCCGGGGAAGTTCGTCCAGCAGGAAGTTAACTGGTTATAGATCGCTGTGGTCCAATCAGGGTTGATACACAGCTCTTCTGCATCCATGTCAGTGTTCTCCAAGAACTGGGTGGCGATGATGACTGCACATACGTTCATTATGATGAAGGAGCCCATCTGGTCGGGGAAGTAAGCATTGGCTATTTAGAGCAAGTTTGAAATTGCACCAGGAACATGAGCCCTGAAATCAGGCTTCCACAGAAGTTAGGATATTTTTAAAGAAGCAGGTCATAGATTAACATTTTATTGATTCTGTATTCATTAAAAGCTGCAGGGGTCCGACTTGGGTTGGATTAAAACAAAAGCCCTGCTGCATGTAACATTGGGCCTGATATTTTGGCCCAAATCTTAACTAAAATTTCAGTGTAATTTGCTGCTGCTGTTGGATTTTCATAGTTATCTCTGAAGTTATCCAATCAACTTTAAAGATCAGTATGTCAAACAGAGCCAAAATTTACCAGTAAGGAAAAACACCAAAACCTAACTTTGAGACATGTGTACAGTGTGTGGTCAAATAGTAAGGTAGTTCAATAAAACAAAGACAAGTGGCTGCTTACAATGGTGACGACTATGAAAAATGCACAAGTCCAGAGGGATTGAGCATCAATAGTATAATTCATGATCTCCGTCCATCCTTCCAGTGTGACAACCTGGGAGTAGACAGAGACACAGTGATAAAAATGAAATATTACTATCAGGCAATATTTTAATATCATATAAATTGGATCTTAGTTCAAACATAGTGAACAACGAAACAAGAAAAGTAAATCAAAACTTCACAACAAAGACTAATGATGTGTTCTCCTGCCCAAAACCCATTCATAGGTCCAAACAAGTTTAGTTAAGTGTGAAAGTACAGGATCTGGGATCAGTCATCAGATCATTTCAGGGTCCAAATGAGCCCTCTTCCAGATATTGGTAACCCCCTGCTCCACATGTCCTCATCCAAATGTACTTCTGCCCTCTTACCTGGAATATGGCCAGCCAGGAGAAGCCGATGTTGTCAAAATTGACATTTCCCATGTGAGGGTTTCGATCCCCGGTCCGACATGTGTTGTAGAACACGTTCCAGTTCACGCAGCCGTTAGCACTGGTCCCCTCCACTGTAGGGACTAGCACACTTGCAGCTGAAGCACGGTGGGGAGCAGGTAATGAGCAGGTTTCCCCACCCACTCTGTAAGGTGGAACATCGTGGCAGTGCAGCGTCCCGGTGTCGTTGTCAGGAGCACAGATGAATGGGGATCTTTCATTGTACTTGGTCATGTAGAATGAACTCAAGGACACGTTGTACATTCTGGATAGAAAAATAACGATACCAGCTTACACACACTAGAACTGATTCACTATAGAGCTGTTAGATAGCTTTAAGATTTCACTTGACAAGTTTTTTGTGTGTGTTTAGAATATACAATTTATATACAGTGAACCATAGTAGTGACACACTGATACACAGCTGAGTCAAAAATTGAGAAATGTACTGTATTAAGACATACAAAAACCTGATGTCCAAAAAACAGTATGCAGGACTGTTTGTAAAATGCAGCATTAATAAGCTAATTAACATACTACAACTCTGTTACACATCACATGACATTTCATGCATTTATTTGATGTCATTATCGACACAATCACTTCAAAAAATCTGATTGTTTGTCTGGAATTTTTTACATAATGAAATTGGGAAAGCATTCTTACATTCTCTTATACAAGATCATGATATTATCTAAAGTGTTTTGCTAGATTAAGCAAATGCAATAAATTACAGTATAGCATAAACAATTAGTCAATTAATCAATTAGTCAATTAACACATTTTTAATTTATGAGGATTAAGATGATTGATTCACTCCTCATGTTATTTTTTAATACAAAAACACTATAGCAGATATTAAGCATTCCCTTGTGTGTTTCTTTTTTTTTTTTTTACATTTTGGACTGTAAATCACAGCAATCGAACAGAATTGGAAAAAATGCAAATACTGGAAGAGCAGCCTGAGGAATTTCCTTACGTGGGTATGTCCTCTCCCAGGAAGCAGCGGTTGAGCAGCTTCCCCGCCCACAGTTGGACTCCCACAACGGCGAAGACATGGATGACAAAGAAGTAGAGGAAGAGGACGTTTGCCAGCATGGACATAATGCCACCGAGTTGTTTCACAAGGTTTCGCATACCTGCACAGAAGAACATACATGATGGATAGCTGACCTTCTTTCAAACTCTATTGACCTTGTAAGCTTAGAATCTACAGTCTGTGTGCAGCGGTTGATAATAATTGACAGTCTGACATTATTTCATCCACAGCTTGTTGTTTTGGACCACGTTATACATCAGGGTGAACAACTACAGTCTCCGAAATGACCAAATATTTGAATCCTTGCTGTTCTGACACAGCCTAAACTAAAACTGACACTAACATGATCTCATCAAATACTATAATAGTTTACTTACTTGGTACTCTGCTGATCAGTCGCAGTGGCCTGAGAACTGGACTGAAAGGCAGGAGGATGCCGAGGGAAACTAGACAGAAATTCAACAAGCTGCGGGAGCAGATTCAGACAGAGACAGGAAGAGGAGTTTAATTCTGTGTTCTTACATTTACGAAAATCAAAAAAATGTACGCTCATTTTAATACTGAATATGAAATCATGAGAGACTGATCAGGTCTGCAACAGCCCTGCTCTCAAAAAACATGGTAACATGATACTAACTCTGCACAGATGACCAAGATGTCCAACTTATTCCAGTTGTTCCTGATGTAGCCGAAGAATCCTAGGGATACCATCTTGATCAGCATTTCGATTACAAAGTATCCAAAGATGAAATGCTCCACCACCTATGTGATTAAAAAAGCACAGTGAAACATACAGTGGAAACAACAGCAAACATGCGTGATCACATCAGAGGGATCTAGCCACGCTGCAATCATAGAAACAGGGATGAATAGTGTTAAACAGTGTTGCTCATGTGTTTTCATGGAGAGAAAGAACGTTGATGCAGGAACACACAGCTGTTAGTTGCATTTAAACTATCCATTCATGATGCAGGTAATGTAAGAGTGCATGGGTCACACTAACTTCGAGGTGGGGACTGGTCTCTCCGCAGGGCTCGTACATGCCCAGAGAGTAACAGTTGAGCAAGGCCGTTAATGCGGACAAAAGATTCAACCATGTGGAGGACGGGGTTAAGGTCTAAACACATAGGATGAGATCATATTCATTCACATTCAATCATTCATTCAAGTGAATCATATATCATATACCAGGGGGACCTACTATGACTGATAATGGCATGTAGAAAGTCATTGGGGAAGTTCTACATGTCCTTTTAACTAAAAAAAAACATTAAATATACACAGAAATATGCACAGTGGTATGATATTCATGGTATGTTAGGTATAATGTTTGTCTTGACTTCCAGCTGTAAGAAAGGATATGGACCACAGGCAATTTTCAGACACCAGTTACGGGGTCTTGTGGTTTGCTTTAATCCAAAGAGAACTGTGCGGGCCAGTCTTGGGTAGGGCAGCTGCTCCACCTCCATGGCGTCGGACTTTGGGTTGTGCACTCCAGTGAGCTCCAATTCAGTTATGGGTGACTCAGTCAGGCACAGATACTGTCAGAGGATAAAGAGGTTAAAAGGAGGAGAAGACAAGAAAAGGTGAAAAGAGGAAAAACAAGCGACGAAAGGGAAGGAAAGACGGACATACACTAAAAACAAAGACATTAAATGAGGTACAAATAAAACAATAAACAGATTGTGGATTACCCCGCAGTGGCTAAAATCCTCAGCACAAACAAAACCTAATTATCTCTCTAAGCACCAACAGGTTTAATATGTGAGAACATACATATACACACAAGTATTTGATTCCATTTCCACATATATTCATTGAAAAGTGGAAAAAGCAGTAAAATCATTTAATTGAGTAAATGCAGCAATACTGTAACATAAAAATACTTAAATACAAGGAAGGTCCTGCATTGAATATGTCACTTAAAAGTACACATGATGCAGAAAAATGCCTCTGTGACTGTTACACTATCATATATTAGACTACTATACACCAGACTTGTAGCCTCAGATTTAACCCAGGAAGTTCATTCTCCCAGATTATTAAACAGCATTTCTCTTTTTGTTTCAGGGCTGACTGGGAGTTCAGTTGTGTCCTCGTTTAATAACTTAAAGTCTGTTGCTCATCCATTTATTTAATGCCAGCAGATGGAGTTGCTATGGAAACACACATTGTGCTCTCTGATGAAGTGACCAGCCAAACTTCTCAATACAACTGATCAGGTGATCATTATCAATTGTATGGGGTTGCTGATTATTTTAGTTCTTACAGCAGCTGTTTAGAAGGCATCTCCTAACAATAGCAGTATAGATATACAGTGTTCAATCAAACTATTACATCAAGATACAAACATAGTCAGTGGACTGTTTAATGAGCTGAGTGTAACAGACTCTACTAACTTTATGCAAACACAGAAAGAAAATGCATCAATAGGACCGATAAAACAGGATGACATGCATTCCTCTATTGAAAGTGAGAAACAGTTGTTTGGTTAGAGCTGCATTGACTTTGTCGTAAGTGCATTTTCTATTTAAATGAATGTAAACTCCGTGTGTGACACAGAAGAGCAAAGCAGAAGATCTTGTGAGCAGGTAAATGTCCAGAAGATTAGCGACAGAGGCAAGTACATACAGTAAAGCCAATTTAAGGGCTCGCGTTACTTAGTTAACGTTTAGTTAACAAATTAGGTTAACTAACTGCGATTTTACCGCTAAATCGCTAGCTTGCTAGTTTAGCGATTTAGCGTTAGCTAGCTAGGTTGTAAATTGTTAGCTTAGCTAACTAGCTAGCTAACGGTACCGTTAGCATCTTCTAACTCACACACAAGAATAATTGACCTCAGACGAAAAGCAATTCAGAGACTTGGCTCAAATACTCCACTTATTAAAGTTTGTTTGGTTTAATTTCAGAGTTTGGCTAACCAGCGTTAATGTTGGAATAAGTTTAGCTGATTACCAGGTTAGCTTAGTGTTAGCAGATGAAAACAAAACAAACTCTGAGCACCCTTGGAAACATAGTTATTTGTCAGTTAACAGTTATCTGCACAACACAAAGGTGTTAAGACATTAATCAAAATGTGTACAGGCCACCACTGAGTTTAATCTATACCTATTTAATCATTGTAGACACAGTTAGCAAAATGGTTCAGTAATAAAAATGGTCTAGCCTAAACTGATATACTCAAGACAGGAGAGTGGACCAGGTGTTGACAGCTCAGGTGTTAAAGACAAAAGCCAACACTGAGTTACTTAGAAAAATAAAGGATCATTTCACAAGGTAATCACAACTGGGCAAACTTACCAATGTTGAATTATGCCTGTTGCCTTGAAGAATAAGAATAATAGAATAAAACAATAAAAAATAAGAATAAAAAATTGTAGTAGTAGCAGTAGTTGTTAGTATCACAGTTAAATTACGATAGCACACAAATGTGAAAATAAAATATACAAAACAGTGCTGGTTCAAGTGATTCAGAAAAATGAAGAAAACATTTTTGAAATACACAAAAGTTCACATTCTGGAACAGGTGTGGGAAAAATAAATAGTCACCACAGCAAGTGTTGTGATAACAGAAAGTTTCATTTTTAAACATGTTACCTTGTTTTGATGTTGGTGAAAATGTTGCTATAACTGTATTCAGTAGGCTGCTGCCTGTAGTATCAGCGCAGGGCCCATTAGAAGTTACTGTATTTTAGTGCGGACCCCAGGAGGACGAGGTTAGTTGTTACCGATGTAAAAACTACTTGGGCTCTTGCATTTTATAAATCCCCACATGGAGTATGAGACAGTCTGTCAAAAATCCACTTAAAAAAGCCACTATGAAATATTTTGCACAGTTGTCATTTAGGGAGTGTAATCCTTTTGTGATAGGGCCTGTAGGTATCTGTGTTCTCAGTCACTTCATCAGCTTTCCTCAGCACTTTCCTGAGGCCAAAAATGAAGACACACTTGAAAGTTCGGCAGAGCCTGTAGGATACAGCAGACAAATATTTACCGTGCCCCAATTCAGGGATTGAATGTTTTGATATATATATATATATATATATATATATATATGTGTGTGTGTGTGTGTGTGTGTGAGTGTGCACACTGTGCTGAAGTCCTGGGCAGGTGTGAAGTGCAAATAACACCACCTTGATATTGATGGTCTAAGTTGTCCATGTTTGTTTAAATTATTGAAGTGTGTCTCCTCCTGCTGGTGTGCTGTGAAATGGAAGAACTACTGTGGACGAGTGCAGCAGATCGAGGGAGTGTCATGTGATGTTGAAACATTGAGACGTTTTTCAGTTAGCTCCTCAATTCATGGAGAAAATCCCTCCAATGATGATGGACTATGTAACAGCATAGTGCTGAACAGTGAAGCCAAACAACTTAAAACAAAAGAAAAAGACGACAAAAACAGTAGTGAGAAGGCAAGAAGAGATAAAAGACATTAAAACGGACATGAAAAGACAACATCACATGAAGGCGAGTCTGTAAAAGTGGGTTTTAAGAGGTGATAATAAGTAGGAAAGTATGAAAGCAGGCACTGATTCAGTGAGCCACATCTCCTCAGGCAGATTTAAGTCTCCACTTTGGACCAGCCAGCAGGGCCCCAGTTTAGGATTTAAGGCCCTTATTTTTTATCTAGAACTGCAGTCATAAATTGCCATAAGAAGTAATATTAAGTTCCTATTTTACTGTAATGTCTGTCAAGGGTCTAGTACTTGAAGTCAAGGTCCATGGGTTTGTCCCCTGATTGTATAACAGTTCTTGTTGTCTGCTGTGTTGCAGGTTTGTCCAGCAGATGGCACCAGTCCAAGGTGAGCTTCAGGCACATCGCCGTGATCTGATCGCATGATAATCTTTACCTACGTCATACAAGTGTATGCCAACATGGTGAATGTGAGCATGTTAACATACAATAGAGTTTAACAATGTGCTGATGCCGTTGAGGGGCAGTTTAGACTGATGAAATGTGAACTCACAGTCTCACAGTGAAGAGCCGAGTGTTGTCACCCCTCCAGTGACGACAATGTAGGAAAATTGTCAAGATTCTGAGTTTTACATTAATTCAACAAGCTTGACTTCCGCTGTGTAAGTAGCATTAGACTTAGACATTCAAACAAAAAAGGTGCTGTCATTGACGTTATCCATGGCAGGTCCACCTGCACCACAACATGCCTGCACAAGAGCATCAGTACACTACTGTGTCCATTGGGGCTGGGGCATTGTGTAAGGTGTAGATGCTCCTTCAGTGCTCAGTTTGAAATGGATTTTCTTTGCTCGTGTACTCTTGATTTACTGTATATGAATCATACACATGACTTGATGTTGGGTTTGCACCACAACGGGTTGTTCAACATGACAAGTGAAATAGCCATTCAGCTGCTTTAAACTGAACATATGAGCCCGGTGTTTTCTTTGTATCCTAGTTTACTGAAGTGTATAAACTCATATAGACAGACGTAGAGGTGGTGACTCCAAAAGAGAGCCAGCACGTCTGCTCTTTAAAGTTTTTCATCTTTCTCTTAAAGCAGCATCAGGAGGTTCAGGAGTTTGCTAGTGTAGTGTGAGTAAAGCTCATGATGCCACAGATGTGGAGATTATATTTGTTACTATATCAGCTCTTAACCCTCGTGCCTCTATCTCTTTATCTATATAGCACCTGTCGGGAGCAGAGACGCCTGTGGTAAATAAAGCATATCAGCATGCATACTGACATAAAACACAACAAAACCAACATAACTACAAAACTAGTAAAATTAGCAGCAGACTAGTCTAAATGAAAAGGTCTTGACTGCTTTTTAAAAGTGTCCACGGACCTTAAATCCAAAGGAAGAGAGTTAAAAAAAGAAAACTATTAAAACTATCATAAGACTATAAGGCTTTGTATCTATTTCTTAAAAGAATACTTCTATTTCAGTATCGATGAATGTTGTTCATAGCATATTTGTCATAATGATGGTTTTAATGACACCAGAGGACCAAAGCTGAAAACGGCCTCCTCAGTGTTCATGACCTTCTCTCAGCACGACGCTCTCCACAGTTTGGGTGCTGCAGCAGGTCTGAGGTTTCATCCTGCACTCGTCTGGTTCGGCTCAGCCCAGTTTAGGTCCAATACAAAATGGCAATGGCAATTTTATTTATGTAGCACATTTCATTAAACTGAACATGCTTTACATTGAAAGACATCTGTGATTGAAATGCACAAACCAAATTAGTGAGGCATACTGCCAACATACGCTGACTATACCACACAGATATGAGCCCCATGTCAGAAGTATATTGTACCAGACTAATATTTTCAAGTTTTCATATGTGTAAGGACTGTGGCTGCTGCTGCAGTTTAAATGAGCTGGTTCTGTCCTACTGATTTGTTTGCAGATGCAGGAGCGTTAACAGAATGAGCCAGTTTCTGTGAATCAGTTTGACATATGAATGCTCTCAGGTTTGATATATTTAAAGTGATAAAACAAATATGGTCACATACTGGGTCTTATTATAAATAGTGACATGAAGATGAATTATACAGACGTTTACAGTCAAACACACCTCTGTTTTTATTGTTTATTATTCGTTACTGGTGAAGCTGTGACTGCAACAACAATTACATTTACATGTCAACATAAATGTCTGCACCAGATCACAGTAAACAGCTGCTGTGAAGGTTTCTGACACTGTATGTAATATAACACACACTTGTATTGACTGTGGAGCGTCAGTTGACACAGATATGGAGGTTTTCCCAGCTGTTTGCTCAGAGATGTGCAGTGCGGGGGGGTTGGTGCACAGATGCAGATGCACTCTGGGAGCCGGAGGTTGTGGTAAAGCGGAAGGTCGCACCTTCGTTATTTCTGAGAAGAGAGAACGATGTGCAGGCTGCTCTGTGACCACATCCTCTCCTCTGCTGTCGCTCTCTGCTCCTCTGCAGGGTTTCAAGCTCCGGTTTGTCTCTCTCACCAACAACAGCTTTGACCTTCTTCTTTACACAGATGAGAAGGTCGATTTCCTGTTGTTATATTCTAGACTCACACTCTTACAGTTACTTTCCTACTGACACTGTCTGAACTACAGGAATAACTTCTGTACTCATAAAGAGCATGGAAACTGTAATGAGCTTCTTTCAGTGGAGCAACAGTGGAAAAATTAGATATGACTTTTATAAACCCATTTTAATAAGTGAAGTTAAAATACAGATTAGTCATTGGAATTTAATCTATCAATCAGTTGTCACTGGAGAAAGTTTCCTAACACCTCAGTTTGCTCATCGGAAAAACTTGTTTAAGACCCGAATGAACCTGCTTGTGAATGTTTTCTGAGCTGAGACGTTTCAACATTATGTACAGAGGTGGAAAATAGTTGCTCAAAAAAGGCTGGAGGGTGAGCAGCTAAAAATAGCTCATGAGATGAGGGAAAGGCTGGTTATTGCTTATATGTAATCGCTGCTGGCAACTATTTAAAGCAACAGACAAAAGTGATTTATCTGCCTGATTCTTTCTTATTTGAATCAAGCACTGTGGCATTAGCATGGTATGATATAAAGATCAACCTCCTGAATGTAAATAAAGTTTTACTGTGATGAGAATCACTGAAAAACTCAGTGAGGAAAATAACAAAACAAAAAAAGCAGATTGACAAGATACTCTGAATAACTTTTATTGAGAAGAACATTAAGCAAACAAGCGATTCACATCCACAAACATGCAGAATGATTATTTTAAGTATTCACATTAATGTAATGCTAAAGCTTGATGACTATAACAAGAATATGCACAGAACTGTTCATCTGTTTTAGCAGACTTCGATTGTCTTATGCAACACATACATTTGTGGAAATTTCAAGGTTTTCAACCTTTAGTTACAGAAACCAGCAGTATTGATCTCCTGGAATCGATTGTTCAGGCCTCAGCCCAACTCTCAGTAGTTCTGCTTTCCACTGGAACCCTGCAACAGACAGAAAACACACGTTCATTCCCATATTAGAGCTTATTAGAGGCCTGTTTTTATGTCAAGTGCATAAAATCAGAGAAGATAAGCGTCAGAGACGGTTCACTGTGTAGCACAAACCTGAAGCTTCCACACCAGAAAGGCCACAAAGGCTCCATAGATGCTGCTCTTGACGATAAAAACACTGTAGGTGAGTTTGGCGCTCTGTGTGATCCTCAAATATTTCTCTGCAGAGAGATCATTCAGATTGAGTGACATGATTCAAAGAGGAAACGTCCACTGCACTTTGTAGACACAGTTTATATCTGCAGCTACTCTTGGTTCACACATGTATACTTATCAATACAACCATGAGTGTGTTTTCTTCAGATAAGTACAACACTGCGTTTTCTGGGCGATGATAACCACAGTAGAATTGATGCACTGAGGTGTACTGAACCACAAAACAATAAACGTACCTCTCGTCATGGCATTTGTGTCTTTAGCTGGTAGAAAAATAAGAAAATGATTAGACAAGGACAGGTGATCGTTTACGTGTATTTCCAATAGCAGAAAGATCAGGTTTTCCACTTGAACATACCTTTTTCACCATGAATGAAAGCTGAAGAATTTTTCTTAGTTGTCTCATTGATGAAGAAGCTGACAGTGCATATGAATTTATTGCTGGGTTCGTACCAAACTTCGGCAGAGACCCTCAGCCTGCTGGTGATACTGTAATATTTGCCATTCCGCAGGGCAGCGCTGTCAGTTGCCACTCCATCAGTGACTTCCTTCTCTCCGATCTGCCAGGACACGCTGACATGGTCTGGGTAGAATTCACTGGCCACACAAACTAGGGTCTTTCTCTTTTCATTGTCTTTTTGGTTTCGACACTCCTTTTGTGAAGGTGGAAGCACCTTCACTGTTGGTTCGGTAATGGGATGTTCTGGTTCTGCAAAGACAAAGGACATAAATAACTAAATTAAAGCGACAGCAAATCAATGTAAAATAACTCTAATGCACATGTGACATCTTGAACTTATCAGAGTTTAGACATGAACATTAACAAACTCAGAAACATTCAACACAAAATAAAACATGATCATTGCAGGTTGCAGAACTCGCACTGAGAGTCATTGAAATAGTTTTTCTTTACCGATGAATGTTTGGTGGTTTTATTGCAGCGTTCTTACCAAGAACTGTTAGCCTGGTTCCTTCTCCAAAATAAGCAGGATAGCTGCCTGAGCACACAGCTGACTCGCATGTAAAAAACTGACAAAGATCTACAACGGCTGAATTAACGCTAACTTATTTTTTTATTGCATTTGTGAGTTTTTTCAGAAACTAATACTAGTTTCTTTCTTTTTGATGCACAGACAGAAATACAATGTTTTAGCATCTGTTCATCAGCAACTGAGAAAACGTTAATAATGACACCCTCTGGGTGTCAGTTTTAGCAGCTTGAAAAGAAGTAATGTATTAACTACAGTAAGTCTAGTAATGTCTTGTACAAAGACCAAATGCTGCCTTTTTTTCCTCATAGAACCGAGAGATTCATCTCAATTCATAAATGATACATTTTCTTTTGCAGTTAACTTCAAACTTGCACAGCAACACAGAGCCGCTTCACTAAACAACATATCACAACCCCAAACATAACTCAACAATAATTCTCAGATTTGAGTTAAGAGAAGCTCAAAAGCCAAACTTCAATGTGCACGTTTTCTTTTTAGTTTTTCTTACCCAGCACTGTCAGTCTGGTGCCACTGCCAAAGTAAGCAGGGTCGTAGTTGTTCACACTGATATGAAGCTACAGAAAAACTGCCTCACCTTTCAGCACTGAAAGCTGAGGACTGTCTCTGAGCTTTTCTATAAGATAAACTACAAACTTCTAACAGGCAAGAAAGAGGAAACAATACATATTTCTGCTAAATTAAATTAGATGTAACACCTTCAGATTTAAGGTCAATTTAAGAGTGTGAGAATAAAAGCCCCCCACTCTCATCTGGTAGTTACCGAGTAGTTTGCCGTCATGTCCTGTGGAACATTACATTAGTTTATGTTGGTTTTTGTTATCGTCTTACCTAAAACAGTGAGTTTAGTTCCAGCTCCAAAGTAAGCCTCTGACTGGGAATTCACAGTGTGTCACAGAGCTGATAAGAACTCTCTGTGATAATCTGGGCGTTGTGTCAAATGTTTTATTGTGGAACATCTTTTCAGCACAAACTTCCACAACATCCTCTTCTGAGTTCTTTAAAACAGAATGCTTTGTTTCATAGCCTAAAGGAATAAAAAGTCTAAGGGTGTATTTTTAAAAAACTGACACCTCTTCCTACTCATACACTGTAAACATGCTGAGAATCTCGCTCTGTCAGATTTATTGTTGCAGGTTTTCTTACCTAAAACCGTGAGTTTCGTTCCAGCTCCAAAATAAGCCTCGTTGTAGGAGCACAGAGACCTGCGACTGTAACAAAAACTCTTTCTACTGCCTCTCGCCACTTTGACATTTTCCTAACTTTGTTACTCGTATGCAGAGACGCTATCTTAGAATTAACAAAACCGTCAAATCTTCCACTTTTATTGCTTAAGAGTTGTTTGAGCTTTAGAGTAACTTTAAACATCTTAACAGAATCATAACTGAACCATATTTACTGAACTCTTTCTTACCTAAAACAGTTAACTTTGTTCCTCCACCAAAGTAAGCCTCTGAACCACCACCAGAGTCACAGTGCACTGGATCAGTGCTCAAAACAGCCCAATGCGCCTTTAAAATCAACAACTACGGCCTGTTTTGTAGACTTTGTATACGATACCAATATGTTAATAACCACTATGTTAGGTTTTATGTTAACTTACCTAGAACAGTCAGTTTTGTGCCTTGGCCGAAATAAGCTTCTCTGCCCTGACACAGCGTTTAAGCTTAAGAACAAAAACCTGCGAGCTAAACCTAAGCTCGGCTGGAGTGTCTTAAATAAACACTTCAACTACAACGTGTTTGATTTCTTACCTAAAACAGTTAATTTTGTTCCTCCACCGAAGAAAGCTTCCAAACCACCAGTCACAGTGCACTGGATCAGTGCTCAAAACTGCTGAAGAGGCTGTTTTTACTTTGCGTCTTTAGTTTCTAGTTTTGTAATACATATAACTTTTCTTTAGATTAAAAATCAACAGCGGCCGCACTGTTAACCTGTGTTTTATACATGCTGCAAGCAGAACGAAACAGTACAAGGCTTTTGTGTTTTACAGGTAGATTCAGGTACAGTTAAGGTGAAGACATTTTGCAGTCTTACTTACCGAGAACAGTCAGTTTTGTGCCTTGGCCAAAGTAAGCTTCTGTGTTCTGACACAGCGTTTAAGCTTGAGAACAAAAAGCACTGAGCAGAGTTTGAATTTAAGCTTGAGTACAGTAGGGCTGTTAAAGAACTACTCCAATCGCAATGCATTTTACATTTGCTCTGATTTGTTACTGCAGACTTTATCACTGATTGTATCAATAATATAACTTTCTTACCCAAAACTGTTAACTTTGTTCCTCCACCGAAGTAAGCTTCATTACCACTAGAGTCACAGTGCTCTGGATCAGTGCTCAAAACAGCCTGAGATGCTGCTTTAACTTTGCTTCTTTACATTTAGTTGGTCTTTTTAGCAACTTTTAGCAAACAGTGTTTCATGTGTATTACTAACTATCACTACTCCAAATCCAAAGTCAACACATGCTGCACTACAGTCTGGTTTTATGCTAAACTTTTAAAAATGTTTTCCACAGACAGCAGATGTGCTTTAATTTTAGTTAATGAATGAATCAGAGTAACATTTGATGTCTTACTCACCGAGAACAGTCAGTTTAGTTCCCTGACCGAAATAGGCTTCGTAATTGGCACAGCGCTTTAGCTTAACGTCAAAAAGCACTGAGCTGAAACTAAACTATAAAGGCCCAAGTTCAATAAACGTCTTAATGCACCACTCCAGTTACAACGTTTATTACATTAGTTCAATGTAACTGATCCTATACTCACCCAAAACAGTCAGTTTTGTTCCTTTTCCAAAGTAAGCTTCGTTTGCATTGTCACAGTGCAGAAACACTGAGCATGAAACTCTTAGACTGATTTTTAGAACGTTTCTACTAATACTAATTGTTTGAACTAAGACTCTAAAGCAATATAATGTTTTCCAAATTACAGTAACAAAATGAAATATATTTACCTAAAACCGTCAGTTTGGTTCCTTGGCCAAAGTAAGCAGGATAATTGTTGTTCACAATGATTGACTTCAGTTCAATAACTGTTTTTTCCCTTTTGTACCAATATTTACGCAGTTTTATCACGATGAACTGAAAGAGCTTTGACTCACCCAAAACAGTCAGTTTTGTTCCTTTTCCAAAGTAAGCTTCGTTGCGATTGTCACAGTGCAGAAACACTGAGCATAAAACTTTTGTCTTTCTCTACCAGAATGATCTTTTCAAAGACTTTACCACTACTTCTGTTTATGCTAAGACTCAAAAGCAATGTTACATTTACTAAAATACAGAAATAAAATGAAATATTTACCTAAAACCGTCAGTTTGGTTCCTTGGCCAAAGTAAGCAGGATCACCGTAGTTCACAGTGTTTCACTTCAGCTCAATATTTCAACTTTTTTATAACAACACGTTTTCCTTCACTGTCATAACAGCAATGAGACTATTTTAAGTTTGTCACAGTGAAGTGAAGTAGTGAGATCTCTGACTTACCCAGAACAGTGAGTTTTGTTCCCTTCCCAAAGTAAGCTTCAGCATTGTCACAGTGCAGAAATACTGAGCATGAAGCTCTCGTGTCTTTTTCTACCACAATTATCTCTGCTTTAGGGTCTTAATATAAACAGAAGGATCAGTAAAGTCTTTCCAATGTCACATTCACCAAATTACAGTAATAAAGTGAAATATTTACCTAAAACCGTCAGTTTGGTTCCTTGGCCAAAGTAAGCAGGTTGAGTGTTGGTCACAGTGATTTTTGTTCAGCTCAATATTTCAGCTTTTTCATGACAATAGTCTTTTTCCTTCACTTTCATACCGGTGTTAATATTGACTATGAATTTGAAGTTTGTCACAGTGAACAGAAGTAGTGAGAGCTCTGACTTACCCAGGACAGTGAGTTTTGTGCCCTTTCCAAAGAAAGCTTCAGATCCAGTGTCACACTGAATGCCTCCTCTACCAAAAAGTCAAAAAACTTTCCATAACAACATTTTCAGACACAGTGTAATAATCCAGAGGATGATGGAGTTTAAATATGCAGGATGAGCCTGAGAATGTCCAGCTTTGTTATATTTGTTGTCAGGATGAGTAAAGAAGCATCCAAACGCTCCACATTTGTATTGAAAGTCATTTTAAAACCTGTTTTCCAGCAGATAAATTGACATTACAGCGGCAGAGTGTCCTGCCATCTTATACTCATTCATATTATTGTTTTTTCTGCCCTCCCAAGTGTCCCAGCTCGCCTGTGGCAGCCTACACAATGGCTGTTAATGGGAGGAGGTTTTTGTACGACGGCTCTATTGGATTGTATCACCGTGGCCCCCTGTCCCCACGGTGAAAAAGCATCACACAAAAACCTAGAGTCTGTTTCGTTCTCTCCCCTCTCCTTCCCCCACCGAGCTTCTCCATATCTCAGCCTCCATCTCTCAGTCTGTCAGAGCAGCTGCAGGTCGGGCTGACTGGCGGCTGAACGCTCTCCAGCCTGACTGCTGCTATTTCTGTGACGGCTAAGAAAAGAAGCAAGGAGGAAGGGAAGGAAACGGGTCTGTGTTTGTTTGTTTGTTTGTTTGTAGCTCCTTAGAGGGAGTGACATCTCTGCTGGTCACACCTCTTTATCCACCCACTTATCAGTGAACTGAGGAGAAACACACATTTACTGACAGGTTTCATTGATGCTGTAGACAATATTTAAAATTTTCTTCAAAGATGGAGCAACAGAAGTGTTTAAAAATCCGAATCATATATATTATAGTATTGCATCATAATTACTGATGCATCAATGGTAAAGATGGCTTTGCCACTTTATATACTCAATCTATAATAACTCATTAATTTATTTGCTGATTATATTTTTTATGTTCAATGAGAACTTTTTAAGTAACTACTGATTATGGCTGTCAAATATATACAATGCAGTAAATGTAAAGTGTAGTGGAGTAGCAGTATAAAGCAGAATAAAATGGAGCTTCCCAAATATAGTACAAGCACCTCAAAACTGCACCTAACAAGTAAATGTACTCACTTTATGTTACATTCCCCCACTGCAAATTAGCTTTGGCTAAATGTTATATGTGATATCTTATGCTTATATATCTGTTTCTATGAAATAAACACATGAAATTGAACATATTGTATTCATTAAAATAAATCATAACATACAACTAATATTATGTAACTAAACCAGTAAACCTTTATGTTCTTTTTGCTCTTTTTATATAATTTGGAGGCATTATGAGGATTTCTGTGATGTTATGTCTGCAAAGTCACAGCTGGGTCTCCTTCAAGGCTGACTACAAATAAAGTAAGAAAGATGACAAGTAAAAAAATTAAATCTGTGAAGAAAAAAAACTTTGGATTCTTCTTTTAACTGAATGTAAGAGTTCTTACTGGCTCCTAGTGGTGACTGAGCAGCAACTGCAGCTTCAGGCAGGTGACTGGTTCTTAGAGAGCTTATTGTGACTGTTGCAATGAAATGAAAGCCAAATATTGCATAGTAAGTCAGTCTTATCCTACAGTGATATACATTGTGAAGCTTTGGCTAATCTGAATCCATCTCTTCACTGTTTCACTTCCACCATCGCTACTGTAGTCTGATAGTTCAGTATGAAACCAAACGAGCCACAGCTTCTTCCTGCCTGTTTGCCATCTGTGACAGACACACACTTGTTATTTGTATGGCTGTCTGGTCTGTGTGCATCACTGTGACTAGCAGCACAGTAGTAGGTGCTGCTGTCGTTGAGAAACAGCTCAGTAATTTGAAGAGAAAAGCTGTTTATGGATGTGTTGATGGAGGACTGGAAGTGCCCCACAGTTTGGTCGTACTCTTTGGTGAGGAACTCTACTGGAGCTCCGTAGTGGTTTTGTCGGTACCAGAGCATGGTGTAGCTGCTCATGCTGAACCCTGGACCCAAGCTGCACTTAAGGTCCACTGCGACTCCTGGGTGACACATCTGATCTCCAGACTGAAGAACTACAACAGTGAGACCTGCAGCACGTGAAGGATAACGTTTTATTGCATTTCACCTCAATCAATACATAGAACAGTAATTTCACTCGGATACATGAATTTGATGGTAACACAACCTTTCAAGTACTATTTACCTGGTACATCCAATATGAGTTCATACACAAAAACCCACCTGAGTGTAAAAGAAGTGGAAGGTAAAGGACTGTGAGAAGCATATTATTGACGAGCCTCGTTCCAGCTGAATGATGCAGTCAAATATAACTTTGTTCAACACAAAGGAAACACAAGGCGATCACATGATTGGAGCGGAAGCACTGTCTCTAATTCTCACTCATTATAGGAGGCAGGGTCTGCAACCAAAAATATCCCACCCCTTCCCTTCAACACTATTGCTGGAGGACGAGACCACGACAGTAATGAGAAGACCGACTGCAGCCGCCACCACAGTTCTATTGATTACCACTGGGCTGTAAAAACAAGTTTGTTAAGTTTCATGCTTGTTTACGCTAACATTACAGTTGGCTGCTGCCTGCCATGTGTTTAATGACTTAATGCTAATAATGCTGCTTTGGGTTGGCTCATTTTTATTTAGTTTTAGTTTTTGTCGGCTTCCTCGCTGTGGTTTTGTTATTGGGATTAGTTGTGAGTCATTTCTTCGAGTGGCTGAGCTTTTATTGTTGTTTGGCACTTGTATGATGCTGTCCAGCTGCTGATTTGGACTATAAATACTCCTTTAGTGTGAGTATATGAAGTGTTTTGGGGCTGAGTCAGTTCAGCATCATATTTTGTCCTGCTTTGTTTCTTTACTTTACGGCTATATTCTTGTCTTGAGGTCCCTGTCTGTACCAAACTTAGTGTTTGCTTGTGGGCGGTAGTAACAGACATAGACATATCTATACATATCATGAGATCTGTTCACTATGGCAGACTAAATGTACTGTTTATAATTACTAAAGGAAATCAAATGCTTTTTATTGTTTGTTCTGCTGTTCTTTAAATGGCAGCACTTGCTCACTGCCGCTGACAGCTTCTATGTTGACCTTTACTACTGCTGTTTTTGTTTTATCTGCTGTAAAGTGTCCAACTGAGTTTTAATAGATTTGGGCTGGGCTGGGAAATAATGCCGTCCAAAGAATAGATTTTGTCTAGTAATAGCTTTATCGTTGCCTGTGTGTTGCAGTCATAAATTCCAACCCAACTTTTCTGGCTTTGTTGAATTCTCGAATCTGATTGGTCATTTATGTCATTCTACGGTCTGTTATTTCTGTATAGCAGACCGTTGCTGTGATAGCGGAAGCAATAAGATCATTTTTAAATATATAAGATCAGTATTTTGTGTCAAATTGTTGGTTTCCTTAATATGAAGCTGTGTAGTAGGCAGGATAATGTACAGCCAGTGGCGGTCATTATTGCAAAATGACCCCCAACAGAGTGGATCAGGAATCATCCTGAAGGTTTTGAAAACCTTTGAACTGTTTTTTTTTAAAAAAAGAAGCATATAAAACAAAATTAAAGAACTTTTTCAGGATGAATCAAGACCACTCTGCTGTGTTGTTGTTCATTTTACAATAATGACATGATTGACATGATGATGATAAAAGCTTTTTATTCTATTCTGTTCTATTGAACAGTCACATTATTTTTGCCTCTCAGGATCTTGAACCTGAAACCAGTAGAGAAGAAGAGAGCAGGTTTTTGGTGATGGGGAGACATCAAACCACATCACTGTGTGCTGGCAGCGCAGAAATACACAGCAGAGTCTGATAAAGTCACACTACTGATGATCAGACCTCCTGTTGTTGCGTCTTTTCTTGTTATCTGAAAGCGATTTTCAAACTGCTTCTCATAGTTGGGGTCACTACCAAAGTAGCTGTATCCAATTAAATTCATCAGGCTGCTCTCTGTTTGCTGGTACCAGAGCATTGCTTTAAGATTGGAGTCGTCATGACTGCATTTAAAATCCACCTTGGTATTGTTGTCAACTATTCTGGGAGGAGATGGCTGGAATGTCACACTCTTGGCTCGATCTGTGAAAAAACAGATTTTAAAAGTTGAAGCCACGGTGAAACAAAAAAACACAAATATAATTGCTCCATAAGGTTAACAAGAAAAGAAAATGTAAAATGCTGTTTTTTGCAGGTAATTTCATTACATGGGAGCAAGATGAGAAGAAATGCTGTCACAACTGGAGACATTCTCCAAGTTTGTGTTGTTGCAGCTTCCACGAATGTTGCATTAGGAGAAGCACCGCCTCTCATGTCTCATTTTATAGAAAAAAAGCTGAGGGTTTTTAGTGAGGGAGTGACGTTAAACCACATCACTGTGTGCTGGCAGCGCAGAAATAAACAGCAGAGTGTGCCAGGCTTGGATTTTGTATAATCAGAGCTCCTCTCACTGTGTCTCTTCTTGTCAGCTTAAATTGTTCTTCAAACGGAGGCTCATAGTTTGGGGAGCCTGTTCCATATGTGTACCCAATGAGGGTCATAGCCTGACGGTCCTGTCCTTGCTGATACCAGAGCATTAGCTGAAGGTTATTATCATTATGACTGCAGTTAATCTGGACCTCACTGCTCTCCTTCACTATCTGAGGAGGAGATTGCTGAAAAGTAACAGCGCTCACCTGACCTGTGGAGAAAGCGGATATACAAAATGTTGTTAATGCAGAACAATAATGAGGAGGAAATATAAACTTTTAGCACAAATTGTTCAGCATGTTACATAAATAGTGATAAATAACAACCACTTTTTATGTAATTCAGATCATACAATAAAAGAAGAGGAAGAGAAAACCAGAGGTGTCCGTAGATGAAGACATTGTTGTCAGTCTCTGATGTGAGAAAAGCACTGCTGTGAGAATAATAAGGCTGTGGGTGTTTGTGTCTGTGGGTCATGATAAAAGCTGCCAATCGCGTGCTGTTTCTCCACCTATTGGCTGAATCATCTCCTCAGGATCCTGCTGTACTTTATTTTACATTTTTGATTATGATCAACTGAATTTCCGCAGGATTTGTGTGCTCAGACCGGTTTCTGGACTGATTTTTCTGTCAACAGTTATTTTTTGCTAACTGTGTAATATCTGGGAATATCAATAAATCCACTGGTATAAAGGAGAGCTCAAGTGACATGTTGATTAACTGATTTAACATTGTCTGGCTTTTTAGTTTGGAGGATTTGATGTTTTCCTTTCATATGTGTTGTAGCCTTGTTGTGAACACCAATAGAGCAGAAATTGATTTATTTTTATCCTTGATCCAGACCAACTGATATTGATTACTTGAATATACTTGACTGAGACCACATTTTCATGTGACTGATTACATCATTACAAAATATACTCATCAGTCTGTAAAAACAGTCTCGATCTTTTTAATCCCTCTCTCAAACCTCTAATTTATTTTCTGAATGTGTGAATGATCTAGATCTCTATTATTGTCTTTTTAGTGCAGTGCTGTAAAATAAACTAAAACCTATATTGAATGAAGACTTTTTTCTGAACTCTGATACTGTGTCGGGTGGTTTCTGTGGTTTCCTGTAGGCGTGCTGTTTTCTGCTGGATCATTTATGGAGGTTTTTGTATGAGAGCGTCACTGTCTTCATTACTGTGCATACTTGCTGCTCCAAAATATTCTCCGCTGTCTTCAGGGTGTCTCGGGCTCAGGATGTGAAGAAAAGCTGCTTTCTCTCCATCTCCGCTCACATTAAAGTGGCTTTGAAATGGCGACTCAACCGTTACAGCTTTGTAAGAAACATAACCAATCAGTTTTAGGGAAGTGTTTCCTGGTGAGCGCTGATACCAGAGAATAGTGTCATAGCTCTGGATTTGATGTGTCAAGGTCAGCTTAGTTTCATCTTTCGGCTCAATCAACAGTTCAGCTGGACTCTGAAACACCTGCTTTTCTTTATTGAGGAAAACTCCTGTAAAGAGATTGGGACTGAATGTTAAGAGCTGCTTTAATATCTTCCCACGAGTGGATAAAACCTAATCATGCGTTTGGATTAAATTACTGGGGAACAAACTGCAGTTAAAAAATAAGCAATCGACTATTAGTGGCAGTAAAAATTACTCCACCCATGATCAAAAAAGGTGGTTTCGTGAATGTGCCATACCTTTAATCCAGAAGACTGAGATCCAGAAAACGATGAAAGGAGACGGCTTCATGCTGAATGTGAAGAAGCAGCAGAGTCTCTGCTGTGCTTTGTGGATCAGAAGGAGGGGCAGGAAGTGATGTGGAGAAATCAGAGCGTTTAAGTTCACTCTGAGAAACTTTCATTCAGTCTGTTTCTTTTCCTAAAAGACAGTCTGAAACTCTGCCTTTTTTGTGTTAAATCATATTGCACTAGGCAGTTATGCCATTTGACAAACAATATTATTGTTGGGGGCTGGTCAGCGAATGGTGAGAAAGAGGCAGTAGGCAGAAGTTAAGTGCAACAAAGGATAAGTTGGCTAAAAAAACACAATCCATCAGTTATGGAAAATGAACCACGTTTGTTGCTTTGTCTCTGCTCAAATGTCCTGCTAAATGAGACGTCTCCTCTATGCTGTTGTTTCTGAACTGTGCATGTGCATATTCGACAGGTGTTTTTTTTTTTTGTCCAATGCAGATTTGATTCTCTGTAGAAATGATAATGATGGTTGATCAGACAGCCACTCTTTCTGTATGATTTCACTGAATAGGAAAACATCCAGCAGAGACATGAGGAAGTGAGGTATAAGTCACATGACCTTGACTGCATCTGGTTAATGAACTCAAACCCACAGCTGATAAAGGAAGGAGTTTAGTTTTTGTGTAGTCAGAAGGAGATGTGCCTCAGTGTGGGTACCGAGCTGCACAGAAATACACTGCACTGTGCTCAGGCTCTTTCAGGCCCACTATAAACAGAGAACCATTCTTTGCTGTATTTCCGCTCAAATCTCCACTGATATTGAAATGATCTTCATATGATTCCTCAACGTTTATTCTGCTGTAATCTACATGTCCGATGAGTTTCAGAGCCTTGTCTCCAGGAGGCTGCTGGTACCACAGCATCACAGTGTAGTCAGTTTGTCCGTGGGTACAGACGAGCTGCACATCGTCTCCAGCCTTTCTGATGACTCCAGAGGGAGACTGATGGATCTGAACCGCCAGAGAAAAACCTGCTGTGAACAAAGTTATACAGATTATTGATTTTAGATTTGAAGGTAAACAGTGCAGTACAACTGACTTTAGAGCGAAGCAGTTGTTACCTGTGAGAAAATAGCAAAAAGGAAATCTGATCATTGTGTAGCGATATGAGATGGAGCTCTGAGTTACTGTAAAGTCACGGATGAAATGCAATATTACCGATGTGATGACAGATTCTGCAAGCAGGGTGTGGAAAAGAGGAGTGGCTGCATATTTAACTGATATGCATATGCACTCTTCCTTTTGCCTGATTTCCCCAAAAAATGTTCTGCTTTTGACAGATTTAACTGGGTTTTAGTTTAGTATCATCTAATAAGAATAAACCAATAATATAGAAATACAGTTGCATCAGCTAATGACATGACTGTCAAACCAAAATACAACCACAAAAGCAGGTGTTCCAGAGCAGTTTATTCCAATCACTGATGAGAAAAGATTGTGTAGGAGTTTTTGTAAAGTTCAGAGGGGATTTTTGTCAGCGTGCTTCTCTAGCTGCACAGTAGTAAACTGCACTGTGCTGCTGTCCTACAAGTTTGACTGTAAGAGAGCCGTTCTTTGCTGTCATCCCTCGCAAATCTCCAGAGATATTGAAATTCTTCGTGTATGTCTTTTCCATCGTGACATCTTGATTGTACAAATATCCAATGAGTTTCATAGCTGTGTCTCCAGGTGATCGTTGGTACCAGAGCATCATCCTGTAGTCAGTCTTATCATGGCTGCAGGAAATCTGCACTTTGCCAGGTTTTGTGATGAGATCAGAGGGAGACTGACGGACCTCAAGACCCAGACACATGCCTAGAAGAGAAAACTCCGTAATGAATGCAGAAATTATAGATGCAGTTATATTCCTGAAAAGTAAAATTGATTACCAATTAGCCAAGATAAGTAGAATAATGTTGACATGTTGCCCTCCTGTCTGAGTGAACACAGAGCTCTGAGTGGCTCCGTTTGCTGCAGACTCTTTATCAACGCCCTCCCATCAAATGTACATCAGCTACTTCACATTGTGTGTTGGAGCATTTCTTAATCCCTGATGCCACCTGCTGGAAAAAATACACAGAGATAAAAAGGTTTTTGTACTGAGATAGAGATTGTACTGAAATATGTGATGACACTTAAAGTCCTGATAGAGATTGTGCTGAAATGAGACCTGCTGAATGTCTGTCTGAGGCTGCCTATTATAATATCTGATCTGGATGAGAGGAAAGACCGACATCGGTTAGAATGGGTTAATGCAGGTGTCGGGCTGTGAGCTGTAACACAGAGATAAAAAGGTTTTTGTACTGAGGAGCAGTGATATGTAGCATTGTGCGACTAGCAGCACAGAAATACACAGCACTGCTGTCCAGGCTGAGTTGTTCAGTTGTTAATGTGCAGGTCTCTCCTTTACTTGCTCTCCCTTCTATCGTCACATTTACTCCTTCTTCAGGATATCCATCTTTTACATTCATGTATCCCAGGAACTGCATCTCTTTGTTCTTTAATTGCTTGTACCAGAAGATCTGGGTATAGCCCTCAATACTGTGTGAACATGTGATTTTGGCTGTTACTCCTGGTTTGCTGTACATCTCAGCTGGATCCTGCTTGACTTGGTTGCTGAGAGAGGAACCTGTTAAAAAGGTATCAGCAAAGAAATATCAGACAATATACAATCACATGAAGTAAGAAAAAACAAGGGAGCAGAGAAGAGGTGTGTAAGATGTTAACAAACATGTGATTACATTTATTATTATTATAGTACATACACACATGTTAAAGACTTATTACCTGAAACCAGTATAACATTGAAGGTGATACAGAAGAAAATGATCATGACGCTGTGTTTTCTAACTGTCTAGTTGAGGATACTGTTTACTCATCACAGTATGTGCTGGTACACTATAGATTTCTATCCTTTAAACCCTCCTATCAGGAAACCATCCCTTTTCTTGAGGTAGGTGGTGTCATGGTGCTTCCTCCTCCTCCTAAAGATTCAAGCCATCATGTCAGCTGCCACCACTCACCACTGGCTGAGTGAAGATATACTGCCACCGTATGAATGGAAGCAAAACAACACAGATCTGTTGTTATCCCCTCAAACTTTAGCTCGAAATCCATTCATAAAAAGTTTCATTGAACTAGCAAGTGTAAGGATAATGCAATGTAAGATGTTAGATTGTTGAGTGACTGAGGCTGCTGATTATAACAGGATGTGGCAGGTTAAAGCTGCATATAAGGAACCTCCCATTTTAATATCTGATCCTTGTGAAGGGGGGGGGCAGATTCCAGGTGCACAGGGCTGTGAGCTGTAATACAGACGTGAAAAAATGTGATGGGGAGGTTTTTGTACTGAGGAGCAGTGATATGTAGCATTGTGAGACTAGCAGCACAGAAATACACTGCACTGCTGTCCAGGCTGAGTTGTTCCGTTGTTAATGTGCAGGTCTCTCCTTTACTTGCTCCTCCTTCCATCTTCACATTCACTCCAGACTCTGGATTTGGTGTTTTAAAATTCACATATCCCAGGAACTGTAGTTGTCTGTCTGACTGCCTGTACCACAAGATTTGGTTATAGCCTTCTATGACGTGGGAACAGTTGATTTTGACAGTCTTTCCTGGTTCGCTGAAAATGTTAGATGGAGTCTGGTGGACTTGGTCACTTGGAGAGGAACCTGTTGAAACAACATCAACCAAAACCAAGACTCAGAGTATGAGAATGAAACAAGATAAATTCAGTCATTTAAAATAGCAGTGCTGTAGAACTCTGGCTGTACAGAAATACAATTTAGAAAAAGAATAAATAAACAGCTGATGACATTACCTGAAAGGAGAATACTGTTAAAATGAATGCTTAGGAATAAGATGATCATGTTGTTTGGTTATTATAGTAGTAATTTTATCGTTTACATGAAAGACGTTCTCAGTGTATCAGCGGTTGTACTGATTATATCCCACCTCCTCTTTGAGTTAACCCTCTAATCAGAAAACCAACATGGAGTCATGAAGTAGGCGGTGCTGCAGTGCATCCTCCTCCTCCTCCTCCTCCTCCTCCTCCTCCTCCTCCTCCTCCTCCTCCTCCTCCTCCTCCTCCTCACAACCATCATGTCAACTACTATCTGCCTGATTAAAAATACACTTCTCTGTTAAGAAAAGGAAGGAATACAGGTGCAAGAGGCTGTGAGCTGCAGTGGAGACGTTTTTGGACTGAAGAGCAGTGGTACCAATCAGTCCATCTTTATATATACATATATAGTGCCACTTCATAACAAGTGTGATTTCAAGATGTTTTTCCATAAAGAGCAGGTCCAGACCAAACTCTTATCAACACCCTCCCATCAAATGTACATCAGCTACTTCACATTGTGAAAGAATATAAAGGCCAAGTCATTTGTTTTTTAACACACTCACCATATTTGTTGTCAGACAGTTTTTGTTCAGCTGCGTCTCAATTCACTGTTTGCTGATGGCACAGAAATACACACCAAATTCAGTCTAGTCATAAGTACTGTGTCTTCACCACCAGTATCAGCTGGTATTCTGATTACTGTCACTTCGTGTTTTCTCAGTATAAAAAGAAAAAACATACTTTTAAAGTGCCTCAGCACAGATATACCGCCACCTAATGATAGGAAGCAAAACGACAGCAACATGGTTTCCCTACAAGCGAGTATACACAACACCTGTTGGTTCATTTTGCAGTGATCTACAGTTTACACTATGTGTGTTGAACTCAGATAATGGGACAATCCTGCCTTCAATCATCATTTACTGTAATATGAAGGTTAATATTCTTTTGAAATGATAAGCTGTTGGCAGTCAACAACCCTAAAACTCAGAAGGTGGACTGAAATATGTGATGGCACTTAAAGTCCTGATAGAGATTGTGCTGAAATGAGACCTGCTGAATGTCTGTCTGAGGCTGTCTATTATAATATCTGATCTGGATGAGAGGAAAGACCGACATCGGTTAGAATGGGTTAATGCAGGTGTCGGGCTGTGAGCTGTAACACAGAGATAAAAAGGTTTTTGTACTGAGGAGCAGTGATATGTAGCATTGTGCGACTAGCAGCACAGAAATACACAGCACTGCTGTCCAGGCTGAGTTGTTCAGTTGTTAATGTGCAGGTCTCTCCTTTACTTGCTCTCCCTTCTATCGTCACATTTACTCCTTCTTCAGGATATCCATGGTTTACATTCATGTATCCCAGGAGCTGCATCTCTTTGTTCTTTAATTGCTTGTACCAGAGGATCAGGTCATAGTCCTCAATACTGTGTGAACATGTGATTTTGGCTGTTACTCCTGGTTTGCTGTACATCTCAGCTGGATCCTGCTTGACTTGGTTGCTGAGAGAGGAACCTGTTAAAAAGGTATCAGCAAAGAAATATCAGACAATATACAATCACATGAAGTAAGAAAAAACAAGGGAGCAGAGAAGAGGTGTGTAAGATGTTAACAAACATGTGATTACATTTATTATTATTATTATAGTACATACACACATGTTAAAGACTTATTACCTGAAACCAGTATAACATTGAAGGTGATACAGAAGAAAATGATCATGACGCTGTGTTTTCTAACTGTCTAGTTGAGGATACTGTTTACTCATCACAGTATGTGCTGGTACACTATAGATTTCTATCCTTTAAACCCTCCTATCAGGAAACCATCGCTTTTCTTGAGGTAGGTGGTGTCATGGTGCTTCCTCCTCCTCCTAAAGATTCAAGCCATCATGTCAGCCGCCACCACTCACCACTGGCTGAGTGAAGATATACTGCCACCGTATGAATGGAAGCAAAACAACACAGATCTGTTGTTACCCCCTCAAACTTTAGCTCGAAATCCATTCATAAAAAGTTTCATTGAACTAGCAAGTGTAAGGATAATGCAATGTAAGATGTTAGATTGTTGAGTGACTGAGGCTGCTGATTATAACAGGATGTGGCAGGTTAAAGCTGCATATAAGTAACCTCCCATTTTAATATCTGATCCTTGTGAAGGGGGGGGGGGGGGGGGGGGGGGGGGATATTCCAGGTGCACAGGGCTTTGAGCTGTAATACAGACGTGAAAAAATGTGATGGGGAGGTTTTTGTACTGAGGAGCAGTGATATGTAGCATTGTGAGACTAGCAGCACAGAAATACACTGCACTGCTGTTCAGGCTGAGTTGTTCAGTTGTTAATGTGCAGGTCTCTCCTTTTCTTGCTCCTCCTTCCATCTTCACATTCACTCCAGACTCTGGATTTGGCGTTTCGTACCTCACATATCCCAGTAACTGTAGTTGTCTGTCTGACTGCCTGTACCACAAGATTTGGTCATAGCTTTGTATGACGTGGGAACAGTTGATTTTGACAGTCTTTCCTGGTTCGCTGAAAATGTTAGATGGAGTCTGGTGGACTTGATCACTTGGAGAGGAACCTGTTGAAACAACATCAACCAAAACCAAGACACAGAGTATAAGAATGAAACAAGATAAATTCAGTCATTTAAAATAGCAGTGCTGTAGAACTCTGGCTGTACAGAAATACAATTTAGAAAAAGAATAAATAAACAGCTGATGACATTACCTGAAAGGAGAATACTGTTAAAATGAATGCTTAGGAATAAGATGATCATGTTGTTTGGTTATTATAGTAGTAATTTTATCGTTTACATGAAAGACGTTCTCAGTGTATCAGCGGTTGTACTGATTATATCCCACCTCCTCTTTGAGTTAACCCTCTAATCAGAAAACCAACATGGAGTCATGAAGTAGGCGGTGCTGCAGTGCATCCTCCTCCTCCTCCTCCTCCTCCTCCTCACAACCATCATGTCAACTACTATCTGCCTGATTAAAAATACCCTTCTCTGTTAAGAAAAGGAAGGAATACAGGTGCAAGATGCTGTGAGCTGCAGTGGAGACGTTTTTGGACTGAAGAGCAGTGGAACCAATCAGTCCATCTTTATATATACATATATAGTGCCACTTCATAACAAGTGTGATTTCAGGATGTTTTTCCATAAAGAGCAGGTCCAGACCAAACTCTTATCAACACCCTCCCATCAAATGTACATCAGCTACTTCACATTGTGAAAGAATATAAAGGCCAAGTCATTTGTTTTTAATACACTCACCATATTTGTTGTCAGACAGTTTTTGTTCAGCTGCGTCTCAATTCACTGTTTGCTGATGGCACAGAAATACACACCAAATTCAGTCTAGTCATAAGTACTGTGTCTTCACCACCAGTATCAGCTGGTATTCTGATTACTTTCACTTCCTGTTTTCTCAGTATAAAGAGAAAAAACATACTTTTAAAGTGCCTCAGCACAGATATACCGCCACCTAATGATAGGAAGCAAAACGACAGCAACATGGTTTCCCTACAAGCGAGTATACACAACACCTGTTGGTTCATTTTGCAGTGATCTACAGTTTACACTATGTGTGTTGAACTCAGATAATGGGACAATCATGCCTTCAATCATCATTTACTATAATATGAAGGTTAATATTCTTTTGAAATGATAAGCTGTTGGCAGTCAACAACCCTAAAACTCAGAAGGTGGACTGAAATATGTGATGACACTTAAAGTCCTGATAGAGATTGTGCTGAAATGAGACCTGCTGAATGTCTGTCTGAGGCTGCCTATTATAATATCTGATCTGGATGAGAGGAAAGACCGACATCGGTTAGAATGGGTTAATGCAGGTGTCGGGCTGTGAGCTGTAACACAGAGATAAAAAGGTTTTTGTACTGAGGAGCAGTGATATGTAGCATTGTGCGACTAGCAGCACAGAAATACACAGCACTGCTGTTCAGGCTGAGTTGTTCAGTTGTTAATGTGCAGGTCTCTCCTTTACTTGCTCTCCCTTCTATCGTCACATTTATTCCTTCTTCAGGATATCCACTGTTTACATTCATGTATCCCAGGAGCTGCATCTCTTTGTTCTTTAATTGCTTGTACCAGAAGATCCGGTCATAGTCCTGAATACTGTGTGAACATGTGATTTTGGCTGTTACTCCTGGTTTGCTGTACATCTCAGCTGGATCCTGCTTGACTTGGTTGCTGAGAGAGGAACCTGTTAAAAAGGTATCAGCAAAGAAATATCAGACAATATACAATCACATGAAGTAAGAAAAAACAAGGGAGCAGAGAAGAGGTGTGTAAGATGTTAACAAACATGTGATTACATTTATTATTATTATAGTACATACACACATGTTAAAGACTTATTACCTGAAACCAGTATAACATTGAAGGTGATACAGAAGAAAATGATCATGACGCTGTGTTTTCTAACTGTCTAGTTGAGGATACTGTTTACTCATCACAGTATGTGCTGGTACACTATAGATTTCTATCCTTTAAACCCTCCTATCAGGAAACCATCGCTTTTCTTGAGGTAGGTGGTGTCATGGTGCTTCCTCCTCCTCCTAAAGATTCAAGCCATCATGTCAGCCGCCACCACTCACCACTGGCTGAGTGAAGATATACTGCCACTGTATGAATGGAAGCAAAACAACACAGATCTGTTGTTACCCCCTCAAACTTTAGCTCGAAATCCATTCATAAAAAGTTTCATTGAACTAGCAAGTGTAAGGATAATGCAATGTAAGATGTTAGATTGTTGAGTGACTGAGGCTGCTGATTATAACAGGATGTGGCAGGTTAAAGCTGCATATAAGTAACCTCCCATTTTAATATCTGATCCTTGTGAAGGGGGGGGGGGCATATTCCAGGTGCACAGGGCTGTGAGCTGTAATACAGACGTGAAAAAATGTGATGGGGAGGTTTTTGTACTGAGGAGCAGTGATATGTAGCATTGTGCGACTAGCAGCACAGAAATACACTGCACTGCTGTCCAGGCTGAGTTGTTCAGTTGTTAATGTGCAGGTCTCTCCTTTACTTGCTCCTCCTTCCATCTTCACATTCACTCCAGACTCTGGATTTGGTATTTGGTAATTCACATATCCCAGTAACTGTAGTTGTCTGTCTGACTGCCTGTACCACAAGATTCGGTAATAGTCTTCTATGACGTGGGAACAGTTGATTTTGACAGTCTTTCCTGGTTCGCTGAAAATGTTAGATGGAGTCTGGTGGACTTGGTCACTTAGAGAGGAACCTGTTGAAACAACATCAACCAAAAACAAGACAGAGTATAAGAATGAAACGAGATAAATTCAGTCATTTAAAATAGCAGTGCTGTAGAACTCTGGCTGTACAGAAATACAATTTAGAAAAAGAATAAATAAACAGCTGATGACATTACCTGAAAGGAGAATACTGTTAAAATGAATGCTTAGGAATAAGATGATCATGTTGTTTGGTTATTATAGTAGTAATTTTATCGTTTACATGAAAGACGTTCTCAGTGTATCAGCGGTTGTACTGATTATATCCCACCTCCTCTTTGAGTTAACCCTCTAATCAGAAAACCAACATGGAGTCATGAAGTAGGCGGTGCTGCAGTGCATCCTCCTCCTCCTCCTCCTCCTCCTCCTCCTCCTCACAACCATCATGCCAACTACTATCTGCCTGATTAAAAATACCCTTCTCTGTTAAGAAAAGGAAGGAATACAGGTGCAAGAGGCTGTGAGCTGCAGTGGAGACGTTTTTGGACTGAAGAGCAGTGGTACCAATCAGTCCATCTTTATATATACATATATAGTGCCACTTCATAACAAGTGTGATTTCAAGATGTTTTTCCATAAAGAGCAGGTCCAGACCAAACTCTTATCAACACCCTCCCATCAAATGTACATCAGCTACTTCACATTGTGAAAGAATATAAAGGCCAAGTCATTTGTTTTTAATACACTCACCATATTTGTTGTCAGACAGTTTTTGTTCAGCTGCGTCTCAATTCACTGTGTTTGCTGATGGCACAGAAATACACACCAAATTCAGTCTAGTCATAAGTACTGTGTCTTCACCACCAGTATCAGCTGGTATTCTGATTACTTTCACTTCCTGTTTTCTCAGTATAAAGAGAAAAAACATACTTTTAAAGTGCCTCAGCACAGATATACCGCCACCTAATGATAGGAAGCAAAACAACAGCAACATGGTTTCCCCACAAGCGAGTATACACAACACTTGTTGGTTCATTTTGCAGTGATCTATAGTTTACACTATGTGTGTTGAACTCAGATAATGGGACAATCCTGCCTTCAATCATCATTTACTGTAATATGAAGGTTAATATTCTTTTGAAATGATAAGCTGTTGGCAGTCAACAACCCTAAAACTCAGAAGGTGGACTGAAATATGTGATGGCACTTAAAGTCCTGATAGAGATTGTGCTGAAATGAGACCTGCTGAATGTCTGTCTGAGGCTGTCTATTATAATATCTGATCTGGATGAGAGGAAAGACCGACATCGGTTAGAATGGGTTAATGCAGGTGTCGGGCTGTGAGCTGTAACACAGAGATAAAAAGGTTTTTGTACTGAGGAGCAGTGATATGTAGCATTGTGCGACTAGCAGCACAGAAATACACAGCACTGCTGTTCAGGCTGAGTTGTTCAGTTGTTAATGTGCAGGTCTCTCCTTTACTTGCTCTCCCTTCTATCGTCACATTTACTCCTTCTTCAGGATATCCACTGTTTACATTCATGTATCCCAGGAGCTGCATCTCTTTGTTCTTTAATTGCTTGTACCAGAAGATCTGGGTATAGTCCTGAATACTGTGTGAACATGTGATTTTGGCTGTTACTCCTGGTTTGCTGTACATCTCAGCTGGATCCTGCTTGACTTGGTTGCTGAGAGAGGAACCTGTTAAAAAGGTATCAGCAAAGAGATATCAGACAATATACAATCACATGAAGTAAGAAAAAACAAGGGAGCAGAGAAGAGGTGTGTAAGATGTTAACAAACATGTGATTACATTTATTATTATTATAGTACATACACACATGTTAAAGACTTATTACCTGAAACCAGTATAACATTGAAGGTGATACAGAAGAAAATGATCATGACGCTGTGTTTTCTAACTGTCTAGTTGAGGATACTGTTTACTCATCACAGTATGTGCTGGTACACTATAGATTTCTATCCTTTAAACCCTCCTATCAGGAAACCATCGCTTTTCTTGAGGTAGGTGGTGTCATGGTGCTTCCTCCTCCTCCTAAAGATTCAAGCCATCATGTCAGCCGTCACCACTCACCACTGGCTGAGTGAAGATATACTGCCACTGTATGAATGGAAGCAAAACAACACAGATCTGTTGTTACCCCCTCAAACTTTAGCTCGAAATCCATTCATAAAAAGTTTCATTGAACTAGCAAGTGTAAGGATAATGCAATGTAAGATGTTAGATTGTTGAGTGACTGAGGCTGTTGATTATAACAGGATGTGGCAGGTTAAAGCTGCATATAAGGAACCTCCCATTTTAATATCTGATCCTTGTGAAGGGGGGGGGGGGCAGATTCCAGGTGCACAGGGCTGTGAGCTGTAATACAGACGTGAAAAAATGTGATGGGGAGGTTTTTGTACTGAGGAGCAGTGATATGTAGCATTGTGAGACTAGCAGCACAGAAATACACTGCACTGCTGTCCAGGCTGAGTTGTTCAGTTGTTAATGTGCAGGTCTCTCCTTTACTTGCTCCTCCTTCCATCTTCACATTCACTCCAGACTCTGGATTTGGTGTTTTAAAATTCACATATCCCAGGAACTGTAGTTGTCTGTCTGACTGCCTGTACCACAAGATTCGGTTATAGCTTTGTATGACGTGGGAACAGTTGATTTTGACAGTCTTTCCTGGTTCGCTGAAAATGTTAGATGGAGTCTGGTGGACTTGGTCACTTGGAGAGGAACCTGTTGAAACAACATCAACCAAAAACAAGACACAGAGTATAAGAATGAAACGAGATAAATTCAGTCATTTAAAATAGCAGTGCTGTAGAACTCTGGTTGTACAGAAATACAATTTAGAAAAAGAATAAATAAACAGCTGATGACATTACCTGAAAGGAGAATACTGTTAAAATGAATGCTTAGGAATAAGATGATCATGTTGTTTGGTTATTATAGTAGTAATTTTATCGTTTACATGGAAGACGTTCTCAGTGTATCAGCGGTTGTACTGATTATATCCCACCTCCTCTTTGAGTTAACCCTCTAATCAGAAAACCAACATGGAGTCATGAAGTAGGCGGTGCTGCAGTGCATCCTCCTCCTCCACACAACCATCATGTCAACTACTATCTGCCTGATTAAAAATACCCTTCTCTGTTAAGAAAAGGAAGGAATACAGGTGCAAGAGGCTGTGAGCTGCAGTGGAGACGTTTTTGGACTGAAGAGCAGTGGTACCAATCAGTCCATCTTTATATATACAGTGGGGCAAAAAAGTATTTAGTCAGCCACCAATTGTGCAAGTTCTCCCACTTAAAAAGATGAGAAAGGCCTGTAATTTTCATCATAGGTACACTTCAACTATGAGAGACAGAATGGGGGGAAAGAATCCAGGAAATCACTTTGTAGGATTTTTAATGAATTAATTGGTAAATTCCTCTGTAAAATAAGTATTTGGTCACCTACAAACAAGCAAGATTTCTGGCTCTCACAGACCTGTAACTTCTTCTTTAAGAGGATCCTCTGTCCTCCACTCGTTACCTGTATTAATGGCACTTGTTTGAACTCGTTATCAGTATAAAAGACACCTGTCCACAACCTCAAACAGTCACACTCCAAACTCCACTATGGCCAAGACCAAAGAGCTGTCAAAGGACACCAGAAACAAAATTGTAGACCTGCACCAGGCTGGGAAGACTGAATCTGCAATAGGTAAGCAGCTTGGTGTGAAGAAATCAACTGTGGGAGCAATTATTAGAAAATGGAACATACGAGACCACTGATAATCTCCCTCGATCTGGGGCTCCACGCAAGATCTCACCCCGTGGGGTCAAAATGATCACAAGAACAGTGAGCAAAAATCCCAGAACCACACGGGGGGACCTAGTGAATGACCTGCTGAGAGCTGGGACCAAAGTAACAAAGGCTACCATCAATAACACACTACGCTGCCAGGGACTCAAATCCTGCAGTGCCAGACGTGTCCCCCTGCTTAAGCCAGTACATGTCCAGGCCCGTCTGAAGTTTGCTAGAGAGCATTTGGATGATCCAGAAGAGGATTGGGAGAATGTAATATGGTCAGATGAAACCAAAATAGAACTTTTTGGTAAAAACTCAACTTGTCGTGTTTAGAGGAGAAAGAATGCTGAGTTGCATCCAAAGAACACCATACCTACTGTGAAGCATGGGGGTGGAAACATCATGCTTTGGGGCTGTTTTTCTGCAAAGGGACCAGGACGACTGATCCGTGTAAAGGAAAGAATGAATGGGGCCATGTATCGTGAGATTTTGAGTGAAAACCTCCTTCCATCAGCAAGGGCATTGAAGATGAAACGTGGCTGGGTCTTTCAGCATGACAATGATCCCAAACACACCGCCCGGGCAACGAAGGAGTGGCTTCGTAAGAAGCATTTCAAGGTCCTGGAGTGGCCTAGCCAGTCTCCAGATCTCAACCCCATAGAAAATCTTTGGAGGGAGTTGAAAGTCCGTGTTGCCCAGCGACAGCCCCAAAACATCACTGCTCTAGAGGAGATCTGCATGGAGGAATGGGCCAAAATACCAGCAACAGTGTGTGAAAACCTTGTGAAGACTTACAGAAAACGTTTGACCTCTGTCATTGCCAACAAAGGGTATATAACAAAGTATTGAGATGAACTTTTGTTATTGGCCAAATACTTATTTTCCACCATAATTTGCGAATAAATTCTTTAAAAATCAGACAATGTGATTTTCTGGATTTTTTTTTTCCTCATTTTGTCTCTCATAGTTGAGGTATACCTATGATGAAAATTACAGGCCTCTCTCATCTTTTTAAGTGGGAGAACTTGCACAATTGGTGGATGACTAAATACTTTTTTGCCCCGCTGTACATATATAGTGCCACTTCATAACAAGTGTGATTTCAGGATGTTTTTCCATAAAGAGCAGGTCCAGACCAAACTCTTATCAACACCCTCCCATCAAATGTACATCAGCTACTTCACATTGTGAAAGAATATAAAGGCCAAGTCCTTTGTTTTTAATACACTCACCATATTTGTTGTCAGACAGTTTTTGTTTAGCTGCGTCTCAATTCACTGTTTGCTGATGGCACAGAAATACACACCAAATTCAGTCTAGTCATAAGTACTGTGTCTTCACCACCAGTATCAGCTGGTATTCTGATTACTTTCACTTCCTGTTTTCTCAGTATAAAAAGAAAAAACATACTTTTAAAGTGCCTCAGCACAGATATACCGCCACCTAATGATAGGAAGCAAAACAACAGCAACATGGTTTCCCAACAAGCGAGTATACACAACACCTGTTGGTTCATTTTGCAGTGATCTACAGTTTACACTATGTGTGTTGAACTCAGATAATGGGACAATCCTGCCTTCAATCATCATTTACTGTAATATGAAGGTTAATATTCTTTTGAAATGATAAGCTGTTGGCAGTCAACAACCCTAAAACTCAGAAGGTGGACTGAAATATGTGATGACACTTAAAGTCCTGATAGAGATTGTGCTGAAATGAGACCTGCTGAATGTCTGTCTGAGGCTGCCTATTATAATATCTGATCTGGATGAGAGGAAAGACCGACATCGGTTAGAATGGGTTAATGCAGGTGTCGGGCTGTGAGCTGTAACACAGAGATAAAAAGGTTTTTGTACTGAGGAGCAGTGATATGTAGCATTGTGCGACTAGCAGCACAGAAATACACAGCACTGCTGTCCAGGCTGAGTTGTTCAGTTGTTAATGTGCAGGTCTCTCCTTTACTTGCTCTCCCTTCTATCGTCACATTTATTCCTTCTTCAGGATATCCACTGTTTAGATGCATGTATCCCAGGAGCTGCATCTCTTTGTTCTTTAATTGCTTGTACCAGAGGATCAGGTCATAGTCCTGAATACTGTGTGAACATGTGATTTTGGCTGTTACTCCTGGTTTGCTGTACATCTCAGCTGGATCCTGCTTGACTTGGTTGCTGAGAGAGGAACCTGTTAAAAAGGTATCAGCAAAGAAATATCAGACAATATACAATCACATGAAGTAAGAAAAAACAAGGGAGCAGAGAAGAGGTGTGTAAGATGTTAACAAACATGTGATTACATTTATTATTATTATTATAGTACATACACACATGTTAAAGACTTATTACCTGAAACCAGTATAACATTGAAGGTGATACAGAAGAAAATGATCATGACGCTGTGTTTTCTAACTGTCTAGTTGAGGATACTGTTTACTCATCACAGTATGTGCTGGTACACTATAGATTTCTATCCTTTAAACCCTCCTATCAGGAAACCATCGCTTTTCTTGAGGTAGGTGGTGTCATGGTGCTTCCTCCTCCTCCTAAAGCTTCAAGCCATCATGTCAGCCGCCACCACTCACCACTGGCTGAGTGAAGATATACTGCCACCGTATGAATGGAAGCAAAACAACACAGATCTGTTGTTATCCCCTCAAACTTTAGCTCGAAATCCATTCATAAAAAGTTTCATTGAACTAGCAAGTGTAAGGATAATGCAATGTAAGATGTTAGATTGCTGAGTGACTGAGGCTGCTGATTATAACAGGATGTGGCAGGTTAAAGCTGCATATAAGGAACCTCCCATTTTAATATCTGATCCTTGTGAAGGGGGGGGGGGGGCATATTCCAGGTGCACAGGGCTTTGAGCTGTAATACAGACGTGAAAAAATGTGATGGGGAGGTTTTTGTACTGAGGAGCAGTGATATGTAGCATTGTGAGACTAGCAGCACAGAAATACACAGCACTGCTGTCCAGGCTGAGTTGTTCAGTTGTTAATGTGCAGGTCTCTCCTTTTTCTGCTCCTCCTTCCATCTTCACACTCACTCCAGACTCTGGATTTGGCGTTTCGTACCTCACATATCCCAGTAACTGTAGTTGTCTGTCTGACTGCCTGTACCACAAGATTTGGTCATAGTTTTCTATGACGTGGGAACAGTTGATTTTGACAGTCTTTCCTGGTTCGCTGAAAATGTTAGATGGAGTCTGGTGGACTTGGTCACTTGGAGAGGAACCTGTTGAAACAACATCAACCAAAAACAAGACACAGAGTATAAGAATGAAACGAGATAAATTCAGTCATTTAAAATAGCAGTGCTGTAGAACTTTGGCTGTACAGAAATACAATTTAAAAAAAGAATAAATAAACAGCTGATGACATTACCTGAAAGGAGAATACTGTTAAAATGAATGCTTAGGAATAAGATGATCATGTTGTTTGGTTATTATAGTAGTAATTTTATCGTTTACATGGAAGACGTTCTCAGTGTATCAGCGGTTGTACTGATTATATCCCACCTCCTCTTTGAGTTAACCCTCTAATCAGAAAACCAACATGGAGTCATGAAGTAGGCGGTGCTGCAGTGCATCCTCCTCCTCCTCCTCCTCCTCCTCCTCCTCCTCACAACCATCATGTCAACTACTATCTGCCTGATTAAAAATAGCCTTCTCTGTTAAGAAAAGGAAGGAATACAGGTGCAAGAGGCTGTGAGCTGCAGTGGAGACGTTTTTGGACTGAAGAGCAGTGGAACCAATCAGTCCATCTTTATATATACATATATAGTGCCACTTCATAACAAGTGTGATTTCAAGATGTTTTTCCATAAAGAGCAGGTCCAGACCAAACTCTTTAGATAAGAGAGAAACCCAACGATTCAAGAATTGGAAATTAAGGATTCAAGAATCCCCACGTATGGTGTGTAGCACAGAAGTACACCGCTCTGCTGCCCATGCTGAGTCTTTCGGTGGTTTATGTGCACCTCTGGTCTTTGTTTGCACGTCCCTCTGTTTTCTCTGGAAGTCCTCTGTCTCCCATCATTGTTCCCAAGAGCTGCATTTGATTTCTTGTACCAGAGGATTTGATTGTAGCTTTGAATGCTCACATTTATCAACGCCCTCCCATTAAACGTACATCAGCTACTTCACATTGTGAAAGAATATAAAGGCCAAGTCATTTGTTTTTAACACACTCACCATATTTGTGGTGAGACAGTTTTTGTTCAGCTGCGTCTCAATTCACTGTGTTTGCTGATGGCACAGAAATACACACCAAATTCAGTCTAGTCATAAGTACTGTGTCTTCACCACCAGTATCAGCTGGTATTCTGATTACTGTCACTTCCTGTTTTCTCAGTATAAAGAAAAAAAACATACTTTTAAAGTGCCTCAGCACAGATATACCGCCACCTAATGATAGGAAGCAAAACAACAGCAACATGGTTTCCCTACAAGCGAGTATACACAACACCTGTTGGTTCATTTTGCAGTGATCTACAGTTTACACTATGTGTGTTGAACTCAGATAATGGGACAATCCTGCCTTCAATCATCATTTACTGTAATATGAAGGTTAATATTCTTTTGAAATGATAAGCTGTTGGCAGTCAACAACCCTAAAACTCAGAAGGTGGACTGAAATATGTGATGACACTTAAAGTCCTGATAGAGATTGTGCTGAAATGAGACCTGCTGAATGTCTGTCTGAGGCTGCCTATTATAATATCTGATCTGGATGAGAGGAAAGACCGACATCAGTTAGAATGGGTTAATGCAGGTGTCGGGCTGTGAGCTGTAACACAGAGATAAAAAGGTTTTTGTACTGAGGAGCAGTGATATGTAGCATTGTGCGACTAGCAGCACAGAAATACACTGCACTGCTGTTTAGGCTGAGTTGTTCAGTTGTTAATGTGCAGGTCTCTCCTTTACTTGCTCCTCCTTCCATCTTCACATTCACTCCAGACTCTGGATTTGGTATTTGGTAACTCACATATCCCAGGAACTGTAGTTGTCTGTCTGACTGCCTGTACCACAAGATTTGGTAATAGTTTTCTATGACGTGGGAACAGTTGATTTTGACAGTCTTTCCTGGTTCGCTGAAAATGTTAGATGGAGTCTGGTGGACTTGGTCACTTGGAGAGGAACCTGTTGAAACAACATCAACCAAAACCAAGACACAGAGTATAAGAATGAAACGAGATAAATTCAGTCATTTAAAATAGCAGTGCTGTAGAACTCTGGCTGTACAGAAATACAATTTAGAAAAAGAATAAATGAACAGCTGATGACATTACCTGAAAGGAGAATACTGTTAAAATGAATGCTTAGGAATAAGATGATCATGTTGTTTGGTTATTATAGTAGTAATTTTATCGTTTACATGAAAGACGTTCTCAGTGTATCAGCGGTTGTACTGATTATATCCCACCTCCTCTTTGAGTTAACCCTCTAATCAGAAAACCAACATGGAGTCATGAAGTAGGCGGTGCTGCAGTGCATCCTCCTCCTCCTCCTCCTCCTCCTCACAACCATCATGTCAACTACTATCTGCCTGATTAAAAATACCCTTCTCTGTTAAGAAAAGGAAGGAATACAGGTGCAAGAGGCTGTGAGCTGCAGTGGAGACGTTTTTGGACTGAAGAGCAGTGGTACCAATCAGTCCATCTTTATATATACATATATAGTGCCACTTCATAACAAGTGTGATTTCAAGATGTTTTTCCATAAAGAGCAGGTCCAGACCAAACTCTTTAGATAAGAGAGAAACCCAACGATTCAAGAATTGGAAATTAAGGATTCAAGAATCCCCACGTATGGTGTGTAGCACAGAAGTACACCGCTCTGCTGCCCATGCTGAGTCTGTCAGTGGTTTATGTGCACCTCTGGTCTTTGTTTGCACGTCCCTCTGTTTTCTCTGGAAGTCCTCTGTCTCCCATCATTGTTCCCAAGAGCTGCATTTGATTTCTTGTACCAGAGGATTTGATTGTAGCTTTGAATGCTCACATTTATCAATGCCCTCCCATCAAATGTACATCAGCTACTTCACATTGTGAAAGAATATAAAGGCCAAGTCATTTGTTTTTAATACACTCACCATATTTGTTGTCAGACAGTTTTTGTTCAGCTGCGTCTCAATTCACTGTTTGCTGATGGCACAGAAATACACACCAAATTCAGTCTAGTCATAAGTACTGTGTCTTCACCACCAGTATCAGCTGGTATTCTGATTACTGTCACTTCGTGTTTTCTCAGTATAAAGAGAAAAAACATACTTTTAAAGTGCCTCAGCACAGATATACCGCCACCTAATGATAGGAAGCAAAACAACAGCAACATGGTTTCCCTACAAGCGAGTATACACAACACCTGTTGGTTCATTTTGCAGTGATCTACAGTTTACACTATGTGTGTTGAACTCAGATAATGGGACAATCCTGCCTTCAATCATCATTTACTGTAATATGAAGGTTAATATTCTTTTGAAATGATAAGCTGTTGGCAGTCAACAACCCTAAAACTCAGAGGTGGACTGAAATATGTGATAACACTTAAAGTCCTGATAGAGATTGTGCTGAAATGAGACCTGCTGAATGTCTTTCTGAGGCTGTCTATTATAATATCTGATCTGGATGAGAGGAAAGACCGACATCGGTTAGAATGGGTTAATGCAGGTGTCGGGCTGTGAGCTGTAACACAGAGATAAAAAGGTTTTTGTACTGAGGAGCAGTGATATGTAGCATTGTGCGACTAGCAGCACAGAAATACACAGCACTGCTGTTCAGGCTGAGTTGTTCAGTTGTTAATGTGCAGGTCTCTCCTTTACTTGCTCTCCCTTCTATCGTCACATTTACTCCTTCTTCAGGATATCCATGGTTTACATTCATGTATCCCAGGAGCTGCATCTCTTTGTTCTTTAATTGCTTGTACCAGAAGATCCGGTCATAGTCCTGAATACTGTGTGAACATGTGATTTTGGCTGTTACTCCTGGTTTGCTGTACATCTCAGCTGGATCCTGCTTGACTTGGTTGCTGAGAGAGGAACCTGTTAAAAAGGTATCAGCAAAGAAATATCAGACAATATACAATCACATGAAGTAAGAAAAAACAAGGGAGCAGAGAAGAGGTGTGTAAGATGTTAACAAACATGTGATTACATTTATTATTATTATAGTACAGACACACATGTTAAAGACTTATTACCTGAAACCAGTATAACATTGAAGGTGATACAGAAGAAAATGATCATGACGCTGTGTTTTCTAACTGTCTAGTTGAGGATACTGTTTACTCATCACAGTATGTGCTGGTACACTATAGATTTCTATCTTTTAAACCCTCCTATCAGGAAACCATCCCTTTTCTTGAGGTAGGTGGTGTCATGGTGCTTCCTCCTCCTCCTAAAGATTCAAGCCATCATGTCAGCCGCCACCACTCACCACTGGCTGAGTGAAGATATACTGCCACCGTATGAATGGAAGCAAAACAACACAGATCTGTTGTTATCCCCTCAAACTTTAGCTCGAAATCCATTCATAAAAAGTTTCATTGAACTAGCAAGTGTAAGGATAATGCAATGTAAGATGTTAGATTGTTGAGTGACTGAGGCTGCTGATTATAACAGGATGTGGCAGGTTAAAGCTGCATATAAGTAACCTCCCATTTTAATATCTGATCCTTGTGAAGGGGGGGGGGGGGGGGGGGGGGCATATTCCAGGTGCACAGGGCTGTGAGCTGTAATACAGACGTGAAAAAATGTGATGGGGAGGTTTTTGTACTGAGGAGCAGTGATATGTAGCATTGTGAGACTAGCAGCACAGAAATACACTGCACTGCTGTCCAGGCTGAGTTGTTCAGTTGTTAATGTGCAGGTCTCTCCTTTTCCTGCTCCTCCTTCCATCTTCACACTCACTCCAGACTCTGGATTTGGTGTTTTAAAATACACATATCCCAGTAACTGTAGTTGTCTGTCTGACTGCCTGTACCACAAGATTTGGTTATAGCTTTGTATGACGTGGGAACAGTTGATTTTGACAGTCTTTCCTGGTTCGCTGAAAATGTTAGATGGAGTCTGGTGGACTTGGTCACTTGGAGAGGAACCTGTTGAAACAACATCAACCAAAAACAAGACACAGAGTATAAGAATGAAACGAGATAAATTCAGTCATTTAAAATAGCAGTGCTGTAGAACTCTGGCTGTACAGAAATACAATTTAGAAAAAGAATAAATAAACAGCTTCATTACCTGAAAGGAGAATACTGTTAAAATGAATGCTTAGGAATAAGATGATCATGTTGTTTGGTTATTATAGTAGTAATTTTATCGTTTACATGAAAGACGTTCTCAGTGTATCAGTGGTTGTACTGATTATATCCCACCTCCTCTTTGAGTTAACCCTCTAATCAGAAAACCAACATGGAGTCATGAAGTAGGCGGTGCTGCAGTGCATCCTCCTCCTCCTCCTCCTCCTCCTCCTCCTCCTCCTCACAACCATCATGTCAACTACTATCTGCCTGATTAAAAATACCCTTCTCTGTTAAGAAAAGGAAGGAATACAGGTGCAAGAGGCTGTGAGCTGCAGTGGAGACGTTTTTGGACTGAAGAGCAGTGGAACCAATCAGTCCATCTTTATATATACATATATAGTGCCACTTCATAACAAGTGTGATTTCAAGATGTTTTTCCATAAAGAGCAGGTCCAGACCAAACTCTTATCAACACCCTCCCATCAAATGTACATCAGCTACTTCACATTGTGAAAGAATATAAAGGCCAAGTCATTTGTTTTTAACACACTCACCATATTTGTTGTCAGACAGTTTTTGTTTAGCTGCGTCTCAATTCACTGTTTGCTGATGGCACAGAAATACACACCAAATTCAGTCTAGTCATAAGTACTGTGTCTTCACCACCAGTATCAGCTGGTATTCTGATTACTTTCACTTCCTGTTTTCTCAGTATAAAGAGAAAAAACATACTTTTAAAGTGCCTCAGCACAGATATACCGCCACCTAATGATAGGAAGCAAAACAACAGCAACATGGTTTCCCTACAAGCGAGTATACACAACACCTGTTGGTTCATTTTGCAGTGATCTACAGTTTACACTATGTGTGTTGAACTCAGATAATGGGACAATCCTGCCTTCAATCATCATTTACTGTAATATGAAGGTTAATATTCTTTTGAAATGATAAGCTGTTGGCAGTCAACAACCCTAAAACTCAGAAGGTGGACTGAAATATGTGATGACACTTAAAGTCCTGATAGAGATTGTGCTGAAATGAGACCTGCTGAATGTCTGTCTGAGGCTGCCTATTATAATATCTGATCTGGATGAGAGGAAAGACCGACATCGGTTAGAATGGGTTAATGCAGGTGTCGGGCTGTGAGCTGTAACACAGAGATAAAAAGGTTTTTGTACTGAGGAGCAGTGATATGTAGCATTGTGAGACTAGCAGCACAGAAATACACTGCACTGCTGTTCAGGCTGAGTTGTTCAGTTGTTAATGTGCAGGTCTCTCCTTTACTTGCTCCTCCTTCCATCTTCACATTCACTCCAGACTCTGGATTTGGCATTTGGTAATTCACATATCCCAGTAACTGTAGTTGTCTGTCTGACTGCCTGTACCACAAGATTTGGTCATAGTTTTCTATGACGTGGGAACAGTTGATTTTGACAGTCTTTCCTGGTTCGCTGAAAATGTTAGATGGAGTCTGGTGGACTTGGTCACTTGGAGAGGAACCTGTTGAAACAACATCAACCAAAAACAAGACACAGAGTATAAGAATGAAACGAGATAAATTCAGTCATTTAAAATAGCAGTGCTGTAGAACTTTGGCTGTACAGAAATACAATTTAGAAAAAGAATAAATAAACAGCTGATGACATTACCTGAAAGGAGAATACTGTTAAAATGAATGCTTAGGAATAAGATGATCATGTTGTTTGGTTATTATAGTAGTAATTTTATCGTTTACATGGAAGACGTTCTCAGTGTATCAGCGGTTGTACTGATTATATCCCACCTCCTCTTTGAGTTAACCCTCTAATCAGAAAACCAACATGGAGTCATGAAGTAGGCGGTGCTTCAGTGCATCCTCCTCCTCCTCCTCCTCCTCCTCACAACCATCATGTCAACTACTATCTGCCTGATTAAAAATAGCCTTCTCTGTTAAGAAAAGGAAGGAATACAGGTGCAAGATGCTGTGAGCTGCAGTGGAGACGTTTTTGGACTGAAGAGCAGTGGAACCAATCAGTCCATCTTTATATGTACATATATAGTGCCACTTCATAACAAGTGTGATTTCAAGATGTTTTTCCATAAAGAGCAGGTCCAGACCAAACTCTGAAATGAGACCTGCTGAATGTCTTTCTGAGGCTGTCTATTATAATATCTGATCTGGATGAGAGGAAAGACCGACATCGGTTAGAATGGGTTAATGCAGGTGTCGGGCTGTGAGCTGTAACACAGAGATAAAAAGGTTTTTGTACTGAGGAGCAGTGATATGTAGCATTGTGCGACTAGCAGCACAGAAATACACAGCACTGCTGTTCAGGCTGAGTTGTTCAGTTGTTAATGTGCAGGTCTCTCCTTTACTTGCTCTCCCTTCTATCGTCACATTTACTCCTTCTTCAGGATATCCACTGTTTACATTCATGTATCCCAGGAGCTGCATCTCTTTGTTCTTTAATTGCTTGTACCAGAGGATCAGGTCATAGTCCTGAATACTGTGTGAACATGTGATTTTGGCTGTTACTCCTGGTTTGCTGTACATCTCAGCTGGATCCTGCTTGACTTGGTTGCTGAGAGAGGAACCTGTTAAAAAGGTATCAGCAAAGAAATATCAGACAATATACAATCACATGAAGTAAGAAAAAACAAGGGAGCAGAGAAGAGGTGTGTAAGATGTTAACAAACATGTGATTACATTTATTATTATTATAGTACATACACACATGTTAAAGACTTATTACCTGAAACCAGTATAACATTGAAGGTGATACAGAAGAAAATGATCATGACGCTGTGTTTTCTAACTGTCTAGTTGAGGATACTGTTTACTCATCACAGTATGTGCTGGTACACTATAGATTTCTATCTTTTAAACCCTCCTATCAGGAAACCATCCCTTTTCTTGAGGTAGGTGGTGTCATGGTGCTTCCTCCTCCTCCTAAAGATTCAAGCCATCATGTCAGCTGCCACCACTCACCACTGGCTGAGTGAAGATATACTGCCACCGTATGAATGGAAGCAAAACAACACAGATCTGTTGTTATCCCCTCAAACTTTAGCTCGAAATCCATTCATAAAAAGTTGCATTGAACTAGCAAGTGTAAGGATAATGCAATGTAAGATGTTAGATTGTTGAGTGACTGAGGCTGCTGATTATAACAGGATGTGGCAGGTTAAAGCTGCATATAAGTAACCTCCCATTTTAATATCTGATCCTTGTGAAGGGGGGGGGGGGGCATAATCCAGGTGCACAGGGCTGTGAGCTGTAATACAGACGTGAAAAAATGTGATGGGGAGGTTTTTGTACTGAGGAGCAGTGATATGTAGCATTGTGAGACTAGCAGCACAGAAATACACTGCACTGCTGTCCAGGCTGAGTTGTTCAGTTGTTAATGTGCAGGTCTCTCCTTTTCCTGCTCCTCCTTCCATCTTCACATTCACTCCAGACTCTGGATTTGGCGTTTGGCGATACACATATCCCAGTAACTGTAGTTGTCTGTCTGACTGCCTGTACCACAAGATTTGGTTATAGCTTTCTATGACGTGGGAACAGTTGATTTTGACAGTCTTTCCTGGTTCGCTGAAAATGTTAGATGGAGTCTGGTGGACTTGGTCACTTGGAGAGGAACCTGTTGAAACAACATCAACCAAAAACAAGACACAGAGTATGAGAATGAAACGAGATAAATTCAGTCATTTAAAATAGCAGTGCTGTAGAACTCTGGCTGTACAGAAATACAATTTAGAAAAAGAATAAATAAACAGCTTCATTACCTGAAAGGAGAATACTGTTAAAATGAATGCTTAGGAATAAGATGATCATGTTGTTTGGTTATTATGGTAGTAATTTTATCGTTTACATGGAAGACGTTCTCAGTGTATCAGCGGTTGTACTGATTATATCCCACCTCCTCTTTGAGTTAACCCTCTAATCAGAAAACCAACATGGAGTCATGAAGTAGGCGGTGCTGCAGTGCATCCTCCTCCTCCTCCTCCTCCTCCTCCTCCTCCTCCTCACAACCATCATGTCAACTACTATCTGCCTGATTAAAAATACCCTTCTCTGTTAAGAAAAGGAAGGAATACAGGTGCAAGAGGCTGTGAGCTGCAGTGGAGACGTTTTTGGACTGAAGAGCAGTGGAACCAATCAGTCCATCTTTATATATACATATATAGTGCCACTTCATAACAAGTGTGATTTCAAGATGTTTTTCCATAAAGAGCAGGTCCAGACCAAACTCTTTAGATAAGAGAGAAACCCAACGATTCAAGAATTGGAAATTAAGGATTCAAGAATCCCCACGCATGGTGTGTAGCACAGAAGTACACCGCTCTGCTGCCCATGCTGAGTCTGTCAGTGGTTTATGTGCACCTCTGGTCTTTGTTTGCACGTCCCTCTGTTTTCTCTGGAAGTCCTCTGTCTCCCATCATTGTTCCCAAGAGCTGCATTTGATTTCTTGTACCAGAGGATTTGATTGTAGCTTTGAATGCTGTGTTAACATTTGAGTTTTGCTGTTCGTCCAAGTTTGATGTAAGCGTTGGCTGGACTTGGTCATTTAGACAGGAACCTGTGATCAACAAAAAGTCAGTCAGAGTAATACAGGACGCGTCCTCATTAGATTACTTTAAAAACCCAATGCTTTCTATGAATCTAGTTCGTTTGATTATTGTCACTTTGTCTTTGCCCTGTTGATGCTGAGTTTCATAAAAAATGCTCCAAAAATTAAACTGGCTAAAGTAAAGAACAAGTGTCTGACTTTTCATTACCTTACCTGAGACCATTATAATATAGAAGGTTATGCAGCAGACAATAATCACCATGTTGTGTTTGCTGAATTTAAAGTCAGCCTTGTTTCTGGTGCTGTTTTCGTCTTTCTACTGTGCATGCAGGTGTACAGGTGACGAGCTCTTCCTTTTCTAATGAAGTCCTCCTATCAGAAAACCAGGGTGGGTGGTGTCATTGCATATCCTCCTGTTCTAAACATTCAAACTGTCCTGTTAACTACAGCTACACACCACAGAGTCCGTATCAAAACTTCATCAAGTTCATTCATGTGTTAAATTGTTCTCCCAGGCGCAGTTTGTCAAAAAGAGGTGATTGCACATCAAAAGGTCTGTGGAGAACCACTGCCCCCTAATGGCTGAAACGAGACTCTAACTGTCTCATGGTGAGCCAGCTGTCTGTCAGTGGTGGTCCATTTGTCGAGGGCGTTGGGTTTGTGCAGCCCTGTGCTTCACAGAAATACACTGCGCTGCTCTCAGAGAGACTCAGCTTTGGAATATGAAGATTTGCCCGACTTCTCCCATCACCACTCACGTTATAAATGTCTCTGTCGACATCATGGGCGGTCACATGACTTGTGGAAAGACTGTTTTAAGGCTGATATCAGTGGTGGTTTCCTGCCACAGGTTCGATGCAGGTGTGCTCTTCATCTGTGTGAATGTATGTGGCTGATAATCAAACGCAGGGTTTTTGTTCTCGCAAGAGTGACATTGTGTCTACTAGCTGCACAGTAATACGTGTCACTGTCCTCTGGCCGTCTGAGTTTTAGTACATGGAGCTGAGAATTTACTGAGCCGTCTCCAGTGACAAGAGCTGCTCGAATGCTTCATCAAGGACGTGGTTAGTGTACAGAGCATATCCAAGAAAGAACAAAGAAATGTAATTATCAGCAAGCAGTTTGGATCCAAAGCTTACAGGAGATCCAGAGAAGCAGCAGAGCAGCAGTCCTGCTGAGGTTTCTCATCATGACGTCTTTGTTCCTCTCTGTTTCTGCAGTGACTGACAGACTGATCAGAAGTTATGGGCTCGGCTCACAGGGGCGGAGACAGAGATTTTGATTAAGGCACCTTCCTGCTGAAGCTGTATTTTACATGGTATTGATCAATAATTTGATCAACAGAAGTAGTCGGCTCCATTTCTGATGAACAAAATTATTTGCCTAGAATTTTTTTTTTTCACTATTTCTGAAACATGTAGACTCTGATTTTTTTTCTTTTCTTTGTTAAATATGTCACTTGAATATTTTGGGGCTTTGCAAAACAAGCCTCTGGGAATCGACGATTTGTTTTTTAACACTATTTTCTGAACTAAATAAGCAATCTAAGAATTAATTGATGAGGCAATATTGAAAATGGAAGTAAATAGTCCAAACCTGAATAGATTTTTTTTGTATATTTAACATCAAAGGGTATGAGGTGTTTCCCTAACCCTAACCCTGCCCTGAGGTTTTTTTCTTGTTCCTTATTTCAGCAGTTTCATGTCACACTAGATCCAACTCGACATACGTGTCCTAACGAGGCTCTTTTCCTGTGTTAGTTATTTCTCTCTTTCATGTAGTGTCTCATGATGTTCCACTTTATCAGTGTGTCTGTAAAGTGTGTTCGTCTATGGTTTTTGTGCCTTGTGACAACCATCTGTAGCACCGTGAGTGTGCTGACTGCACAGAAATACACTCCGTTGTCACCTGGTTCCACATTTTTCACAGTAAAAGATCCTGTCTCTGCTTCAGTCTTCGTGGCTGAGAATTTGTCCTGGCTGAAATCTCCAAAGTCTGGCTCACTGCTGTAAGGCACCGTGTAGACGATCAGTTTTATACTTCCCCCTGGCAGCTGTTGGTACCAGCACATCTGAAAGTAACTGCCGCCAAGGTCATGACTGCAGTCCATCTGAGCAGACTGACCTCTCTGTACCAGTAGCCTGGGGGTCTGGTGGACTCCATTACCCCTACTGCCACCTGGAAGCAAACCATGAGCCAGTAGAGTCAATTAGAGTCAACAGAGGACGCACTGAAAAGGTTTCAGCTACACAGTACTCATTGAAAGTATAATACCTGCAGCACAGAGCAGAGAAACGGTGAAGATGAGAGCTGAGCTCATTTTGGTCTGCTGAATGGAGAGAAATCAGCTGATACATCAGCCTCACATCTTCCGTCCTGCCACGTGATGGTGCTCTGTAAAAAGGTGTGTCATGACTGTGAGACAACACACACGAGTGATGATTCTCAACAGTTGATTGGTTTATATTTGTCTTAATTAGCATTTGTTGGTTGTTAAACAACATGAAACAAAGTGTGGTGACACTTGTTTAGTACGACGGTCCTGATGCCTCCAGGTACACGTCACTATCTGTGGCTGTCAGCACGGAGACAAACATTTGCGGTAAAAAGGTTTTTGTCATTGTATCCATCAAGCAGCGGTTTTAATTCTTTTTTTTTTTATTTAAACAAATGCAAATAAAGATTCCAATGTAAGACGGACACAATTTACGCAAAAAAAGTGTTCAGATCTAGAGCTCCCTCCCTAATCATTGTGACACCAACAGTTGGGTATTTGTGCAGCTGTCCCAGTCACCTGCATCACTGTGTTGACTCACAGCACAGAAATACACTCCTCTGTCCTCAGGCAGCAGGTTCTTCACCGTCAGAGATCCAGTCTGAGCATCGTTCTTTGTTGCTGGAAATTTGTCCTTACTGAAGCCACTTTCATATTTATGTTGTGGGTCTGTTGTTGTTGTGAAAACTATCTGCTTCATCCCCTCCCCTGGTAGCTGTCTGTACCAGTACATCTGGAAAAAACTCTGATCCTTCGTGTGACGACAGTCTATTGTAGCAGACTGACCCTTGTTGCTCCACACCAGAGGGGTCTGGATGACATCACTCCCATCAATTAGACCTGTGGAGGGTAAATACTCAATTATATGTCAGGTTATAGGACCACCAGTGGGTCCTCTGTATGCTGGCAGACACATCATCATAGAATCATTAAAATGAATTTAATGAAGCAGCTTGAACAGCTTCCCTTCTGTCGTCAGCGTCATCATGTACAGTACCTACAACGCAGAGCAGAGCTGCAGAGAGTTGGATCAGACCAGCTGGGATCATTATTGTGAACTCGGAGGCCAGAGTCACCGTCAGTCAGTCTGAGGGGAGGTGTGGCGTTAAAACAGAGACATGAAGAGTCACAGATGGGAGTGTTGCTGCCTTGCATGATGATCTGTGGTTGTACTTGAGGTCCCCCTACAGCAGAACAGATAAACAGACCTACTAATAGGTGTGCCAACAGTGCACTGAGGTTTTTGTTCAGCTTTCTCATGTGTCTGTATCACTGTGTTTGCTCACAGCACAGAAATACAAGCCTTTATCTTCTGGCACCACATTTTTCACCGTGAACGTCCCACTCTCAGCTTTAGACTTGGTGGCTGAGAATTTCTCTTTAGTAAAATCTCCAAAGTCGTGATTGTCTCTGACTGATGATGTGAACACGATTAGTTTCATTGTTTCTCCTGGTAGCTGTCTGTACCAGTACATCTGGAAGTAGTCACTACCCTTGGTGTGGCTGCAGTTCATTGTTGCATTGTCACCCTTTGTCTTCCACAGTGTGGGTGTCTGGTCGACATCACTCCCATCAGTCAGACCTGCGTGTAAAACAGTAAAAGTTACCATAAGTGGATTTTTAATGTTAGAAATAAATTAGCTGATGTTACAGAACCTAACCTTGTATCCAGAGCACAAATACCAACAAGCTGAGGAGACCAAGTTTGATAATGTCCATGTTGTGAAGCTGAGAGTCTCGTATAAATCTGTCAGTGTAGATCCAGACAGATGTGGAGTTACAGGTAGGTGTGTCTCTGCGGTGTGTGACGTTATTTTATCCTGTAAGCTGCTGTATAAAAACCTCCACTGTCAGTGGAAGTGTAGATGGGCGGATATGAAGTGGTGCTGGAGGCTGGTTTGATGATGGAAGATCAGGCTGTGCATGAAATATGAAGCAGTGATGAAACGTGTTTACATGTGATCAGTTCTAATACTGAAACATAATGTTGTAATGCGTACCAGTTAATCTGTAACTTCGTAAAAATGCATCTTTATTAGCTTGCTGGTCATTTGTAAATACAAAAGTGTGTGTTCACAAATGTTTTTGAGGTGGTTTGCTGCAGGTGCTCGTCACCTTCTGTCAGAGTGCAGAGTCGTGGTGGTTTACAGATGTGTTTCATTTTCAATATTCAGGCAGTTATCGGCCTCTCCTGCATTTTTGAAGAAATCGGAAAAAAAGTCAGAAACACGGATCAAGTGAACTTTCTTTAATTCATGTATTATTCATGTGTGGCATGTTTGATGAAAGTCAAGTGGCATTTCATTTTCCAGAGTCTCACTACTGAGTGGGATCAGTTTCTTTTTGGCTTTTGTTCCATTATTTCACATTTCATGATTTTATTTATTGTATTGATGCATGGGGAGATAGGTTTGTTTAACAGTCATAATGCATATTGCACAGGCCAAATAAAGAAAATAAAGCCAACAGAAATGAATGAAAAAGTGTAAACTGAAAGGTTAAAGTGTAAAATCTTGTATAGTTCCCTCTACAGTTAATTAAAGAGGCTACTGTGTTTTATTCATTTTGACACCATCTGTAGGGGGTGTAACTGCCAGCGTTTGTGGTACTTGAGGTCCCCCTACAGTATTACAGATAATTAGTTTTGGTAGCAGTTATGCCAACAGTGCACTGAGGTTTTTGTTCAGCTCTCTCATGTGTCTGTATCACTGTGTTGACTCACAGCACAGAAATACAAGCCTTTATCTTCTGGCACCACATTTTTCACCGTGAACGTCCCACTCTCAGCTTTAGACTTGGTGGCTGAGAATTTCTTTTTACTAAAATCTCCAAAGTCGTGACTTTCTGTGGCTGTCGTTGTGAAGACGATTAGTTTCATTGTTTCTCCTGGTAGCTGTCTGTACCAGTACATCTGGAAGTAGCCACTACCCTTGGTGTGGCTGCAGTTCATTGTTGCATTGTCACCCTTTGTCTTCCACAGTGTGGGTGTCTGGTCGACATCACTCCCATCAGTCAGACCTGCGTGTAAAACAGTAAATGTTACCATAGTTGCCTTAGTGAATCTTTGTTGTGTATTCGACAATGATATCTTCTGACGTGACATCAAAATGTGATATAATCAGAATTACAGTAAAAAAATGGATGTGATTTTGTACAATCTTATAAACCACAGTGGATTTTATTGTATCTTACCTGCAGTCCACAGCAAAAAGACAAACAATGTGAGGAGGCCTTGTTCAATGATGATAATATCCATGTTCTGTCAGACAGAAACTCCCAGTCTTTCATATAGATATGAGGAGCTGCAGGTGGGAGTGCCACTGCATCGAGTCCTTGTTAGCTGACGTACAGATGGTAGTGTAGGTGGTACAGGAGGTCCCCCTACAGTACATACAGTACACTGAGTTTAATTCTGCTCAGTAACACTGACTAAGCTTCGATGGACAAAATGATCAGATTTTTGCCTTTATTCTTAAAAACTAATAATCCTGTTTACATGTAGCTGTGCGCACTACGATTAAAGTAAAACCCCGTCAAGATGTGTGTCCTACGGCTTTTGGTCTTTACGGTCTTTTAAACTGTTCAAAACTAGGTGCAACTGTTTTGCAGTTTAATCTGTTTAAATCTTGAAATGTGGGCTTTTCTTTTGGGCATGGTCTCTATCCTAGCCTTACAAATTGTTGGCTAGTTAGTTTGTTTACAAGGCACAGTGCTGACTGTAAACAGGAAAGAGGCCATGTTTGCAGACTGAGGTAAAGGAAATGAGACAAATATTCTAAATGCGCTGCTTATCGCACATCTGAGGGATGCTCCTAAAACTCTTGACAGTATCAGCATATCCCGTCATTGAGGACGAGACCTAACGTGGACTGTCAAACAGAATATGCTGTCAATATCAGAATAATAGTGGAATAGTGCATGTAAACGTGGTCACTGACTAACTTTAAAATTGAGGGATCAAAGCCGCAGTGTTGAGGCCTGTGGCTTTTATCGGCTCCTTTCCCAGCTTTTGAGATCCTGTCATTCCTGGTCCTGACATGTTTAAGTTCAACAATAACAGATGGTTTTAAATAATTAAATGCTTAAACAGTCTAAACCTCACACACTGTCACTAAGACCGTGTGTTCTCAATAGTTTTATACTCTGATCAAAGCTGCAGGTGTTCCAGAGCCTGTTGCCGGTTTGCAGACAGATAAAGGAGAGTTTTTGTATTGACTTGAGGGGAATCTGCAGCACTGTGCTGACTGGCAGCACAGAAATACACACCGCTGTCACTTACTGACAGATCAGAAATGTTGAGGTTTGAATGTTTACTGCCATCTCCATCAAAGCTGATTTTAGCTTTCACGTTCTCTTCAGGGTATGGGTAGTTCCCATTCAGGTATCCCAGAATCTTCAGAGCTCTTTGTCCTTCTTGTTTGTACCAGAGAATGACATCATAAGATGGGATGCTGTGTGAGCAGTAAATGCCACTGACAACAGATTCTCCAGGTCTCTTAGTGATGAAAGGAGGAGTTTGGAGGACACTGTTGCTCTGAGAGGCACCTGTGTTTAAATAAAAAACCAAAAAACAAACCTTTAGATACTGGAGTCATTAGCTGTGCCACAGCTTGCTTTTCATGGAATCTTTTTTCTCACCTTTAATCCAAGCCAAATGGAAAAAGCAAAGTGTGAAGACCATCAACATCATGGTAAAGAGGATGCAACACTACCATCAGATTTCTGATCATGTCCCGTCAGTTCAGTGGATGAGAGCCCGTCACTGTTACCGTATAATGAACAGGGGTGGTGCCAACAGTGTATCATAACAGCAACCTTTTACTTGCTGTGAATAACACCACCTTGATATTGATGGTCTAAGTTGTCTGTGTTTGTTTAAATTATTGAAGTGTGTCTCCTCCTGCTGGTGTGGAGGGGGTGTGGTGGAAGAACTACTTTGGATGAGTGCAGCAGATCGTGGGAGCGTCATGTGATGTTGAAGGGATACTCAGGGAGCAATGTAACAGCACAGTGCTGAACAGTGAAGCCAAACAACAAAAGAAAAAGATGACAACAACAGTAGTGAGAAGGCAAGAAGAGATAAAAGACATTAAAACAGCCATGAAAAGACAACATCACATGAAGGCGAATGTAGGACAACAATGTAGGAAAGATTCTCAATTTTTATTCAACAAGCTTGACTTCCGCTGTGTAAGTAGCATTAGAGTTAGACATTCAAACAAAAAAGGTGCTGTCATTGACATTATCCATGGCAGGTCCACCTGCACCACAACATACCTGCACTAAAGCATCAGTACACTACTGTGTCCATTGGGGCTGGGGCATTGTGTAAGGTGTAGATGCTCCTTCAGTGCTCAGTTTGAAATGGATTTTCTTTGCTCGTGTACTCTGTGTTGGTGTTGCTTCAAAATGTGTGGCTGGATAGATAATGTATTATCTGTGTCTCTGAATATCTAAAATAAATAATATATATTATTATTATATAATAATAGGTAAAAAAAATAATTGGAGATTTAATTTCTCCTGAGAATGTGATGAAGCCAGAAGTCAGAGATCTTACTCATAATATTACTCATCGACTCTATACTATTTTTTTATTATTATTTTTTATCCAAAAATATCTCAATGATTGGTTACTGGTCTGTGGTTGTACTTGCCAGCTAATAGCCATTCAGCTGCTTTAAACTGAACATATGAGCCCGGTGTTTTCTTTGTATCCTAGTTTACTGAAGTGTATAAACTCATATAGACAGACGTAGAGGTGGTGGTGGTGGTGGTCTGCTCTTTAAAGTTTTTCATCTTTCTCTAAAACCAGCATCAGGAGGATCTATAACTATTTCTAAAAAAAATACTTCCTTGTGAAGCGAAATGTCCCAACATGTTTTGATCTATTTCAGTATTGATGAATGTTGTTCATAGCATATTTGTCATAATGATGGTTTTAATGACACCAGAGGACCAAAGCTGAAAACGGCCTCCTCAGTGTTCATGACCTTCTCTCAGCACGACTCGCACACACGACTGTGGCTGCTGCTGCAGTTTAAATGAGCTGGTTCTGTCCTACTGATTTGTTTGCAGATGCAGAAGCGTTAACAGAATGAGCCAGTTTCTGTGAATCAGTTTGACATATGAATGCTCTCAGGTTTGATATATTTAAAGTGATAAAACAAATATGGTCACATACTGGGTCTTATTATAAATAGTGACATGAAGATGAATTATACAGACGTTTACAGTCAAACACACCTCTGTTTTTATTGTTTATTATTCGTTACTGGTGAAGCTGTGACTGCAACAACAATTACATTTACATGTCAACATAAATGTCTGCACCAGATCACAGTAAACAGCTGCTGTGAAGGTTTCTGACACTGTATGTAATATAACATACACTTGTATTGACTGTGGAGCGTCAGTTGACACAGATATGGAGGTTTTCCCAGCTGTTTGCTCAGAGATGTGCAGTGCGGGGGGGTTGGTGCACAGATGCAGATGCACTCTGGGAGCCGGAGGTTGTGGTAAAGCGGAAGGTCGCACCTTCGTTATTTCTGAGAAGAGAGAACGATGTGCAGGCTGCTCTGTGACCACATCCTCTCCTCTGCTGTCGCTCTCTGCTCCTCTGCAGGGTTTCAAGCTCCGGTTTGTCTCTCTCACCAACAACAGCTTTGACCTTCTTCTTTACACAGATGAGAAGGTCGATTTCCTGTTGTTATATTCTAGACTCACACTCTTACAGTTACTTTCCTACTGACACTGTCTGAACTACAGGAATAACTTCTGTACTCATAAAGAGCATGGAAACTGTAATGAGCTTCTTTCAGTGGAGCAACAGTGGAAAAATTAGATATGACTTTTATAAACCCATTTTAATAAGTGAAGTTAAAATACAGATTAGTCATTGGAATTTAATCTATCAATCAGTTGTCACTGGAGAAAGTTTCCTAACACCTCAGTTTGCTCATCGGAAAAACTTGTTTAAGACCCGAATGAACCTGCTTGTGAATGTTTTCTGAGCTGAGACGTTTCAACATTATGTACAGAGGTGGAAAATAGTTGCTCAAAAAAGGCAGGAGGGTGATCAGCTAAAAATAGCTCATGAGATGAGGGAAAGGCTGGTTATTGCTTATATGTAATCGCTGCTGGCAACTATTTAAAGCAACAGACAAAAGTGATTTATCTGCCTGATTCTTTCTTATTTGAATCAAGCACTGTGGCATTAGCATGGTATGATATAAAGATCAACCTCCTGAATGTAAATAAAGTTTTACTGTGATGAGAATCACTGAAAAACTCAGTGAGGAAAATAACAAAACAAATAAAGCAGATTGACAAGATACTCTGAATAACTTTTATTGAGAAGAACATTAAGCAAACAAGCGATTCACATCCACAAACATGCAGAATGATTATTTTAAGTATTCACATTAATGTAATGCTAAAGCTTGATGACTATAACAAGAATATGCACAGAACTGTTCATCTGTTTTAGCAGACTTCGATTGTCTTATGCAACACATACATTTGTGGAAATTTCAAGGTTTTCAACCTTTAGTTACAGAAACCAGCAGTATTGATCTCCTGGAATCGATTGTTCAGGCCTCAGCCCAACTCTCAGTAGTTCTGCTTTCCACTGGAACCCTGCAACAGACAGAAAACACACGTTCATTCCCATATTAGAGTTTATTAGAGGCCTGTTTTTATGTCAAGTGCATAAAATCAGAGAAGATAAGCGTCAGAGACGGTTCACTGTGTAGCACAAACCTGAAGCTTCCACACCAGAAAGGCCACAAAGGCTCCATAGATGCTGCTCTTGACGATAAAAACACTGTAGGTGAGTTTGGCGCTCTGTGTGATCCTCAAATATTTCTCTGCAGAGAGATCATTCAGATTGAGTGACATGATTCAAAGAGGAAACGTCCACTGCACTTTGTAGACACAGTTTATATCTGCAGCTACTCTTGGTTCACACATGTATACTTATCAATACAACCATGAGTGTGTTTTCTTCAGATAAGTACAACACTGCGTTTTCTGGGCGATGATAACCACAGTAGAATTGATGCACTGAGGTGTACTGAACCACAAAACAATAAACGTACCTCTCGTCATGGCATTTGTGTCTTTAGCTGGTAGAAAAATAAGAAAATGATTAGACAAGGACAGGTGATCGTTTACGTGTATTTCCAATAGCAGAAAGATCAGGTTTTCCACTTGAACATACCTTTTTCACCATGAATGAAAGCTGAAAAATTTTTCTTAGTTGTCTCATTGATGAAGAAGCTGACAGTGCATTCGAATTTATTGCTGGGTTCGTACCAAACTTCGGCAGAGACCCTCAGCCTGCTGGTGATACTGTAATATTTGCCATTCCGCAGGGCAGCGCTGTCAGTTGCCACTCCATCAGTGACTTCCTTCTCTCCGATCTGCCAGGACACGCTGACATGGTCTGGGTAGAATTCACTGGCCACACAAACTAGGGTCTTCCTCTTTTCATTGTCTTTTTGGTTTCGACACTCCTTTTGTGAAGGTGGAAGCACCTTCACTGTTGGTTCGGTAATGAGATGTTCTGGTTCTGCAAAGACAAAGGACATAAATAACTAAATTAAAGTTGCTGCGTCTAAAATCCAGTCCAATGATAACATTTTTATGATTACATGAACAATCAACATGAACAATTTACCTCTAATATCAACAAAAACAACATGCTCAGACACTTTTGGCTTTTGTACTCTTATTCAAACTAATTAACAATTCTTTTTTTCCAGACAGATGTTGAGTTTTGAGATTCATAAGTGTTGCAGTGATCTTACCAAGAACTGTTAGCCTGGTTCCTTCTCCAAAATAAGCAGGATCATTGCCATAGCACACCGCTGACTCACATGTAAAAAACTCACTGAAGCGCATCTTGTTTTTTTGGGGGGGGTATTTTTTCTTTTTTTTTTTTTACTTTATTTGTGAGTTTGTTACAGTGCAGTGCAATCACAATCACCATTTATCTCACAAGCTGATTGTTTTACTTTGTGTTATTAGTTATTTCCTGACTAGTCCAAGTACAGAATTACTGTTACTATTACTGTTTTGCAAATAAGACAGTTTTGGCTGCTGTTGTCAATCCTTTTACGTGCAAATAACAAATTTCGCAACTTTATGACTATTTCACAACTAGAGCAGTAGTTGATAAAGTCTAACAAAGTCTGCTGCCTGGACCAAACGCAGCTATTGTGCTGTAGAGCTGATAGATTTATCTTATTATATAGATTTGCTTTGGCAGCTTTTACAACAAACGCTCTCAGCAATCACAGAATAAAACATTAAACATTAAAAAGATTAAAAATGTTAACCCAACAAGAATTTATCAGCTTACGGCGAAATGAAGCTCAGAAAACAAACATCACTGCATAAGATTTTTGTAATTTTCTTACCCAACACAGTCAGTTTGGTGCCACTGCCAAAATGAGCAGGCTCATAGTTCACACTGATACATGGCTACAGAGAAAACTCCTCGACCTTTCAGCACTGACAGTTGAAGACTGTCTCTGTGCTCTTTTTTTCAAATAAAGTAAAACACATCATTTTCCATCATATCCTTTCATATATGTTTGCTATATGTAGAATAATTATCGTCTTACCTAAAACAGTGAGTTTAGTTCCAGCTCCAAAGTAAGCCTCTGACTGGGAATTCACAGTGTGTCACAGAGCTGATAAGAACTCCCTGTGAGCCAAATGTTTTCTTGCTACAGAGTTTTTACTGGAGAACGTAGACGACGCTTGCTGTTTCTGGCAAAAACTAACTTTCCGGTCACTTTCACACTTTAAGACTGTTTTTGAATTACACTTTGTTCACTACCATCAAACAACATGTCTATTAAATACATGCCTAATCTTGCCTACAGTATAATCTAGTATACATAACCTGTTTTTTTGTTGTTGTTGCAGACTTTCTTACCTAAAACGGTGAGTTTAGTTCCAGCTCCAAAATAAGCCTCGCCGTTGGAGCACAGAGACTTTCAGCTGGAACAAAACTTCTTCCTACTGCCTCTTTTTCACTTTGTAATTCTTCCAACTTTTGCAGTCTCCATGTAAAGACTTTGACTTTAATCTACTTAAGTTTGCGAACGAGGCCTTCTCGAACCTTCACCTTCGGATCAACATCCACATGCTTTTGTGACCATTTTCTGATTGTTTAGCCTAGTAACAGCTATAGGCATAGTTTTTTCTTTGGTGGTTAGGAGTCAGTCGACCCTTGGGAATTAGTGTCAGAAACATCTGCACAAAACTGAACCGTATTTAATGAACTTTAAACCTAATGAACATAATGAAACAGAATCAAGTCTTACCTAAAACAGTTAACTTTGTTCCTCCACCAAAGTAAGCCTCTGAAGCACCACCAGAGTCACAGTGCACTGGATCAGTGCTCAAAACAGCCCAATGCGCCTTTAGAATCGACAACTACAGCCTGTTTTGTAGACTTTGTATACGATACCAATATGTTAATAACCACTATGTTAGGTTTTATGTTAACTTACCTAGAACAGTCAGTTTTGTGCCTTGGCCGAAATAAGCTTCTGTGCCCTGACACAGCGTTTAAGCTTAAGAACAAAAACCTCCGAGCTAAACCTAAGCTCGGCTGGAGTGTCTTAAATAAACACTTCAACTACAACGTGTTTGATTTCTTACCTAAAACAGTTAACTTTGTTCCTCCACCGAAGAAAGCTTCATAACCACCAGTCACAGTGCACTGGATCAGTGCTCAAAACTGCTGAAGAGGCTGTTTTTACTTTGCGTCTTTAGTTTCTAGTTTTGTAATACATATAACTTTTCTTTAGATTAAAAATCAACAGCGGCCGCACTGTTAACCTGTGTTTTATACATGCTGCAAGCAGAACGAAACAGTACAAGGCTTTTGTGTTTTACAGGTAGATTCAGGTACAGTTAAGGTGAAGACATTTTTCAGTCTTACTTACCGAGAACAGTCAGTTTTGTGCCTTGGCCAAAGTAAGCTTCTGTGTTCTGACACAGCGTTTAAGCTTGAGAACAAAAAGCACTGAGCAGAGTTTGAATTTAAGCTTGAGTACAGTAGGGCTGTTAAAGAACTACTCCAATCGCAATGCATTTTACATTTGCTCTGATTTGTTACTGCAGACTTTATCACTGATTGTATCAATAATATAACTTTCTTACCCAAAACTGTTAACTTTGTTCCTCCACCGAAGTAAGCTTCATTACCACTAGAGTCACAGTGCTCTGGATCAGTGCTCAAAACAGCCTGAGATGCTGCTTTAACTTTGCTTCTTTACATTGGTCAGTTGGTCTTTTTAGCAACTTTTAGCAAACAGTGTTTCATGTGTATTACTAACTATCACTACTCCAAATCCAAAGTCAACACATGCTGCACTACAGTCTGGTTTTATGCTAAACTTTTAAAAATGTTTTCCACAGACAGCAGATGTGCTTTAATTTTAGTTAATGAATGAATCAGAGTAACATTTGATGTCTTACTCACCGAGAACAGTCAGTTTAGTTCCCTGACCGAAATAGGCTTCGTATTGGCACAGCGCTTTAGCTTAACGTCAAAAAGCACTGAGCTGAAACTAAACTATAAAGGCCCAAGTTCAATAAACGTCTTAATGCACCACTCCAGTTACAACGTTTATTACATTAGTTCAATGTAACTGATCCTATACTCACCCAAAACAGTCAGTTTTGTTCCTTTTCCAAAGTAAGCTTCGTTTGCATTGTCACAGTGCAGAAACACTGAGCATGAAACTCTTGTGTCTTTTTCTACCACAATTATCTTCGGAAAGACTTTACTAAACCCTCTGTTTATATTAAGACTCTAAAGCAATGTTACATTTACCAAACTACAGTAATAAAGTGAAATATTTACCTAAAACCGTCAGTTTGGTTCCTTGGCCAAAGTAAGCAGGATTGTAGTTCACAGTGATTTACTTCAGTTCAAAATTTCACCTTTTTCATAACAGTCATACTAACCACAAAGCCATTTCAAGGTTGTCACAGTGAACACACAGTGAAGTAGTGAGAGCTCTGACTTATCCAGAACAGTCAGTCTTGTTCAGAATTATCTTTAAAAGACTTTATGAATATTTCTGTTTATACTAAGACCCTAAAGCAATTATGTTTAGTGAAATACAATTTAAAAAATGAAATATTTACCTAAAACCGTCAGTTTGGTTCCTTGGCCAAAGTAAGCAGGATCAGTGTAGGTCACAGTGTTTCACTTCAGCTCAATATTTCAACTTTTTTATAACAACATTGTTTTCCTTCACTGTCATAACAGCAATGAGACTATTTTAAGTTTGTCACAGTGAAGTGAAGTAGTGAGATCTCTGACTTACCCAGAACAGTGAGTTTTGTTCCCTTCCCAAAGTAAGCTTCAGCATTGTCACAGTGCAGAAATACTGAGCATGAAGCTCTCGTGTCTTTTTCTAACACAATTATCTCTGCTTTAGAGTCTTAATATAAACAGAAGGATCAGTAAAGTCTTTCCAATGTCACATTCACCAAATTACAGTAATAAAGTGAAATATTTACCTAAAACCGTCAGTTTGGTTCCTTGGCCAAAGTAAGCAGGTTCATTGTTGGTCACAGTGATTTTTGTTCAGCTCAATATTTCAGCTTTTTCATGACAATAGTCTTTTTCCTTCACTTTCATACCGGTGTTAATATTGACTATGAATTTGAAGTTTGTCACAGTGAACAGAAGTAGTGAGAGCTCTGACTTACCCAGGACAGTGAGTTTTGTGCCCTTTCCAAAGAAAGCTTCAGCTCCAGTGTCACACTGAATGCCTCCTCTACCAAAAAGTCAAAAAACTTTCCATAACAACATTTTCAGACACAGTGTAATAATCCAGAGGATGATGGAGTTTAAATATGCAGGATGAGCCTGAGAATGTCCAGCTTTGTTATATTTGTTGTCAGGATGAGTAAGGAAGCATCCAAACGCTCCACATTTGTATTGAAAGTCATTTTAAAACCTGTTTTCCAGCAGATAAATTGACATTACAGCGGCAGAGTGTCCTGCCATCTTATACTCATTCATATTATTGGTTTTTCTGCCCTCCCAAGTGTCCCAGCTCGCCTGTGGCAGCCTACACAATGGCTGTTAATGGGAGGAGGTTTTTGTACGACGGCTCTATTGGATTGTATCACCGTGGCCCCCTGTCCCCACGGTGAAAAAGCATCACACAAAAACCTAGAGTCTGTTTCGTTCTCTCCCCTCTCCTTCCCCCACCGAGCTTCTCCATATCTCAGCCTCCATCTCTCAGTCTGCCAGAGCAGCTGCAGGTCGGGCTGACTGGCGGCTGAACGCTCTCCAGCCTGACTGCTGCTATTTCTGTGATGGCTAAGAAAAGAAGCAAGGAGGAAGGGAAGGAAACGGGTCTGTGTTTGTTTGTTTGTTTGTAGCTCCTTAGAGGGAGTGACATCTCTGCTGGTCACACCTCTTTATCCACCCACTTATCAGTGAACTTACGAGAAACACACATTCACTGGTCGTGATGACAGTTGGTACCTGACCCTGCAGTCCCCTTCAGCTCTTTTATATTTTAGCCTCTTTAAGGTTCTTGTTTTGGTTTTACTGTACCGCTTTCTTCCAGTAGAAGAGGGCAGCTTTCAGCTGATAACTACACTGCACCCCACCTGCCGGCACTAAATAGCAGAAAGTTTGCAAGTCTGCGGTCAACATGAGGTGGAAAAAACAGATATTTCTCTCAGGAGCTGGTGGAGACCAAAACAGCTAAAAGTGTATATTGGACTTAATATCCGCCACGCCAAACAAATGCTAAAGTTAGTTTCTAAAGTATTTTTAATCAACTAATGATTGCTTAACTACTGAGAGGAAGAATGTCATATTAGGTTATTACACCATTACAGTGTTGTCATTATGCAACAGTAGTTAAAAATGTGTTGCACTCATTATGAAGCCATAATGGGTCTTGTTGCACTAACATTATGCAACTTAATAACTTCCCTCATCCCCAGATTTTAATACGGCTGTGATCCATTTTTGATAGATTAGTTGTATTTTGTAGAATTGTTTGTCATTAAGTACATTATGTGAACATAAAGACAGGATGACATCTTCTAACTTAAAGCAAAGATTCATTAAAGCGTTACAGTATTACTTTACCATCAGCTGATTTCTTCCAAGTTTCTATGAAAATATAAATGAATTAATTTTGATTAATAAAATTTTATTAATAAATTTTTGTTTATTGAATAATACCAGATCTAAAGATTAGCTTTACGCATTAACATGTAGCTTAAATGCTATGACATGCAGCATTAGTGTGTTCACTGTGTAATCTTAAGTGTCAGACCCTAAACTAAATCTTAACAGCGTATCAGTCCCCGTCCTTTTCATCATATCATTGAACAACATGAATGCCGATTGTAGTTTGTCATTCTTACCTCATGAAAGTATCTGCAATATGAGGCATTGCTAAGACCCCTGTCTTATGGAGCATTTACTCCACTTCACATTTGTACAGCTCAGTTCAATAACGGCTCAATGATTTCACTGACCAGCCCTTTGTCATACTGGATGTACCTGACTTTGAACTACCACATCAAAGTGTAGTCCCACATGAACCCTGTAGAGGTCAGTGTACGATAACCTCTTCAACTGGAAATATTGTCATCGTTGACAGGCTGCACACAGAATTAGATAATATAAGAAAGCACAGACTTGAGCCCAGACTGACAAAGAGGAGAAGACAGGAGACACTGCGCAGGGCGATCATATTGAATGGGATGTGTAAACCTTACAGTGTTAACACCTGCTTTCTTATCTGAACCGATCAGCTTTGTTGTGTTGCAGGAACATCAATTAACTGAAGAGCAGCAGTTTCTGTAGATTTTAAAATGATGGGTTATCATGCTGTTCTTTAGCAAATTTTTGTTCTTTAGATGATCTCCCAATTCTTACTCATGTCACTTTAATGGAAGTTGCCTGTCATGACTTTTAGTTTCAGACTTTAACCGTTATCATCCATCCCGCCTCTCTTTCTTCTCTTCTCTTTTGTTCTTGAGGTTGTTGTTTAGCTGCTCAGGCTTTCTGAACCATTGTGCTCTACTAGATGCACAGTAATACACAGCTGAGTCTCCAGCGTCAACAGAGAGTATCTGCAGAGAGGACTCGAGCAACGTTGGCCGGGACATGGTGTACTTGGATGTGGTGAAAGGAGCTTCGGTGTTCCCCGTGTCTTTACCAAGAGAATATGTTAGTAGCTCCATTTTCCCACTGCTGCTTTGTCTGTACCAATACATATAAAGCTGTTGACTATCATCTTGTTCACACTGCAGAGTCACAGCCGGGTCTCCCTCACTGCTGATTACAAGTGGAGGCTGCTGAACTTTAACACAGGAGGAGAACTCTGTAAACGAAAAAGACAAGTAAATAAACAACTTGAACACAAAAGTCTTTGATGAAAAAGAAAGCTAGTTTTCTTCCAGTTGAATTCAAACATCCTTACTAGAGAAGATTAGAACTGCAACCAAGAGGACAATCATTTTCACAGTTATTAAACACTTATAAAATATCAGTTCCGTTTATCCATCTTCATTGAAACTGTAACTCTCTTGTCTTCTGTCTGGCTGAACAGCTGTTCGTATTACCTACTGTGCTGCTATAATCAAAACTTATGAAACAAGCAGTGATCCTCCCTCTGCTCTCTGTTTTCCTTTTACTAGAAGCCCTTGACCCGCCTTCGTATTGCTTCACAGGTTCATGCAAGTTTCTCTGTACAGTGTCAGTCACCTAGTGGGCTCTGAGCAGCAACTGTAGGTTTTTCAGCTCCTTACTTAAAGGGATAGTTTGGATTATTTGAAGAGGGTAGTCCAGTATATTACCTACAGTAGAAGGAGGTCATGTCTCAGTTCAAACGAACGTGCTAGTTAATTGATCGAGGCAGTGGTAGCACAGAAAGCTCCCGTGTTCTGCAAGGTGAAATTACTGTTTTTGTCAATGGAGTCTGGTGGCCTTGAAGCAAGAGAAAAGAAAAACAGCTTCAGTTTCCTGCTGGAAATGCCAAGTGGTGAAAATAGTCTAAGTGTGTACACTCACATTGGGGTGGGGGGGCTTGCTATATGCTTTTCTACTGCTCCTGTCCACAGCAGTGCATTGCTTCCTGTCTGTGCTGGGACTCCTGCCTGCTCCTCCAAAGTGGGTCGTGCTGACTGCCATCTGCTGTTGATTGTTGGTTTTGCAGCAGACTGAGGTAACGTGCAAGACTTGGAGAGAGAACACTCAGACTGTTGCATTTTACCAACTAACTCAGATGGCTAAAGGGAAGCTTGTATCAGGACTCTGTCAGCTCTCTATTTAGTATGAAACCAAACGAGCCACAGCTCCTTCCTGCCTGTGTGCCATCTGTGACGCACACACTTGTTATTTGTATGGCTGTCTGGTCTGTGTGCATCACTGTGACTAGCAGCACAGTAGTAGGTGCTGCTGTCGTTGAGAAACAGCTCAGTAATTTGAAGAGTGAAGCTGTTTTTAGTTGCGTTGATGGAGGACTGGAAGCGGCCCACGGTTTTTTCGTACTCTCTGGTGAGATACTCCAGTGGAGCTCCGTACTGGTTTTGTCTGTACCAGTACATGGTCTGGCTGCCCATGCTGAACCCTGGACCCAAGCTGCACTTAAAGTCCACTGTGACTCCTGGGTGACACACTTGATCTCCAGACTGAAGAACGACAACAGTGAGACCTGCAGCACGTGAAGGATAACGTTTTACTGTCTTACCTCCATGTGCAGAGCTGTAAATTCTAAAATACTTAGTTAGTGTATCCATTATGATAATACATAAATAATATTCATTATGAATGAATACATAAATAATATCCATTATGAGTTGATACATAAAACCTACCAGAATGTAAAAGAAGCAGCAGACAAAAGACTATTAGAAACATGTCGGCGATGAGCCTTATTCAAGCAAAATGAGGCAGAGTTGCACTCCAGGCTGCTCACTAGACACCATGAGGTCACATGATCACACAGTGACGTTATTGGACTGTAAGACTGTAATAGTCATTCACTGGTTATGAAATGAGACGTGTGTGTGTGTATATATAAATTCATATACAGTAGATGCAACATATTTATGAATGATTTTCACACAACGAGCAATATTTATAACGAGCAATAGACCAAGAAAGGTATCATTCTGAACACCACTGGATAATAGACATTCTACTGCTTTATTAACCAGTGACTCAAAAGTGATGTAACTTATAACATTATGTGGTATTCTAGTTACAATATTAGCCAAAGAAACTATGTCATCATTAGCTAAAAATATGCTGCAGCTCTTGTGAGGCACTCATTTTCAGTTAATTTAATAATGCAGCTCTACACCACTGCATGTGGCAGCGGCACGTCTGGAGCTGGTTTGTTGGAGGGAATCATTGACCTGTGTGCAGTACTGGATGTGACAGAGCTTGTGAATTCATTTCTTGTGTGGCTGAACGAATTTTTCATTTGGCTTTGCTTGAAGTGATGTGGTGAAATAGTGTGAAAAGTGTTAGCCGGTTAGTTTTATGGCATATTTGCCCCCCGGGTTGTGGAAGCAGTTTTAGAGAGGTGTCGATTCACCGTCATGGCTTTAGAGGCTTTAGATTGTGTTGCAGTTCAATTGTATTTGTGAACGCAGTAGCATCGTCTTTCCACACACCATCTCACTCATAAACCGTTTAATTGGCCATTTTATTTCAGAACAGTTCCTGTGAATAACGCAGCAATACTAAATAATCTGATTGTTCTGTAAATTAATGTTATAGTTATAACACATACTGTCCAAGGTGTACATAATAGTACTAGCTCTTAATTTATGCACATAAAACCCACTCTGGATGTAGATTAATTTATAGCCATAGAGTATTTATTACATTCAACATTTTTGCAGTGCCTGTTCTCTTGCACTGTGTGTACCATAACAAAATCTGTCCAGCTGTCTGGCCTGCGTGTAACATTTATATCTTTAGATTTCCTTGTACTTTTTTAGATGACTAGTTTTGTTTAGTTTTATGTCTGTTTTGTATTCGTATGTAATTGTTCTAATTCTTACATATTCTGAGAGTTAATTGTCTCCTCTAGTATATGTTACTGTATGGTTACTGTACTGAGGCAGTTTCCACCAGCCTGCCTCTCAGGATCTTGAACCTGAAACCAGTAGAGAAGAAGAGAGCAGGTTTTTGGTGATGGGGAGACATCAAACCACATCACTGTGTGCTGGCAGCGCAGAAATACACAGCAGAGTCTGATAAAGTCACACTACTGATGATCAGACCTCCTGTTGTTGTGTCTTTTCTTGTTATCTGAAAGCGATTTTCAAACTGCTTCTCATAGTTGGGGTCACTACCAACGTAGCTGTATCCAATTAAATTCATCAGGCTGCTCTCTGTTTGCTGGTACCAGAGCATTACATAAAAAGTGGAGTCGTCGTGACTGCATTTAAAATCCACCCTGGTATTGTTGTCAACTATTCTGGGAGGAGATGGCTGGAATGTCACACTCTTGGCTCGATCTGTAGGGTAGAAATTTAAAAGAAGCCACGGTGAAAAAACATCATAATCATATAGTTGCTACAGAAAATTGACATCACAATTAAATTGTTATTTTTTGAGTGAATTTCATTACATGGAAGCAAGATGAAAAAGAATCCGATCACAGCTGAAATCATCCTCCAGGTTTGCTCTGCTGTAGGAGATACTTCCTTTACGGCCTCCTCGTGCAAATACACATTTACAGGGAAACGCTGAGGGTTTTTAGTGAGGGAGTGGCATTAACCCACATCACTGTGTGCTAGCAGCGCAGAAATACACAGCAGAGTGTGCCTGCTCTGCTCTCTGTATAATCAGAGCTCCTCTCACTGTGTCTTCTTTCGTCAGTGTGAATTGTTTTTCAAACGGAGGCTCATAGTTTGGGGAGCCTGTTCCATGTGTGTACCCAATGAGGGTCATAGCCTGGCTGCTCTCTCTTTGCAGATACCAGAGCATTATTATGAGGGACGTATCATCATGGCTGCAGTTAATCTGGATCTCACTGCCTTCCCTCACTATCTGGGGGTCAGATTGGTGAAAGGTGACGGCGCTCACCTGACCTGTGGAGAAAGCAGATTTAGATGAAGCTATATATATATATATAGAGAGAGAGAGCATTTAAATTGTAGTTAATGAGTAGTTCAATGTCAATCCAGATGAAATTAGAGATCTTACATGAAATCCAGATAAAGAGAAAATCAAATGCGTGCATTAGTGAAGACATTGTTGAACACTAATGGGACATAAAGTACTGTCTGATTAAAATAAGGCTCCGGATAACGAAGGAGGGCGGTGAGTCTGCGTCGGTTAATTCATCACCTCATCCTCTTGATAAAAGCTTCATGTCATGTGCTGTGCCTCCACCTGTTGGTGTGATCTAGTTTTCCTTATTCCCTGTCTCCTCTCCTTCCTCTCTTCTATAACTGAGTGAAAAGAGTCACTGATATCATCTTCACAGTGTGGTTTAGTTCCTTCCTTCATCTGATTATCATTTATGTGAGTCAGGTGTCTGAACAATAAACCCCTCGACTGTATGTTTTTGTCACAGACCTGAGGTCTGCCACAGCACTGTGCAGACTGGCAGCACACAGATAAACAGCCTCATCTGTCGCATTAGCGCTGGTTATTGCCAGAGACCACTTCTTCCCCTCCGATTTCATCTCAAAACCAGTTTTGAATCCGTCTTCAAAGTTTGGTCTACTAACTAATACATATCCTATTAACTGAAAGCTACCTCCTCTCGGTTGTTTGTACCAGTACAAATAGTTATAATCAGTGTCATTTTGGTAGCAGTGCATTTCTGCCAAGCCACTGGGAGGACTGGAGATGTAGGCAGGCCACTGGGTGATCAGCACAGACTGAGAAATGTCTGAAACACAGAAACAGAAGAGAACAGCTATTATCTGCACGATGAATAAATATCTAATAAATCACTTCAATGCATCTTTGCTTTTTTACACTTTTTAAAATTTGTCAAATCAAAAGACTAAATAGTGTCTGTTTTTTTTTTTTAGTCTTTACCTGCAGCCCAAAGCATAAAGCAAGTCAAGGAGGAGAAGCCAGGGATCATTTTGACTGAGGAAGAGGATATGAAATGAAAAATACAATAAGCCAACATTTGGTCTGTACGGAGGAAATGACGTCAGAATCTCTGACGTGCTAAATAGACCAAAGAGAAGATGTGCAGGAGGGAGTCGACAGCGGTAGGGGCTGTGGATGCAGCATAATGCAGGTGCATGTTTGCTACTCTGGGCTTTTTGTAAAGGAGCCTTGCTGCACAGAAGTACTCTGCACCATCTGCAGGGTTTGTGTTGGAGATGACGAGCTGAGCTTGGCCCTTTGAGTGGCCCGTTATGTTGAAACGTGCTCCAAAGTTCTTCTCGAGGTTTGGGTTTTCATAATGAAGCAGTCCGATCAGCTCCATGGCCCTTTGGCCTCCCACTGCTGACTTGTACCGATACCAGAGCATGTAGGGGTAGTTGTTGTCTCCATGGTAACAGCCAAGATGGGCTTCTTTTTCAGGTTCTATCAGAATATTTAGTGGTAATTGTTGGATCATAAGCGAGGAAAACACTATGTCTAGTGGACAAAAAGAACAACAGGAGGTAAACAGAAAGATCTGTCAGTGTCACGACAAATTACAAACCTCTTTTTTCTTACCAGAGAGCAAAGACAGAGAGAAAAATAAAACGACCAACATTTTAAATACTCTTGTAGCTATTTTGTTGTCTGTGGTGGCTCAAATCTTAACTGAGTCAAACAAAGATATGCAACGGCGTTAATGAAAATGCTCTGGTGTGAAGTCCCCCTTTTACTGTGCATTGTAATGAGGAAGGAGGAGCTTCTAGATCTCTTCACATCAGTGTGCTATCACTGCTCTCTGCTGTTCATTGTTTGGATTCTGATTCAGGAATCAGTGAAAACATGAACGTGAAATAGATAACTCCATGTATCCTTTACCTGTAAATAAAGTCACTTTATCTGAAGCTGAACAGCAAAATATAACAAATTAGGACTTTTAGGAGTTGTAATATTTTAATTATACATATATATTCATTTCATTTTCTTTTATTTTCTAAATATACACAATAAACCACACAAAACACGTTCTAATGAACTATAAGTACTAATGATAACTGTTTTTCTCCTGGTTTTGATACTGTGTCGGGTGGTTTCTGTGGTTTCCTGTAGGCGTGCTGTTTTCTGCTGGATCATTTATGGAGGTTTTTGTATGAGAGCGTCACTGTCTTCATTACTGTGCATACTTGCTGCTCCAAAATATTCTCCGCTGTCTTCAGGGTGTCTCGGGCTCAGGATGTGAAGAAAAGCTGCTTTCTCTCCATCTCCGCTCACATTAAAGTGGCTTTGAAATGGCGACTCAACCGTTACAGCTTTGTAAGAAACATAACCAATCAGTTTTAGGGAAGTGTTTCCTGGTGAGCGCTGATACCAGAGAATAGTGTCATATCTCTGGATTTGATGTGTGAAGGTCAGCTTAGCTTCATCTTTCGGCTCAATCAACAGTTCAGCTGGACTCTGAAACACCTGCTTTTCTTTATTGAGGAAAACTCCTGTAAAGAGAAAGAGAAGTCACAATGCTAAATAGTGCTTTCCTCTATTGTATCCATTGTAAAGCCATAGACACCTGTTGCGTGGGCATCAATGTATTTCGTCTTGTTTTCTCCACACTTAAGGTTTTTTGAGAGCTAATTCCAAAATGAACAGAAAACATGACTCGTGACTGAACAGTACCTTTAATCCAGAGCACAGTGATGACAGTAATGATCATAGGGGACGGCGTCATGTTGAATGTGAAGAAGCAGCAGAGTCTCTGCTGTGCTTTGTGGATCAGAAGGAGGGGCAGGAAGTGATGTGGAGAAATCAGAGAGTGTAACTTTCATTCAGTCTAGGAGGAAGGTTCTGCCTTTCTTTCTGTCATTTCCTCTACAGGAGGATGAATCTGTGTATATGCCAGATTGAGGCTTTTCTTTCATGGTGTACTATAAAGGTTTGGTGCCTGTACTGCCTGCTGCCTTTACGGTGCTTCAGTTGAAGCATATGTAGGGTGGTGTTTCACTCATTTTAATCATTTTGATAAAAGTTTTCAGCAAAGTAAATGAATCTGCATCTAATATGTGAAATTGAGCATCTCTAGAACATATTTTGCAGTTCTGATGCTTTTGTTTGAAGTTCAACTCTATTCAGTTTCCCCGGCCTGATCAGCTGGAAACCTTTGAACAACTTTACTTTTATTGATTTTATTGATACTCCTGTAGAGAATATTAAGTCTTGAATCCAGCAAAGTGGGATGATAATTGTATTTTAATCTGTGTTCATGTGACATATTGCTGCTGTGGAGTGAAAAGTTTTTTATTTTTTTTAGCATGAACTGCCTTTCAGAGGGGGAAGAGGTTTTTGTCATGAGCAGATGGGAAGGTGCCACACTGTGGCTTACTGGCTGCACAGAAGTATGTTGCCGTGTGTTCTGGTGTTTTTAGGTTGGTTATGAAAAGTGAACCATTTTTTTTGTCGCCACTCAGATCTCCAGCCAGTTTGAAATGTTTTCTAAACGGTTCTTCAGCACTGTCGTTATTGAATTGTGCATATCCATATCCGATGAGTTTCAGAGCCTTGTCTCCAGGAGGCTGCTGGTACCACAGCATCACTCTGTAGTCAGTTTGTCCGTGGGTACAGATGAGCTGCACATCGTCTCCAGCCTTTCTGATGACTCCAGAGGGAGACTGATGGATCTGAACCGCCAGAGAAAAACCTGCTGTGAACAAAGTTACACAGATTATTGATTTTAGATTTGAAGGTAAACAGTGCAGTACAACTGACTTTAGAGCGAAACAGTTGTTACCTGTGAGAAAATAGCAAAAAGAAAATCTGATCATCATGTAGAGATATGAGATGGAGCTCTGAGTTACTGTAAAGTCACGGATGAAATGCAGTGTTAGTGATGTGATGACAGACTCTCTGCGCAAAGTGATGTAGAAAGGAGGAGTGGTTTCTACATACACAAGCTAATGATGACTGGACTGCATCGAGCCAAAATACAACCACAAAAGCAGGTGTTCCAGAGCAGTTTATTAAGTTCAGAGGGGATTTTTGTCAGCGTGCTTCTCTAGCTGCACAGTAATAAACTGCACTGTGCTGCTGTCCTACATGTCTGAATATAAGAGAGCCGTTCTTTGCTGTGCCAAATCTCCAGAAATATCAGAATCCTGCCTAAAGCTTTGAGGCTCTGAAGACATAGCTTATAATTAAAGCCCTCCTCTCTGCTGCGTTTAACGTCACAGCGCTTCAAGTGTTGTATTTCTTGAACTGTAGCTCCATCTACTGGAAAATATAAAGCCCAGTTATTTGTCTTCTTACACTCTCATCAAATTTATTGTCACTTACTTTTTGTTCAGCTGCTCACCTTCTCACATCACTGTGTTTGCTGACGGCACAGAGACATTCACCGCTGTCCTCAAGCTGCAAGGCTTTAACAGCGAGAGCTCCACTCTCTGTGCGCTCTTCAATGGCCCCCGTAGTCTGGCTGTCCACTAACAACAGTGTAGACAATGAGGGTCATGGTCTCCCCTAAATCCTCCCATCAGCTAACCAACATGAAGTCATTAGGAGGGCAGTGCCGTAGTGCATCCTCCTCCTCTTAACATTATAACCATCATGTCAACCACCGCTACACGCCACTGGTTCTTTATAAATGTCTGAGTAAAGGCACATCGCCAGCTCATGAGAGGCAGGCACACAGGTGCAAGAGGCTGTGAGCTGCAGTGGGGAGGTTTTTGTACTGAGGAGCAGTGAAATGTCGCACTGTGAGAACTAGCAGCACAGTAGTACACCGTGCTGCTCTTCAGTCTATCAGTTGTTAATGTGCAGGTCTTGTCTTTGTTTGCATTTCCTTCTATCTTTGCATCCACTCCAGGCTCTGGAAGTCCACTGTCTCCCACCATGTATCCCAGGAGCTGCAGCTGTCTGTCTGATTTCTTGTACCAGAGGATTACGTTGTAGCTGTCGATACTGTGTGAGCAAGTTATTGTGGCTGTTTCATTGGTTTTGATGTACATGTCAGCTGGAACCTGGTGGACTTTGTCACTGATAGAGGAACCTGTTGAAAAACGATCACAGAGGCATCTGAAAAAATAAAACCTGAGGATAAATACTGGTAAATTTAAAATGCACAATAGAAAACGTTAAGAAAAAAACAGCAATACATGAGACAGATTTAGATTAACTATTGAATTCAAATCTCTTTTAAACAATTTCTGTGGCATTACCTGAAGCCAGGATGGAGTTCACAGTGATACAAATGAGCAAGCTGATCATGTTTGTGTTTCTGTGAGTGTTTTGATGAGATCATAAGTCTTTTGAGGTGGTTGTAACAGTCGCACTAAGTCTTCCCCACCTTCTTTTTGAATAAACCCTCCCAAGTCATTTGGTGGGTGGTGTCGTCACACACCACTCGCTCAGTATAAAGATCTGAGTTATGATATACTGTGGAAGGAAAGAATGTATCAGGAGATGATATGTAGCATATTTGTGATTTAGTTGCAGCTTAGTGTTAATAATAAAAATAATAATACATTTTATTTAAAGGCGCCTTTCTCGGCACTCAAGGACACCGTACAATGAATTTAGCAAAGGTACAATAAACACAAAATACACAAGATGTTAAAAACAGGGTAAAACAGTGATCAGATCATTGAGATCAGATGGAATCAGGGGACAGACAGGTGAATAGAGGAGGAAGATCTGAGGGAGCGAGAGGGAGTGGGAACATGGAGGAGGTCAGACAGATATGGAGGGGTGAGGTTGTGGATGGCCTTGAATGTTAACAGGAGGATTTTGAATTCAATACAGAACTTTACCAGGAGCCAGTGGAGCTGCTGGAGGACAGGAGTGATGTGGTGGATGGAGGGATTTAGTCTGTCTGTTAAATGAGAACTTCTTTTTTTTCTTTTGCTGTTATGTTTGTTATACATTAACATGCTTAATTGCACATTATGATGGTTGAAATCTTTTGAAATGTATTCAAAAGAAGGATTAAGGAATGTTAACATGAAGTTTGACAAAATAATCTTAAATCCAGATCCACTCACTACATGATTCTAGAAAAAGTACTTTTCAATTTCTGAAGGAATTTAAATGGAATGAAATTATAATTTAACGTGTCGTGAAACCAACAGGAAAATTATTAGAATACAACAAAAACAAATAGGAATTCTTCAAATCTCAACAGAGTACAGAGTACGTATGCTGTTGGATTGTTTGCCATCATTTCATACGTATTGTGACATTTTCTTTCCTGCAATCCTGGTTTTATTTCTCTGTCTTTTGCACAGCAGCTATTAGCACAAATAATACTGAACAATGACAAAGATGTAGTTTATCAGTGTCAGTGTTAGTCTAGAGCTCTCTCTGTAGTGAAGACACTGTTATCTTCTATTCACATGGGTTTTTGTGCAGCTGTCCCAGTCACCTGCATCACTGTGTTGACTCACAGCACAGAAATACACTCCTCTGTCCTCAGGCAGCAGGTTCTTCACCGTCAGAGATCCAGTCTGAGCATCGTTCTTTGTTGCTGGAAATTTGTCCTCACTGAAGCCACTTTCATATTTATGTTTGGAGTCTGTTGTTGTTGTTGTGAGAACTATCTCCTTCATCCCCTCCCCTGGTAGCTGTCTGTACCAGTACATCTGGAAAAAATTATTGTCCTTAGTGTGACGGCAGTCTATTGTAGCAGACTGACCCTTGTTGCTCCACACCAGAGGGGTCTGGATGACATCACTCCCATCAGTTAGACCTGCAGGGGTAAAAAATCCAGACCATTTAAAATTATTTTTATCTTTTACATGTTAACCTAACATAGGTTAAAGGCTATACTGTAGTGAGTAGATCTAACCTTTTGTCCAGAGCAGAAGTATTAAAAAGCTCAGGAGACCGTGCATGATGATGTCCATGCTCTGCAGTTCACAGACTTACACTATTGGAGGTATAGATGGGTCCAATGATGGCTGTCAGTGTTGGTGGAGATCTGAAAAGCTGCAGGTGGGAGTGTCATATGTGATGTTCAGTCCTCCTTTGCTTCTGTATGAAAATGCACACGGTGTACCGGAGAATTTGTGGTCCTTTAGGTCCCCCTACAGTACATGAGATAACTGTAACCATAATGCCAACAGTGCACTGAGGTTTTTGTTCAGCTCTCTCATGTGTCTGTATCACTGTGTTGACTCACAGCACAGAAATACAAGCCTTTATCTTCTGGCACCACATTTTTCACCGTGAACGTCCCACTCTCAGCTTTAGACTTGGTGGCTGAGAATTTCTCTTTAGTAAAATCTCCAAAGTCGTGATTGTCTCTGACTGATGATGTGAACACGATTAGTTTCATTGTTTCTCCTGGTAGCTGTCTGTACCAGTACATCTGGTTGTAGGCAATGCCCTTGGTGTGGCTGCAGTTCATTGTTGCATTGTCACCCTTTGTCTTCCACAGTGTGGGTGTCTGGTCGACATCACTCCCATCAGTCAGACCTGGGTGTAAAACAGTAAAAGTTACCATAAGTGGATTTTTAATGTTAGAAATGAATTAGCTGGTGTTACAGAACCTAACCTTGTATCCAGAGCACAAATACCAACAAGCTGAGGAGACCAAGTTTGATAATGTCCATGTTCTGAAGCTGAGAGTCTCGTATAAATCTGTCAGTGTAGATCCAGACAGATGTGGAGTTACAGGTAGGTGTGTCTCTGCGGTGTGTGACGTTATTTTATCCTGTAAGCTGCTGTATAAAAACCTCCACTGTCAGTGGAAGTGTAGATGGGTGGATATGAAGTGGTGCTGGAGGCGTCCTACAGTCAGATCAGTAACACTGACAGGACGAGGAGGCTGGTTTGATGATGTGTGATCAGGGCCGTTAACTTGTAATTGTGTCTTTATTAGCATTTGGGTGGTTTGTAGCAGGTTCTCCTCACTGTGTTTGGCAGAATGTACAGAGTTGATAATGGTTTATTAATATGTTATATTTTCATTATTCAGGCAGATTTTCTTGTTGGAGCCTTTCACAGAATACAGTCCTGTAATCATCAAGTAGGACCACACAGTTTGGAAAAGGAAGCACATTTTTTTTTTAATGATTCAGGGTTTATAAAGACAAATGGCTATAAAAGGTTGAAGATATAAAACACAAATCACAAAGGAATCAAGCTTCACACACGACGTAAAGAGAGAAAATGTCATTTAATCTGAGATTTTAAAAAAAGTAATGCAATTGAAACTTTAAACAAAAAGGTGAATGCAGTAGTACCATAATATGGTGAAAGTAATCTGAGTGGGTCCACAGTTTCTTTCTTGCTATTGTGTTATTTCACATTTCTATTTTCTAATTAATTGAATAACTTCTAAAAGTGTCTTATGCATGGAGAGACTGGGAATCTTACACAGGCCAAATAATGTGAAATAAATAAATAAACAGGTAGATAAGTAGAAACCTGAAGTTTGTTTAAAGCTACCCATTCCCGTATAGCTCACTCTGCAGATAATTAAAGACACTGATGTCTTTTAATCATTATGACAGCAACAGTTGGGTATTTGTGCAGCTGTCCCAGTCACCTGCATCACTGTGTTGACTCACAGCACAGAAATACACTCCTCTGTCCTCAGGCAGCAGGTTCTTCACCGTCAGAGATCCAGTCTGAGCATCGTTCTTTGTTGCTGGAAATTTGTCCTTACTGAAGCCACTTTCATATTCATGAGCGCTGAATGCTGTTGTGAGAACTATCTGCTTCATCCCCTCCCCTGGTAGCTGTCTGTACCAGTACATCTGTCGATATGTATTGTCCTTAGTGTGACGGCAGTCTATTGTAGCAGACTGACTCTCGTTGCTCCACACCAGAGGGGTCTAGATGACATCACTCCCATCAATTAGACCTGAAAAAATAAAATATTGGGCTTCAGCGATTCCTCTGTAACATCATCACCAGCAATTAGACCTGTGAGTGTAACAGTGAACATTTTAAAGTAATCCACTTCAAAGCCGTCGTCACCTTCTGCTGCCATCCCTAAAAATACCTTAATAATGTACAGCAGTGAGTTTTTAATGGAGCTCACCTTTGTCCCAGAGCAGAAATGCCAAAAAGCTGAGAAGACCATGTCTGATGAAGCCCATTTTCTAAAAGTGAGCCTCTCAGTGCAGTAACGGAGAGATGGAGAGATGCAGGTGGGAGTGTCTCTGCAGTGTGACGCTCCTTTTTGCTGTTGTAGCAAAATCCACACGGTGAATCAAAATGTCAGTATTTGTGGTACTTGAGGTCCCCCTACTGTGCACAGGATGGAGGGATGGAGGTGTGCCAGCAGTGCACTTTGGTTTTTGTTCAGCAGTTGAGCATGTCTGTATCACTGTGCTCACTGACAGCACAGAAGTACAAGCCTTCATCTTGTCCCACCAGATTATTTACTATCAGCGTCCCACTGTGAGCGTCAGGCTTGGTCGTCGGGAATTTCTCCTTGCTGAAGTCTGCTTCATATTCAGCCTCTTTGTTTTCCAAAACAAACAGTATTTGTTTCATGGCTTCTCCTGGTAGCTGCCTGTACCAGTACATCTGGTAGTAAGAAAAACCCTTGGTGTGTCTGCAGGGTATTGTTGCATTGTCACCCTTGACTTTCCACAGAGTAGAGGGCTGTGAGACGTCATTCCCATCAATAAGACCTGTGTGCATAGAACAGGAAGAAATGATCAATTCTACACTTTTATTTAACATTTTGGATTCCGTTGTTTTCCGAGATCACTTCCAACAAAATAACAATAGATATCATAAATTGCAAAACATTGAACAGTAATTTATGGTAAACTTGTCTTTTTTAACAGTTGATTGTTTTCTAAATTACCTGCAGTCCACAGCAGAAAGGTGGACAAAATGAGGAGGTCTTGATTGATGGTGATGATGATGAGATCCATGTTCTGTAGACAGAAACTACCTCATAGAGTAACAGAGACGTGAAGAGTTGCAGGTGGGAGTGTCACTGCATTAAAAGTATCAGTCCAAGTGTAAACCATGTGTTTAAATGTAGGTCCCCCTGCAGCTCATCACTGTCATGAACCTGTACTTTATTCTGGACTTATTTCTGCACCGGTGTGGCAGCACTAGAGCATGTGTTATAATTATAACTGATGATCAAGTCTTATTGTGAAAATCTTGGCATGGGAGGTTTTATTTATTTATTTTAGTAGATCTGAAAGAAACTGTAGGAAGCAAAATAGTTTGGATGTCTCCATCAATCCTGTAGCCGATGAGATAATATCACTATTATTTATACTGTGTACATCCAAAGGATGACAACCATTATATACTGCTGATTTCTGGGCCCACAACAACATGACCTCAGATTGGGTGAAAATTGAGTCACACTGGTTGCTCCAATCTTCAAAGGCTCAAAGGTTTAGATGGAGGCTGGCTGCAGGTGTTGAAGCCTGATGGTGCTGTTTCTCTCTTGCTGATATAAAAAGGGGAGTTTTTGTATTGACTTGAGGGGAATCTGCAGCACTGTGCTGACTGGCAGCACAGAAATACACACCGCTGTCACTTAATGAAAGATCAGAAATGTTGAGGTTTGAATGTTTACGGCCATCTCCGTCAAAGCTGATTTTATTTTTCACGTCTTCCTCAGGATTTAGGGTGGTCGTATATAGATATCCCAGAAACTTGAGAGCTCTGTGTTCATCTTGTTTGTACCAGAGAATCTGCTGAAAACTTGTTTCTTTGTGTGAACATTTGATCTCACTGGTTACAGATTCACCAGGGCTCTTAGTGATGAAAGGAGGTGTTTGGAGGACACTGCTGGTGAGAGAAGCGCCTGTGTGGAGAAAAGAACAATATCTATTTTAAAGAGGGAAATCATTCAGTCTGCAGGGTCCCACTCTGTTTGGATGACTCACCTTTATTTCCCGGCAGATGAAGCAAACAAAATATAGAGACCACAAACATCATAGTGAAGAAATTTAAATGTGATTCTCTACGATCGACTTTCCTCTCAGGTCCTTTCAGCTTCTGTGGACAGCAGAGCATCACTGTTGCAGTATAACAAACAGGAGGCGTCTCCTACCTACATCACAACTAACTTTAGCAGCACTGTGTTGAAACTGAACTCTGTAGCAGTGGAAGTCTTTATTGCCGTTTAATTTGTGGAGGTTTGTCTCCCCCTGCAGGTGTGAAAAATACTGAGCTGTCAGTCAATTAAGATTACTGAAGGTTAGACTAGAATTATTAGAATACAACAAAAACAAATAGGAATTCTTCAAATCTCAACAAACATGTTTGGTCAGAGTACAGAGTACGTATGCTGTTGGATTCATTGCCATGATTTCATACGTATTGTGACATTTTCTTTCCTGCAATCATGGTTTTATTTCTCTGTCTTTTGCACAGCAGCTATTACCACAAATAATACTGAACAATGACAAAGATGTAGTTTATCAGTGTCAGTGTTAGTCTAGAGCTCTCTCTGTAGTGAAGACACTGTTATCTTCTATTCACATGGGTTTTTGTGCAGCTGTCCCAGTCACCTGCATCACTGTGTTGACTCACAGCACAGAAATACACTCCTCTGTCCTCAGGCAGCAGGTTCTTCACCGTCAGAGATCCAGTCTGAGCATCGTTCTTTGTTGCTGGAAATTTGTCCTTACCGAAGCCACTTTCATACTCATGAGCGCTGAATGCTGTTGTGAGAACTATCTGCTTCATCCCCTCCCCTGGTAGCTGTCTGTACCAGTACATATATTGATATGTATTGTCCTTAGTGTGACGGCAGTCTATTGTAGCAGACTGACTCTCGTTGCTCCACACCAGAGGGGTCTGGATGACATCACTCCCATCAATTAGACCTGAAAAAATAAAATATTGGGCTTCAGCGATTCCTCTGTAACATCATCACCAGCAATTAGACCTGTGAGTGTAACAGTGAACATTTTACATTAATCCACTTCAAAACCGTCATCACCTTCTGCTGCCATCCCTAAAAACATCTTAATAATGTACAGCAGTGAGTTTTTAATGGAGCTCACCGATTATCATAAAGAGCAAAACATTGAACAGTCATTTATGGTAAACTTGTCTTTTTTAACAGTTGATTGTTTTCTAAATTACCTGCAGTCCACAGCAGAAAGGTGGACAAAATGAGGAGGTCTTGATTGATGATGATGATGATGAGATCCATGTTCTGTAGACAGAAACTACCTCATAGAGTAACAGAGACGTGAAGAGTTGCAGGTGGGAGTGTCACTGCATTAAAAGTATCAGTCCAAGTGTAAACCATGTGTTTAAATGTAGGTCCCCCTGCAGCTCATCACTGTCATGAACCTGTACTTTATTCTGGACTTATTTCTGCACCGGTGTGGCAGCACTAGAGCATGTGTTATAATTATAACTGATGATCAAGTCTTATTATGAAAATCTTGGCATGGGAGGTTTTATTTATTTATTTTAGTAGATCTGAAAGAAACTGTAGGAAGCAAAATAGTTTGGATGTCTCCATCAATCCTGTAGCCGATGAGATAATATCACTATTATTTATATTGTGTACATCCAAAGGATGACAACCATTATATACTGCTGATTTCTGGGCCCACAACAACATGACCTCAGATTGGGTGAAAATTGAGTCAAAGTGGTTGCTCCAATCTTCAAAGGCTCAAAGGTTTAGATGGAGGCTGGCTGCAGGTGTTGAAGCCTGATGGTGCTGTTTCTCTCTTGCTGATATAAAAAGGGGAGTTTTTGTATTGACTTGAGGGGAATCTGCAGCACTGTGCTGACTGGCAGCACAGAAATACACACCGCTGTCGCTTAATGAAAGATCAGAAATGTTGAGGTTTGAATGTTTACTGCCATCTCCGTCAAAGCTGATTTTATTTTTCACGTCTTCCTCAGGATTTGGGTTGGCCAGATTTAGATATCCCAGAAACTTTAGAGCTCTGTGTTCATCTTGTCTGTACCAGAGAATCTGCTGAAAACTTGTTTCTTTGTGTGAACATTTGATCTCACTGGTTACAGATTCACCAGGGCTCTTAGCGATGAAAGGAGGTGTTTGGAGGACACTGCTGGTGAGAGAAGCGCCTGTGTGGAGAAAAGAACAATATCTATTTTAAAGAGGGAAATCATTCAGTCTGCAGGGTCCCACTCTGTTTGGATGACTCACCTTTATTTCCCGGCAGATGAAGCAAACAAAATATAAAGACCACAAACATCATAGTGAAGAAATTTAAATGTGATTCTCTACGATCGACTTTCCTCTCAGGTCCTTTCAGCTTCTGTGGACAGCAGAGCATCACTGTTGCAGTATAACAAACAGGAGGCGTCTCCTACCTACATCACAACTAACTTTAGCAGCACTGTGTTGAAACTGAACTCTGTAGCAGTGGAAGTCTTTATTGCCGTTTAATTTGTGGAGGTTTGTCTCCCCCTGCAGGTGTGAAAAATACTGAGCTGTCAGTCAATTAAGATCACTGAAGGTTAGACTAGAATTATTAGAATACAACAAAAACAAATAGGAATTCTTCAAATCTCAACAAACATGTTTGGTCAGAGTACAGAGTACGTATGCTGTTGGATTCATTGCCATCATTTCATACATATTGTGACATTTTCTTTCCTGCAATCCTGGTTTTATTTCTCTGTCTTTTGCACAGCAACTATTACCACAAATAATACTGAACAATAACAAAGATGTAGTTTATCAGTGTCAGTGTTAGTCTAGAGCTCTCTCTGTAGTGAAGACACTGTTATCTTCTATTCACATGGGTTTTTGTGCAGCTGTCCCAGTCACCTGCATCACTGTGTTGACTCACAGCACAGAAATACACTCCTCTGTCCTCAGGCAGCAGGTTCTTCACCGTCAGAGATCCAGTCTGAGCATCGTTCTTTGTTGCTGGAAATTTGTCCTTACTGAAGCTACTTTCATACCCATGAGCGCTGTATGCTGTTGTGAAAACTATCTGCTTCATTCCCTCCCCTGGTAGCTGTCTGTACCAGTACATCTGGTCGTAGTCACTACCCTTGGTGTGGCTGCAGTTCATTGTTGCATTTTCACCCTTTCTCTTCCACAGTGTGGGTGTCTGGTCGACATCACTCCCATCAGTCAGACCTGCGTGTAAAACAGTAAACGTTACCATAAGTGGATTTTTAATGTTAGAAATAAAACAGCTGATGTTACAGAACCTAACCTTGTATCCAGAGCACAAATACCAACAAGCTGAGGAGACCAAGTTTGATAATGTCCATGTTCTGAAGCTGAGAGTCTCGTATAAATCTGTCAGTGTAGATCCAGACAGATGTGGAGTTACAGGTAGGTGTGTCTCTGCGGTGTGTGACGTTATTTTATCCTGTAAGCTGCTGTATAAAAACCTCCACTGTCAGTGGAAGTGTAGATGGGTGGATATGAAGTGGTGCTGGAGGCGTCCTACAGTCAGATCAGTAACACTGACAGGGCGAGGAGGCTGGTTTGATGATGTGTGATCAGGGCCGTTAGCTTGTAATTGTGTCTTTATTAGCATTTGACACATTTTTGAGGATGGTTTGTAGCAGGTTCTCCACACTGTGTTTGGCAGAATGTACAGAGTTGATAGTGGTTTATTAATATGTTATATTTTCATTATTCAGAATAATGTTTTTATTTATTTATTTTAGTAGATCTGAAACAAACTGTAGGAAGCAAAATAGTTTGGATGTCTCCATCAATCCTGTAGCCGATGAGATAATATCCCTATTATGTACAGTGGGGCAATTTAGTCAGCCAGCAATTGTGCAAGTTCTCCCACTTAAAAAGATGAGAGAGGCCTGTAATTTTCATCATAGGTACACTTCAACTATGAGAGACAAAATGAGAAAAAAAAATCCAGAAAATCACATTGTCTGATTCTTAAAGAATTTATTTGCAAATTATGGTGGAAAATAAGTATTTGGTCGATAACAAAAGTTCATCTCAATACTTTGTTATATACCCTTTGTTGGCAATGACAGAGGTCAAACATTTTCTGTAAGTCTTCACAAGGTTTTCACACACTGTTGCTGGTATTTTGGCCCATTCCTCCATGCAGATCTCCTCTAGAGCAGTGATGTTTTGGGGCTGTCGCTGGGCAACACGGACTTTCAACTCCCTCCAAAGATTTTCTATGGGGTTGAGATCTGGAGACTGGCTAGGCCACTCCAGGACCTTGAAATGCTTCTTACGAAGCCACTCCTTCGTTGCCCGGGCGGTGTGTTTGGGATCATTGTCATGCTGAAAGACCCAGCCACGTTTCATCTTCAATGCCCTTACTGATGGAAGGAGGTTTTCACTCAAAATCTCACGATGCATGGCCCAATTCATTCTTTCCTTTACACGGATCAGTCGTCCTGGTCCCTTTGCAGAAAAACAGCCCCAAAGCATGATGTTTCCACCCCCATGCTTCACAGTAGGTATGGTGTTCTTTGGATGCAGCTCAGCATTCTTTCTCCTCCAAACACACGACAAGTTGAGTTTTTACCAAAAAGTTCTATTTTGGTTTCATCTGACCATATGACATTCTCCCAATCCTCTTCTGGATCATCCAAATGCTCTCTGGCAAACTTCAGACGGGCCTGGACATGTACTGGCTTAAGCAGGGGGACGCGCTGGCACTGCAGGATTTGAGTCCCTGGCAGCGTAATGTGTTACTGATGGTAGCCTTTGTTACTTTGGTCCCAGCTCTCAGCAGGTCATTCACTAGGTCCCCCCATGTGGTTCTGGGATTTTTGCTCACTGTTCTTGTGATCATTTTGACCCCACGGGGTGAGATCTTGCGTGGAGCCCCAGATCGAGGGAGATTATCAGTGGTCTCGTATGTTCCATTTTCTAATAATTGCTCCCACAGTTGATTTCTTCACACCAAGCTGCTTACCTATTGCAGATTCAGTCTTCCCAGCCTGGTGCAGGTCTACAATTTTGTTTCTGGTGTCCTTTGACAGCTCTTTGGTCTTGGCCATAGTGGAGTTTGGAGTGTGACTGTTTGAGGTTGTGGACAGGTGTCTTTTATACTGATAACGAGTTCAAACAAGTGCCATTAATACAGGTAACGAGTGGAGGACAGAGGATCCTCTTAAAGAAGAAGTTACAGGTCTGTGAGAGCCAGAAATCTTGCTTGTTTGTAGGTGACCAAATACTTATTTTACCGAGGAATTTACCAATTAATTCATTAAAAATCCTACAAAGTGATTTCCTGGATTCTTTCCCCCCGTTCTGTCTCTCATAGTTGAAGTGTACCTATGATGAAAATGACAGGCCTCTCTCATCTTTTTAAGTGGGAGAACTTGCACAATTGGTGGCTGACTAAATACTTTTTTGCCCCACTGTATATTGTGTACATCCAAAGGATGACAACCATTATATACTGCTGATTTCTGGGCCCACAACAACATGACCTCAGATTGGGTGAAAATTGAGTCACACTGGTTGCTCCAATCTTCAAAGGCTCAAAGGTTTAGATGGAGGCTGGCTGCAGGTGTTGAAGCCTGATGGTGCTGTTTCTCTCTTGCTGATATAAAAAGGGGAGTTTTTGTATTGACTTGAGGGGAATCTGCAGCACTGTGCTGACTGGCAGCACAGAAATACACACCGCTGTCACTTAATGAAAGATCAGAAATGTTGAGGTTTGAATGTTTACTGCCATCTCCGTCAAAGCTGATTTTATTTTTCACGTCTTCCTCAGGATATGGGGTGGTAGTAAGTAGATATCCCAGAAACTTTAGAGCTCTGTGTTCATCTTGTTTGTACCAGAGAATCCGGTCAAAACTTGTTTCTTTGTGTGAACATTTGATCTCACTGGTTACAGATTCACCAGGTCTCTTAGTGATGAAAGGAGGTGTTTGGAGGACACTGCTGGTGAGAGAAGCGCCTGTGTGGAGAAAAGAACAATATCTATTTTAAAGAGGGAAATCATTCAGTCTGCAGGGTCCCACTCTGTTTGGATGACTCACCTTTATTTCCCGGCAGATGAAGCAAACAAAATATAGAGACCACAAACATCATAGTGAAGAAATTTAAATGTGATTCTCTACGATCGACTTTCCTCTCAGGTCCTTTCAGCTTCTGTGGACAGCAGAGCATCACTGTTGCAGTATAACAAACAGGAGGCGTCTCCTACCTACATCACAACTAACTTTAGCAGCACTGTGTTGAAACTGAACTCTGTAGCAGTGGAAGTCTTTATTGCTGTTTAATTTGTGGAGGTTTGTCTCCCCCTGCAGGTGTGAAAAATACTGAGCTGTCAGTCAATTAAGGTTACTGAAGGTTAGACTAGAATTATTAGAATACAACAAAAACAAATAGTAATTCTTCAGATCTCAACAAACATGTTTGGTCAGAGTACAGAGTACGTATGCTGTTGGATTGATTGCCATCATTTCATACGTATTGTGACATTTTCTTTCCTGCAATCCTGGTTTTATTTCTCTGTCTTTTGCACAGCAACTATTACCACAAATAATACTGAACAATGACAAAGATGTAGTTTTTCAGTGTCAGTGTTAGTCTAGAGCTCTCTCTGTAGTGAAGACACTGTTATCTTCTATTCACATGGGTTTTTGTGCAGCTGTCCCAGTCACCTGCATCACTGTGTTCACTCACAGCACAGAAATACACTCCTCTGTCCTCAGGCAGCAGGTTCTTCACCGTCAGAGATCCAGTCTGAGCATCGTTCTTTGTTGCTGGAAATTTGTCCTTACTGAAGCCACTTTCATACTCATGAGCGCTGAATGCTGTTGTGAGAACTATCTGCTTCATTCCCTCCCCTGGTAGCTGTCTGTACCAGTACATCTGGTTGTAGCCACTACCCTTGGTGTGGCTGCAGTTCATTGTTGCATTTTCACCCTTTCTCTTCCACAGTGTGGGTGTCTGGTCGACATCACTCCCATCAGTCAGACCTGCGTGTAAAACAGTAAACGTTACCATAAGTGGATTTTTAATGTTAGAAATAAAACAGCTGATGTTACAGAACCTAACCTTGTATCCAGAGCACAAATACCAACAAGCTGAGGAGACCAAGTTTGATAATGTCCATGTTCTGAAGCTGAGAGTCTCGTATAAATCTGTCAGTGTAGATCCAGACAGATGTGGAGTTACAGGTAGGTGTGTCTCTGTGGTGTGTGACGTTATTTTATCCTGTAAGCTGCTGTATAAAAACCTCCACTGTCAGTGGAAGTGTAGATGGGCGGATATGAAGTGGTGCTGGAGGCGTCCTACAGTCAGATCAGTAACACTGACAGGACGAGGAGGCTGGTGTGATGATGTGTGATCAGGGCCATTAGCTTGTAATTGTGTCTTTATTAGCATTTGACACATTTTTGAGGATGGTTTGTAGCAGGTTCTCCTCACTGTGTTTGGCAGAATGTACAGAGTTGATAGTGGTTTATTAATATGTTATATTTTCATTATTCAGAATAATGTTTTTATTATTTATTTTAGTAGATCTGAAACAAACTGTAGGAAGCAAAATAGTTTGGATGTCTCCATCAATCCTGTAGCCGATGAGATAATATCACTATTATTTATATTGTGTACATCCAAAGGATGACAACCATTATATACTGCTGATTTCTGGGCCCACAACAACATGACCTCAGATTGGGTGAAAATTGAGTCAAAGTGGTTGCTCCAATCTTCAAAGGCTCAAAGGTTTAGATGGAGGCTGGCTGCAGGTGTCAAGCCTGATGGTGCTGTTTCTCTCTTGCTGATATAAAAAGGGGAGTTTTTGTATTGACTTGAGGGGAATCTGCAGCACTGTGCTGACTGGCAGCACAGAAATACACACCGCTGTCACTTAATGAAAGATCAGAAATGTTGAGGTTTGAATGTTTACTGCCATCTCCGTCAAAGCTGATTTTATTTTTCACGTCTTCCTCAGGATATGGTTTGGCCAGATATAGATATCCCAGAAACTTTAGAGCTCTGTGTTCATCTTGTTTGTACCAGAGAATCTGCTGAAAACTTGTTTCTTTGTGTGAACATTTGATCTCACTGGTTACAGATTCACCAGGTCTCTTAGTGATGAAAGGAGGTGTTTGGAGGACACTGCTGGTGAGAGAAGCGCCTGTGTGGAGAAAAGAACAATATCTGTTTTAAAGAGGGAAATCATTCAGTCTGCAGGGTCCCACTCTGTTTGGATGACTCACCTTTATTTCCCGGCAGATGAAGCAAACAAAATATAGAGACCACAAACATCATAGTGAAGAAATTTAAATGTGATTCTCTACGATCGACTTTCCTCTCAGGTCTTTTCAGCTTCTGTGGACAGCAGAGCATCACTGTTGCAGTATAACAAACAGGAGGCGTCTCCTACCTACATCACAACTAACTTTAGCAGCACTGTGTTGAAACTGAACTCTGTAGCAGTGGAAGTCTTTATTGCCGTTTAATTTGTGGAGGTTTGTCTCCCCCTGCAGGTGTGAAAAATACTGAGCTGTCAGTCAATTAAGATTACTGAAGGTTAGACTAGAATTATTAGAATACAACAAAAACAAATAGGAATTCTTCAAATCTCAACAAACATGTTTGGTCAGAGTACAGAGTACGTATGCTGTTGGATTCATTGCCATCATTTCATACGTATTGTGACATTTTCTTTCCTGCAATCCTGGTTTCATTTCTCTGTCTTTTGCACAGCAACTATTAGCACAAATAATACTGAACAATAACAAAGATGTAGTTTTTCAGTGTCAGTGTTAGTCTAGAGCTCTCTCTGTAGTGAAGACACTGTTATCTTCTATTCACATGGGTTTTTGTGCAGCTGTCCCAGTCACCTGCATCACTGTGTTGACTCACAGCACAGAAATACACTCCTCTGTCCTCAGGCAGCAGGTTCTTCACCGTCAGAGATCCAGTCTGAGCATCGTTCTTTGTTGCTGGAAATTTGTCCTCACTGAAGCCACTTTCATACTCATGAGCGCTGAATGCTGTTGTGAGAACTATCTGCTTCATTCCCTCCCCTGGTAGCTGTCTGTACCAGTACATCTGGTTGTAGTCACTACCCTTGGTGTGGCTGCAGTTCATTGTTGCATTTTCACCCTTGACTTTCCACAGTGTGGGTGTCTGGTCGACATCACTCCCATCAGTCAGACCTGTGTGTAAAACAGTAAACGTTACCATAAGTGGATTTTTAATGTTAGAAATAAATTAGCTGATGTTACAGAACCTAACCTTGTATCCAGAGCACAAATACCAACAAGCTGAGGAGACCAAGTTTGATAATGTCCATGTTCTGAAGCTGAGAGTCTCGTATAAATCTGTCAGTGTAGATCCAGACAGATGTGGAGTTACAGGTAGGTGTGTCTCTGCGGTGTGTGACGTTATTTTATCCTGTAAGCTGCTGTATAAAAACCTCCACTGTCAGTGGAAGTGTAGATGGGCGGATATGAAGTGGTGCTGGAGGCGTCCTACAGTCAGATCAGTAACACTGACAGGACGAGGAGGCTGGTGTAATGATGTGTGATCAGGGCTGTTAGCTTGTAATTGTGTCTTTATTAGCATTTGGGTGGTTTGTAGCAGGTTCTCCTCACTGTGTTTGGCAGAATGTACAGAGTTGATAGTTGTTTATTAATATGTTATATTTTCATTATTCAGAATAATGTTTTTATTTATTTATTTTAGTAGATCTGAAAGAAACTGTAGGAAGCAAAATAGTTTGGATGTCTCCATCAATCCTGTAGCCGATGAGATAATATCACTATTATTTATATTGTGTACATCCAAAGGATGACAACCATTATATACTGCTGATTTCTGGGCCCACAACAACATGACCTCAGATTGGGTGAAAATTGAGTCAAAGTGGTTGCTCCAATCTTCAAAGGCTCAAAGGTTTAGATGGAGGCTGGCTGCAGGTGTTGAAGCCTTATGGTGCTGTTTCTCTCTTGCTGATATAAAACGGGGAGTTTTTGTATTGACTTGAGGGGAATCTGCAGCACTGTGCTGACTGGCAGCACAGAAATACACACCGCTGTCACTTAATGAAAGATCAGAAATGTTGAGGTTTGAATGTTTACTGCCATCTCCGTCAAAGCTGATTTTATTTTTCACGTCTTCCTCAGGATTTGGGTTGGTCGTATATAGATATCCCAGAAGCTTTAGAGCTCTGTGTTCATCTTGTTTGTACCAGAGAATCTGGTTAAAACTTGTTTCTTTGTGTGAACATTTGATCTCACTGGTTACAGATTCACCAGGTCTCTTAGCGATGAAAGGAGGTGTTTGGAGGACACTGCTGGTGAGAGAAGCGCCTGTGTGGAGAAAAGAACAATATCTATTTTAAAGAGGGAAATCATTCAGTCTGCAGGGTCCCACTCTGTTTGGATGACTCACCTTTATTTCCCGGCAGATGAAGCAAACAAAATATAGAGACCACAAACATCATAGTGAAGAAATTTAAATGTGATTCTCTTCGATCGACTTTCCTCTCAGGTCCTTTCAGCTTCTGTGGACAGCAGAGCATCACTGTTGCAGTATAACAAACAGGAGGCGTCTCCTACCTACATCACAACTAACTTTAGCAGCACTGTGTTGAAACTGAACTCTGTTGCAGTGGAAGTCTTTATTGCCGTTTAATTTGTGGAGGTTTGTCTCCCCCTGCAGGTGTGAAAAATACTGAGCTGTCAGTCAATTAAGATTACTGAAGGTTAGACTAGAATTATTAGAATACAACAAAAACAAATAGGAATTCCTCAAATCTCAACAAACATGTTTGGTCAGAGTACAGAGTACGTATGCTGTTGGATTCATTGCCATCATTTCATACGTATTGTGACATTTTCTTTCCTGCAATCCTGGTTTCATTTCTCTGTCTTTTGCACAGCAACTATTACCACAAATAATACTGAACAATAACAAAGATGTAGTTTATCAGTGTCAGTGTTAGTCTAGAGCTCTCTCTGTAGTGAAGACACTGTTATCTTCTATTCACATGGGTTTTTGTGCAGCTGTCCCAGTCACCTGCATCACTGTGTTGACTCACAGCACAGAAATACACTCCTCTGTCCTCAGGCAGCAGGTTCTTCACCGTCAGAGATCCAGTCTGAGCATCCTTCTTTGTTGCTGGAAATTTGTCCTTACTGAAGCCACTTTCATACCCATGAGCGCTGTATACTGTTGTGAAAACTATCTGCTTCATTCCCTCCCCTGGTAGCTGTCTGTACCAGTACATCTGGTTGTAGTCAATGCCCTTGGTGTGGCTGCAGTTCATTGTTGCATTTTCACCCTTGACTTTCCACAGTGTGGGTGTCTGGTCGACATCACTCCCATCAGTCAGACCTGCGTGTAAAACAGTAAAAGTTACCATAAGTGGATTTTTAATGTTAGAAATAAATCAGCTGATGTTACAGAACCTAACCTTGTATCCAGAGCACAAATACCAACAAGCTGAGGAGACCAAGTTTGATAATGTCCATGTTCTGAAGCTGAGAGTCTCGTATAAATCTGTCAGTGTAGATCCAGACAGATGTGGAGTTACAGGTAGGTGTGTCTCTGTGGTGTGTGACGTTATTTTATCCTGTAAGCTGCTGTATAAAAACCTCCACTGTCAGTGGAAGTGTAGATGGGCGGATATGAAGTGGTGCTGGAGGCGTCCTACAGTCAGATCAGTAACACTGACAGGACGAGGAGGCTGGTTTGATGATGTGTGATCAGGGCCGTTAGCTTGTAATTGTGTCTTTATTAGCATTTGACACATTTTTGAGGATGGTTTGTAGCAGGTTCTCCTCACTGTCTTTGGCAGAATGTACAGAGTTGATAGTGGTTTATTAATATGTTATATTTTCATTATTCAGAATAATGTTTTTATTTATTTATTTTAGTAGATCTGAAAGAAACTGTAGGAAGCAAAATAGTTTGGATGTCTCCATCAATCCTGTAGCCGATGAGATAATATCACTATTATTTATATTGTGTACATCCAAAGGATGACAACCATTATATTCTGCTGATTTCTGGGCCCACAACAACATGACCTCAGATTGGGTGAGAATTGAGTCAAAGTGGTTGCTACAATCTTCAAAGGCTCAAAGGTTTAGATGGAGGCTGGCTGCAGGTGTTGAAGCCTTATGGTGCTGTTTCTCTCTTGCTGATATAAAAAGGGGAGTTTTTGTATTGACTTGAGGGGAATCTGCAGCACTGTGCTGACTGGCAGCACAGAAATACACACCGCTGTCACTTAATGAAAGATCAGAAATGTTGAGGTTTGAATGTTTACTGCCATCTCCGTCAAAGCTGATTTTATTTTTCACGTCTTCCTCAGGATTTGGGGTGGTCGTAAATAGATATCCCAGAAGCTTTAGAGCTCTGTGTTCATCTTGTTTGTACCAGAGAATGACATCATAATTTGTTTCTTTGTGTGAACATTTGATCTCACTGGTTACAGATTCACCAGGTCTCTTAGTGATGAAAGGAGGTGTTTGGAGGACACTGCTGGTGAGAGAAGCGCCTGTGTGGAGAAAAGAACAATATCTATTTTAAAGAGGGAAATCATTCAGTCTGCAGGGTCCCACTCTGTTTGGATGACTCACCTTTATTTCCCGGCAGATGAAGCAAACAAAATATAGAGACCACAAACATCATAGTGAAGAAATTTAAATGTGATTCTCTACGATCGACTTTCCTCTCAGGTCCTTTCAGCTTCTGTGGACAGCAGAGCATCACTGTTGCAGTATAACAAACAGGAGGCGTCTCCTACCTACATCACAACTAACTTTAGCAGCACTGTGTTGAAACTGAACTCTGTAGCAGTGGAAGTCTTTATTGCCGTTTAATTTGTGGAGGTTTGTCTCCCCCTGCAGGTGTGAAAAATACTGAGCTGTCAGTCAATTAAGATTACTGAAGGTTAGACTAGAATTATTAGAATACAACAAAAACAAATAGGAATTCTTCAAATCTCAACAAACATGTTTGGTCAGAGTACAGAGTATGTTAGCTGTTGGATTCATTGCCATCATTTCATACGTATTGTGACATTTTCTTTTCTGCAATTCTGGTTTTATTTCTCTGTCTTTTGCACAGCAGCTATTAGCACAAATAATACTGAACACTGACAAAGATGTAGTTTATCAGTGTCAGTGTTAGTCTAGAGCTCTCTCTGTAGTGAAGACACTGTTATCTTCTATTCACATGGGTTTTTGTGCAGCTGTCCCAGTCACCTGCATCACTGTGTTGACTCACAGCACAGAAATACACTCCTCTGTCCTCAGGCAGCAGGTTCTTCACCGTCAGAGATCCAGTCTGAGCATCGTTCTTTGTTGCTGGAAATTTGTCCTCACTGAAGCCACTTTCATACTCACGAGCGCTGAATGCATTTGTGAGAACTATCTGCTTCATCCCCTCCCCTGGTAGCTGTCTGTACCAGTACATATATTGATATGTATTGTCCTTAGTGTGACGGCAGTCTATTGTAGCAGACTGACTCTCGTTGCTCCACACCAGAGGGGTCTGGATGACATCACTCCCATCAATTAGACCTGAAAAAATAAAATATTGGGCTTCAGCGATTCCTCTGTAACATCATCACCAGCAATTAGACCTGTGAGTGTAACAGTGAACATTTTAAAGTAATCCACTTCAAAGCCGTCGTCACCTTCTGCTGCCATCCCTAATAACATCTTAATAATGTACAGCAGTGAGTTTTTAATGGAGCTCACCGATTATCATAAAGAGCAAAACATTGAACAGTAATTTATGGTAAACTTGTCTTTTTTAACAGTTGATTGTTTTCTAAATTACCTGCAGTCCACAGCAGAAAGGTGGACAAAATGAGGAGGTCTTGATTGATGATGATGATGATGAGATCCATGTTCTGTAGACAGAAACTACCTCATAGAGTAACAGAGACGTGAAGAGTTGCAGGTGGGAGTGTCACTGCATTAAAAGTATCAGTCCAAGTGTAAACCATGTGTTTAAATGTAGGTCCCCCTGCAGCTCATCACTGTCATGAACCTGTACTTTATTCTGGACTTATTTCTGCACCGGTGTGGCAGCACTAGAGCATGTGTTATAATTATAACTGATGATCAAGTCTTATTGTGAAAATCTTGGCATGGGAGGTTTTATTTATTTATTTTAGTAGATCTGAAAGAAACTGTAGGAAGCAAAATAGTTTGGATGTCTCCATCAATCCTGTAGCCGATGAGATAATATCACTATTATTTATACTGTGTACATCCAAAGGATGACAACCATTATATACTGCTGATTTCTGGGCCCACAACAACATGACCTCAGATTGGGTGAAAATTGAGTCAAAGTGGTTGCTCCAATCTTCAAAGGCTCAAAGGTTTAGATGGAGGCTGGCTGCAGGTGTTGAAGCCTGATGGTGCTGTTTCTCTCTTGCTGATATAAAAAGGGGAGTTTTTGTATTGACTTGAGGGGAATCTGCAGCACTGTGCTGACTGGCAGCACAGAAATACACACCGCTGTCACTTAATGAAAGATCAGAAATGTTGAGGTTTGAATGTTTACGGCCATCTCCGTCAAAGCTGATTTTATTTTTCACGTCTTCCTCAGGATATGGTTTGGTCAGATGTAGATATCCCAGAAGCTTTAGAGCTCTGTGTTCATCTTGTTTGTACCAGAGAATGACAGCATAACTTGGTTCTTTGTGTGAACATTTGATCACACTGGTTACAGATTCACCAGGTCTCTTAGTGATGAAAGGAGGTGTTTGGAGGACACTGCTGGTGA